>NW_015505305.1:4995441-4997960 GCF_001515645.1 Sinocyclocheilus grahami | reverse complement strand
CTTTCAAATGTCTTAAGCATGACATCATCAGTGCTGAAGAGCTATTTTTGATTTATGTAATCTTAGTTTTCAGCTCATCAACAGGTAAATTCAACTGTTTTTCACGCCCAAACAATCCTTGTTGGTTTCTATGTCTTTCATCGAACACCTTCAGAAGTAAGGATTTCATCTTGGAATTTTAAGCATTCCTAAAATGTGATGCCCGTGCTGGAACAGCTGTGATGTGTATAATCCTGCTTCATTCAGAAGAGTTCAACTACTGGCTTTGATCTGTCAAAGGGTGTATTGCAATAATGACCGATTTAGCTCAATGAATGAATGTTGCTTTTTTTAGCCAGAAGCTTTACAGGAAATAGTTCAGCCTGAAATGAAAATCATGTGATTATTTACTCATCCTGATGTTGTTCCAAACCCGTGTGACTTTTTTTTAATGAACACAAACGGAGAAATACTGGTCACTCATTGCATTTGCAATGAAGCTGGAGCTTTCAAGCTTTAAAAAGGATGCAAAACACCAAAAAAGTTGTCTATATAACTTTTGTGCAATGTCTTTGAAACCATACCATTTAGAAATGTAAGTCAGTATTCTCTAATAATTTTCTTCTCCAGTGAGCTGCCAACTGCTGCAGCCAGATCATTAAGTTAGTGGTTTGAATCAAGAATCAAATTCGGTTCATCAGACTGGTTTTGTTAAACTGGATGAACTGATTCATGTCATAAGAACGATTCATTCACAAATCCCTACGTCGCTCAGAAACCCTGGTGCCACGGAAAACTAGATTGTTTCTCACATAAATCCATTGCATTGCTTCAGAAGACAGAACATATGTAGTGGTGTAGTAGTGAGGCCTTGAGAAGTGGGTCTTAATTTATGCAAACCCATTTTTTTAAAGCGGCCCAGCAAAGGATGAACACCATGTTTTATAAACAGTGACATGTAAGACTAGTTTTGCATATTTAGTTCACCCCAAAATGGGGCAGTAGTGTTAGCACAGTCACTTAATTTCTGCTGCTTGACTTCATGGAGTGAGGATCATTATAAAAATTAATATTAGCCATAGAAGAGGTGCAGATTTTGCAATAAATAATTAAAAAATAAATAGACTGCAGCAATTAATTTTGTCAGAACCTCTAGTAAATTACTTGCTATTTTCTTTAGTTGTCTGTTCAGAATCGGAGGAGAATCATAATCTCTATTTGAAGCAAACAGAAATTGTGATTCTCAATTTATCCTGAATTGTGCAGCTCTACTCCTATGTGTGACTGACTGTTTCTCCCATGACTTACAGTGACAGGCAAATGGTAATTTCAAGCCTTCATGTTTCATCAGTCTAAACATTCTTGGTAACACTTTATTTCGATAGTCCACTTTAGACATTCTATTAACAGTAAGTAACTTTGCAACTACATGTCAACTAACAGTTAGTAGAGTATTAGTAGACTGTCTGCTTAAAATCTTCTTACACTTTCTTTGTCAACTTATTCTACTAACCCTAAACCTACCCTAACAGTCTACTCTGAGAGTTAGTCGACATGTAGTTGCAAATTAATGAGAATTAGTTGACATGTAGTTGACATGTAGTTACAAAGTTACTTATAGTTAATAGAATGTCTAAAGTGGACTATCGAAATAAAGTGTAACCACATTCTTTTTATTCAGCTTAGCTATGCTTTGGCTTTGGCTACGATAGCTGGATGCCTTTATCCATATTAGGGATTTCCTGGCACGTCATAAGTTGTTACTTCTATGAGTCAGTTTTGGACTTTCTGTGCCAGAGCGTTCTCAGGCTTCAAGTATAATTGAAACATACACTGCAGGAGAGTGTTTACGCTTCGGTCCTGACCGCATCACTGTCTTAACTGGGTGTTTTTAGGGAATATTTGCATTTATTCACATGCAATTGGATTAGCTACTCATGTGCTGGACTGTCATGATTTTGGCTAATGTAGGACACTACTGAATGATGCGCATCAGAGGGGGTTTAGGAGTGGGTATACACAATGCTGACTGATAAAGAAGTGCACTACACCACTGGTTGTATGATACTTTCATGATGCTTTCTTGTTTTGTGTTGGAGCTAGGCATTCTCAGTCAGCATGCACTTTCATGGGACTGAAAAGAGTGACCAGGATGTTACTCAAAAATGCACTTTTTTTCCATAGCAGAAAGAAAATCATACATGTTTGGAAAGACGTAAGTAAGTCACGAATAAGTGATGACAGAATTTGGGTTATTTATGATTTTAAAATGAAAAGCATGTGGCTATAAATACTACAGTGATTCTGACTACTTGCTAGTGGAAAGTAGTTCTAGGGACTAGTTCCATTACACCATTTCCCCTCCTAATTTTCCCTGTCATGGCAAAACTGAATCTTCAGTAGCCATTACTCCAGTCTTCAGTGTCATGTGAAGATCCTTACTTAATATTTAACCTTGATACATTTTTCCAGGATTAGCCTATTTAATGAATTTCTTGTCTTGTAGTGTGTGCAAGGGTTTTCGTGAAGTACTTGGTTTG
>NW_015505305.1:4919813-4994621 GCF_001515645.1 Sinocyclocheilus grahami | reverse complement strand
ATTGTCTTTTGTTTAGTATTGATTTGGTTAAATGGAAAATTACTCCGAGTTAGCATCCCCACTTTTAAAAAAAGTTTATGATATAAAAATCATATTTTGTATGATAGAGTAAAATTGATCTTCAGATTGATATTTGATTGTTCAATGTCCAGAGTTTAGAAGTGACCCGGTCAGAGATGATCTCCATGTTTTTTGATGTTTAACATGACTGTCATATATATATATATATATATATATATATATATATATATATTGTCTTTTGTTTAGTATTGATTTGGTTAAATGGAAAATTACTCAGAGTTAGCATCCCCACTTTTAAAAAAAGTTTATGATATAAAAATCATATTTTGTATGATAGAGTAAAATTGATCTTCAGATTGATATTTGATTGTCCAGAGTTTAGAAGTGACCCGGTCAGAGATGATCTCCATGTTTTTTTATGTTTAACATGACTATATATATATATATATATATATATATATTGTCTTTCATCGAACACCTTCAGAAGTAAGGATTTCATCTTGGAATTTTAAGCATTCCTAAAATGTGAGGACAGTGCCGGAACAGCTGTGATGTGTATAATCCTGCTTCATTCAGAAGAGTTCAACTACTGGCTTTGATCTGTCAAAGGGTGTATTGCAATAATGACCGATTTAGCTCAATGAATGAATGTTGCTTTTTTTAGCCAGAAGCTTTACAGGAAATATTTCAGCCTGAAATGAAAATCATGTGATTATTTACTCATCCTGATGTTGTTCCAAACCCGTGTGACTTTTTTTTAATGAACACAAACGGAGAAATACTGGTCACTCATTGCATTTGCAATGAAGCTGGAGCTTTCAAGCTTTAAAAAGGATGCAAAACACCAAAAAAGTTGTCTATATAACTTTTGTGCAATGTCTTTGAAACCATACCATTTAGAAATGTAAGTCAGTATTCTCTAATAATTTTCTTCTCCAGTGAGCTGCCAACTGCTGCAGCCAGATCATTAAGTTAGTGATTTGAATCAAGAATCAAATTCGTTTTGTTAAACTGGATGAACTGATTCATGTCATAAGAACGATTCATTCACGAATCACTACGTCACTCAGAAACCCTGGTGCCACGGAAAACTAGATTGTTTCTCACATAAATCCATTGCATTGCTTCAGAAGACAGAACATATGCAGTGGTGTAGTAGTGAGGACCCACCCTTGAGAAGTGGGTCTTAATTTATGCAAACCCATTTTTTTTAAGCGGCCCAGCAAAGGATGAACATAGAACATATAAGTTATAAACAGTGACATGTAAGACTAGTTTTGCATATTTAGTTCACCCCAAAATGGGGCAGTAGTGTTTGCACAGTCACTTAATTTCTGCTGCTTGACTTCATGGAGTGAGGATCATTATAAAAAATAATATTAGCCATAATATTAGGTGCAGATTTTGCAATAAATAATTAAAAAAATAAATAGACTGCAGCAATTAATTTTGTCAGAACCTCTAGTAAATTACTTGCTAATTTCTTTAGTTGTCTGTTCAGAATCGGAGGAGAATCATAATCTCTATTTGAAGCAAACAGAAATTGTGATTCTCAATTTATCCTGAATTGTGCAGCTCTACTCCTATGTGTGACTGACTGTTTCTCCCATGACTTACAGTGACAGGCAAATGGTAATTTCAAGCCTTCATGTTTCATCAGTCGAAACATTCTTTTTATTCAGCTTAGCTATGCTTTGGCTTTGGCTACGATAGCTGGATGCCTTTATCCATATTAGGGATTTCCTGGCACGTCATAAGTTGTTACTTCTATGAGTCAGTTTTGGACTTTCTGTGCCAGAGCGTTCTCAGGCTTCAAGTATAATTGAAACATACACTGCAGGAGAGTGTTTACGCTTCGGTCCTGACCGCATCACTGTCTTAACTGGGTGTTTTTAGGGAATATTTGCATTTATTCACATGCAATTGGATTAGCTACTCATGATTTTGGCTAATGTAGGACACTACTGAATGATGCGCATCAGAGGGGGTTTAGGAGTGGGTATACACAATGCTGACTGATAAAGAAGTGCACTACACCACTGGTTGTATGATACTTTCATGATTGTGTTGGAGCTAGCCATTCTCAGTCAGCATGCACTTTCATGGGACTGAAAAGAGTGACCAGGATGTTACTCAAAAATTCACTTTTTTTCCATAGCAGAAAGAAAATCATACATGTTTGGAAAGACGCAAGTAAGTCACGAATAAGTGATGACAGAATTTGGGTTATTTATGATTTTAAAATGAAAAGCATGTGGCTATAAATACTACAGTGATTCTGACTACTTGCTAGTGGAAAGTAGTTCTAGGGACTAGTTCCATTACACCATTTCCCCTCCTAATTTTCCCTGTGATGGCAAAACTGAATCTTCAGTAGCCATTACTCCAGTCTTCAGTGTCATGTGAAGATCCTTACTTAATATTTAACCTTGATACATTTTTCCAGGATTAGCCTATTTAATGAATTTATTGTCTTGTAGTGTGTGCAAGGGTTTTCGTGAAGTACTTGGTTTGTCCAGGGCCGGCGCTAGCTATAGGCAGAGCAGGCGATTGCCTAGGACCTCGGGCTTTGAGGAAAGACCTCCAAAACCGTAACATCCCTTGTACGCCAGTCCATGGACAGCAAAATACTAGCCTCATTGTTCATTGGATGTTGTTGAATTATCACTCACCTGCAATTAAACCAGTTAATGTTGCCGTTTCAAAGCGGGTCCCGCCTTCTGAATGTTTGCCGTAACGAACGCATCCTTCAGGTGCTGAAGCAAAAGGCTAAACGCCACGCTTTGAATTTGTGTGTAAAAACAAAGAACTTTGTATTCAAATTCAAAAAGCACACACACTACACTCTTAAAAATAAAGGTGCTTCACGATGCCATAGAATAACCTTTTTGTCTAGATGGTTCCATAAAGAAGCTTTAACATCTGAAGAACCTTTCTGTTTCACAAAAGGTTCTTAGGGGCGAAAAAAGGTTCTTCGGATTATAAAAAGGTAAGAAAGAGATGGTTCTTTAAAGAACCTTTGACTGAATGGTTCTTTGTGGAACCAAAAACGGTTCTTCTATGGCATCGCTTGAAGAACCTTTTGAAGCACCTTTATTTTTAAGAGTGTAGACCATTTTTTAATGTTTCAAAAATGTGTGTAACTTCTAAATTGTGCTGATAGTCTATCTAAGTCAGCAATAGAATACGTAGGCTAAAATCATATTTATTAATATTAATAATATGACAATATCATAGTTAATATTGGTTAAATGGGAGGGAGAAATTTTACCCATTCCCAGCTAGGGAATTAAAAAAAAAATAAAAGCACTGATGTTCATTTACTGAAGTAATATTCAGGAACTGTGAATAAATTACTGAAAAAAAATACTGCAAAATAATAATAATAATAATGTTATCATGGCTATAATAACATCCTCAACAAACAAAAAATAGATTACCTTAGATAAAGTTTGATTAATATGTACGTACAGTACCGGTCAAAAGTTTAGACACATTACAGTTTTTAATGTTTTTTGAAAGAAGTCTCTTATGCTTATCAAGCTATACATTTATTTAATCAAAAATACAGAAAAAGCAATAATATTGTGAAATAGAAAAGTAAAAAAAAAAAAAAATACTGACCCATTGAATTGCAAACTTTTGAACGGTACTGTTACAAAAGAGTTCTATTTGAAATAAATGCTGTTATTTTTTAAGACATTAATACTTTTATTCACAAGGATGTGTTAAAATCATACTGAAAATTCAGCTATGACTCACAGAAATAGATATTTTAAAGTATGGCAAAAAATAACTTTAATTATTTAAAGTTTCTCAATATTATAGTTCCCTTTCATGGGAACTTCGAACTGCGTCCTCTAGGGGTCGCTATGGGGAACGCCTCGTCGTATCTTTTCTGATCAAATAGATGCAGACTTGATGGTCATAAGTGACTTCTTTCGAAAACATTAAAAATGTGAAGTGACATGTGGCCAAGTATGGTGACCCATACTCAGAATTAGTGCTCTGCATTTAACCCATCCAAAGTGCACACACACAGCAGTGAACACACACCGTGAACACACACCCGGAGCAGTGGGCAGCCATTTATGCTGCGGCGCCCGGGGAGCAGTTGGGGGTTCGGTGTCTTGCTCAAGGGCACCTCAGTCGTGGTACTGAAGGTGGGAGACAGCGCTGTACATTCACTCCCCCCACCTACAATCCCTGCCGGTACGAGACTCGAACCCACAACCTTTGGGTTATGAGTCCGACTCTCTAACCATCTCTCAGAACCGGCCCTGGGTTTGTCCTTGTGAAACAATAGCAGCTCGGCCTTATCAGACATGAGGAATGCAGGCAGTGTTATTCTGTATATATAAACAGAAAATCTAGTGGTTCATAACTGGTAAACTTTTTTATATTGTGCAGGGATGTTAATGACTGGATAAATAATACAAATGCTATAAGCAAATATTTTTATGCTATTCATACGAGAAATACCTACTTTTCAATCAGTATTAACTTGCGAGAACGTTCTTAACTGTGTTTGTTTCTAACCTTTTTTAGGTCATGCGCTTTCCAAGGACTTGTTTGTCTCGTTCCTTGAGTTTCACCAGCACTCTTGCTCGGCTGAAAGCCGAGAGCTGTTTTCTGCCTTTGTTTTCCTGCAGGCTGAACTTTGGAAGTGTGGGAAGTCAAAGCTCTCACAGTGAGATTTAGAAACATTAGCTTCCCAGTACATCAGCCTGTAAATGTCAACGAATCACCTTGTCAATAGAATTATTCCTTAAAATAAAACTCACAAATGACATAATGGGAAACAATGTTTTCCCAATCAAAATAATGTCCCTCTCTGGTTATGTAACAGCAGACACAAGGGGTCGTTCATTACGGGCTTGTTGCCAAAGCATCATCCTCACAGTGATGATATTGTTCAGGCTGGTTTATTTTTACACATGGAAGAGATGTCAGTTAGCAACCTATTTTTATCGCAACCATTCATGTTACATTATATTTATCATATCAGTTGTTTTTGCCATGTTGTTTTCCCCAGACAGTGGGTAGATGGACACACATTACTGGATGAGAGCTTTTGGAAGCCATTGGAGATTTGGTAGCTCTGTTTAGTAGTTAAATACATTCTCTTGTATGTTGCTTCCAAAAATTTTCCATTGTCAGAACTTTGAACATGGAGTTAAATATGCAGGAATTCCCCCTGAAATGTTTGGATGTGGCTCAACAGACACCTTGATTCTCTCAGGCCTGGGAAAAACTTTTTCAGACTGTAATAAATTCATATTATTCTTGGCTCTCACTCATATCTCATTCTGCATCTATCTTAGCGTGCATGTCTGTCTTGGAAAAATGCCAGTACTGGGCCCACAGCTCAAGCCCTGGTGTCCTGGGACAGGACGAGGGTCAGAACAAGGAGGTCACGGTGGTTCTTGGGTAAAACCAGACCAGGTTAACCTTAGGGCTTTGATCCGTTACTCTCTAATGCCACATTCCATGTTGATCCTCAGCGTAAAAACAGTTTTACTGCCATGCTGTGAGTGTTGATGGGCAGGCGGCCCAGTGAGGGGCCATTACATTCCCCCGCAATGTGCTGATCAGCAATATTTTCCAGGTTTGGTTAAGGCTCTGCGAAGTGTGGCCACAGTTGTTAACCCCATGTTGCCATTTTAGGAGGAACAGGAAAGTGTGTTTTCCTGAGGCAATTGTTTGGGGTCTATTGTTCAGCAGGATTTTACAACAGTGTAAACATAGACAAGGCTTTTTAAAGACTCTTGTTTAAAAATATATCAACGTTTATTGAAGATTTGAAATCCTGAACTGAAAATTTTGCACTCCTGTGCATTTAAAAACTTTGTGGTTTCTGAAATTGTGTCATTCTGTCATTCTCATTTTGAGTGGTGATTAAGTCAACAATCATTATAATTTTTTATACTTAGAGATGGTGATGTTAGTTTGGTGGAAAAGTTTAGTGACTAATCTGAGCACCCTAGCTATTACCTAGCAACCACCAAACAATGCTGAAAGATTGTGGTTCCAAAAATAACACATTTTCTTCACAAAATCAAGTTAGGATGGGCTCTTTTGACTTATCCACCTAGCAACCACTCAGAACACCCTAGCAACTACCTAGCAATATCCTAGCAATCAATCAAAACACCCTGACAATCACCTAGAAATGCCCTGGAATTGTGGTTTCAAATATTACACACATTTTCTTAATAAAAAGTTAAACAACAAAGTTAGGATGGGCTTGTTTGACTAAAGCTAGTAAGTAACCACCTAGTAATCCCTCTGAACACCCTAGAAACACCCTAGCAATAGCCTAGAATTGTGGTTCCAAATATTAAACACATTTTCTTAATAAAATGTCAAACAACAAAGTTAGGATGGGCTTGTTTGACTAAAGCTAGTAAGTAGCCACCTAGCAACCCCTCTGAACACCCTAGCAATAGCCTAGAATCGTGGTTCCAAATATTAAACCCATTTTCTTAATAAAATGTCAAACAACAAAGTTAGGATGGGCTTGTTTGACTAAAGCTACTAAGTAGCCACCTAGCAACCCCTCTGAACACCCTAGCAATCACTTAGCAGTACTCTAGAATTGCGGGTCTGAATATTACATACATTTTCTTAATAAAATGTTAAAAATGTAGTTAGGATGGGTTTGCTTGACTGAAGCGAGTAAGTAGCCACCTAGCAACCACTCAGAAAACCCTAGCAACATCATAGCAACCAATCAGAACACCCTAAGAATCACCTTGCAATCATCCAGTACAGCCTAGCTATCAGCTAGCAATGTACTAGCATTGTAGTTGCGAATATTACACACACTTTCGAAACAAAATGTAAAAATCTAGTTACTATTGTTTTTCAGGAGAATTTTCTATCAGTTTGTGACTTAAACAGTTCCCTTTCAGATGTGAAAAACAAGTTGATTTTGCAGGTATAGTAGAGCAAATCTTTCTTCATTGTCTGCTGGGTATTTCCAGAGCGCATGGTTAAATATTGCCTAATACTAGCTGGACTAGTTGCTCGCATGTGATTAAATAGGCACACTTGATTTCAGCACAGCACCCAATATTAGTCAGAGAAGAAGGTCAAGTAAGAACATTAGTTTGTTTAACAAGTTTATTTTTGCTAAGTTAGCTTTTATGATGCCACAGTAAGTTATGCTCACTTCTGAATCACTCATTCTTTTACTAATAGAAGTTTTGCTTGTTTTTAAACAAATATGATTTTGTAGGATTGTAGATTCATGTCCATGTTGCTAAACTGTTTTTTTAGCCTAAACCCAAGATGAGAAGGTCGTCCCTCCCCTCCTCCATTGTCACCACTGTTTTATCGATCTCTGAGGGATTGTTTGTCGAATTGATCATGTCGTGTTGCGAGTCCTTTCACTCCCTGACCTTCTTTTAGTCCAATGTTTACTCGGTTTTTGTGCTGTCATCGGTAAGCTTTCAGAATTATGAGTGGGGGAGGAGAGCTAGAGGTCGGTCTCCAGCGGGATCAGCCCACAACCTTCCAGAATGTTCTTCTTCTGCAAATGCCTCTAACATCTCCATCAAGTCACATTTTTCTCTCTTTTTTTTTCTACCACTGGCTGGTTTCCCAGTGGACTGGAAGGAAAGACAAGACAGACACATGGTTCTCCAATCTTTGCTCAGTTTCTCCGTGGAGTTCCTCTGTTCTTTTGTCAGTCTTGATTTTTTTCCGATTCATGTCTAATATAAATCACCCCAGTCAATGGCTCATTATATCAGAGATATAACATTCTTTGTCTCCCACTACATCTGAAAACATCCAGTGCTCTTTTGAACTATTTGGAACATGCCAAAAGTTCTGCAGTTCTTCAAAGATGAGAGACTGTGTACGGTTTAGCTTTTTGTCTGTCATTATAGGAGAAAAGTCCTCTCGGCTGACCTCAAATTGCACAAGGGAACTGCCACACACCCCACACGCCATTTTTTCCCCTAGTGGTCTCACATTCTGACTGCTGGGCTGCAGTGTGGGAGGATGTCTGATTGATCTTCAGCTTGCTGAGAGACCTTCTATGGAAGTTTATCTTCAATTCCCTTAGGAAAAATAAAAATAGGCACAAATGAGACAATTGTTGGCATAAAGTACGTGGATATCGTAGCTCAGATAATATGTTGGTAATAGATTTGCCAATATACCAAAGTGATTTTAGTATGATCTCAGTACAGTTTGAGACATCATATATACTTTGATTTTAAATTAGTATATTCATATATCATAGAGTTTAAATGGTACTTCAAAGAATACCATAGTATTGTCATACCCTAAGGGGTTAGTTTGACCTAATTTGAAAGTTAAAAATGACTTTCTGATATGAATATTATTTAGTTGAATAATAATTGGGTTCAGTAAGTTTTTTTTTTTGAAAGAAATTAATACTTTTATTTAGCAAGGATGCATTAAATTGACCAAAACTGACAGAAAAGACATTTTTTATGTTGAAATAAAGAAATCTGTTTAAAAAAAATGCTGTTCTTTTGAACTTTCTGTAGATCAATCAACACTGATGCTAACAATAAATGTTTCTTGAGCAGCAAATCAGCATTTATAATGATTTCTGAAGGATTGTGTGACACTGAAGACTGCAGTACTGACTGCTGAAAATTCAGCTTTGCCAATGCCGTCATAGGAATAAATTAAATTTTAAATATTATTAACTAAGAAAACAGTTATTTTAAATTCTACTAATATTTCACAGTATTGCTGTTTTACTGATTACTCAAATAATGCAGCCTTGGTGTGCATAAGTAACTCCTTAAAAAAAAATCATACCGACCCTAAACTTTTGAACGGTAGTGTAAATGAAGCACATATAAATGTTACCTGACAAAACATTTTTACAGAGTCCAAAACATGACCAAAAAACAGCAAATGCTAATGTTTCCCTCCACTCCTAAGGACAAGCAGATATGGCAATTAACAGACTGAAACATAAGCTAAACACTAAGAGGACACTAAGTAGATGTCTGTGTGAAAACTCGTTAGGACTGTGTTTGTTAATAAGGTTTGAGATAGCAGGCAGAAGGCCATGAGGAAAGCTCTTATCATGTTTTGGCAGGGAAAGAGACATCTACAGAAGCGTCTGTCCTGAACGCCTCCTGTTGAGAATATCTTCTCCCCCCTGTTTCCCTGTACGTTCCTTTGTCCCTCTCTCTCGTGATCTGTCTTGATAGCCACATTTAGCTTTGTCTTTGTACAGTCTGACCCTGAATGCTGAACTTGAAATGGAGCCTATGTGATTGAAGCCATTTCCTGGAACTTGTATTATTAGCTGCTTTAAATAGGTTTGAACTTGCTGTGTTGAAATTGAATTATTTAATATCCTTTTATTTATGTATAAAAAAAAACTGAACACCCTAGCAATAGCCTAGAATCGTGGTTCCAAATATTAAACCCATTTTCTTAATAAAATGTCAAACAACAAAGTTAGGATGGGCTTGTTTGACTAAAGCTACTAAGTAGCCACCTAGCAACCCCTCTGAACACCCTAGCAATAGCCTAGAATCGTGGTTCCAAATATTAAACCCATTTTCTTAATAAAATGTCAAACAACAAAGTTAGGATGGGCTTGTTTGACTAAAGCTACTAAGTAGCCACCTAGCAACCCCTCTGAACACCCTAGCAATAGCCTAGAATCGTGGTTCCAAATATTAAACCCATTTTCTTAATAAAATGTCAAACAACAAAGTTAGGATGGGCTTGTTTGACTAAAGCTACTAAGTAGCCACCTAGCAACCCCTCTGAACACCCTAGCAATAGCCTAGAATCGTGGTTCCAAATATTAAACCCATTTTCTTAATAAAATGTCAAACAACAAAGTTAGGATGGGCTTGTTTGACTAAAGCTACTAAGTAGCCACCTAGCAACCCCTCTGAACACCCTAGCAATAGCCTAGAATCGTGGTTCCAAATATTAAACCCATTTTCTTAATAAAATGTCAAACAACAAAGTTAGGATGGGCTTGTTTGACTAAAGCTACTAAGTAGCCACCTAGCAACCCCTCTGAACACCCTAGCAATAGCCTAGAATCGTGGTTCCAAATATTAAACCCATTTTCTTAATAAAATGTCAAACAACAAAGTTAGGATGGGCTTGTTTGACTAAAGCTACTAAGTAGCCACCTAGCAACCCCTCTGAACACCCTAGCAATAGCCTAGAATCGTGGTTCCAAATATTAAACCCATTTTCTTAATAAAATGTCAAACAACAAAGTTAGGATGGGCTTGTTTGACTAAAGCTACTAAGTAGCCACCTAGCAACCCCTCTGAACACCCTAGCAATAGCCTAGAATCGTGGTTCCAAATATTAAACCCATTTTCTTAATAAAATGTCAAACAACAAAGTTAGGATGGGCTTGTTTGACTAAAGCTAGTAAGTAGCCACCTAGCAACCCCTCTGAACACCCTAGCAATCACTTAGCAGTACTCTAGAATTGCGGGTCTGAATATTACATACATTTTCTTAATAAAATGTTAAAAATGTAGTTAGGATGGGTTTGCTTGACTGAAGCGAGTAAGTAGCCACCTAGCAACCACTCAGAAAACCCTAGCAACATCATAGCAACCAATCAGAACACCCTAAGAATCATCTTGCAATCATCCAGTACAGCCTAGCTATCAGCTAGCAATGTACTAGCATTGTAGTTGCGAATATTACACACACTTTCGAAACAAAATGTAAAAATCTAGTTACTATTGTTTTTCAGGAGAATTTTCTATCAGTTTGTGACTTAAACAGTTCCCTTTCAGATGTGAAAAACAAGTTGATTTTGCAGGTATAGTAGAGCAAATCTTTCTTCATTGTCTGCTGGGTATTTCCAGAGCGCATGGTTAAATATTGCCTAATACTAGCTGGACTAGTTGCTCGCATGTGATTAAATAGGCACACTTGATTTCAGCACAGCACCCAATATTAGTCAGAGAAGAAGGTCAAGTAAGAACATTAGTTTGTTTAACAAGTTTATTTTTGCTAAGTTAGCTTTTATGATGCCACAGTAAGTTATGCTCACTTCTGAATCACTCATTCTTTTACTAATAGAAGTTTTGCTTGTTTTTAAACAAATATGATTTTGTAGGATTGTAGATTCATGTCCATGTTGCTAAACTGTTTTTTTAGCCTAAACCCAAGATGAGAAGGTCGTCCCTCCCCTCCTCCATTGTCACCACTGTTTTATCGATCTCTGAGGGATTGTTTGTCGAATTGATCATGTCGTGTTGCGAGTCCTTTCACTCCCTGACCTTCTTTTAGTCCAATGTTTACTCGGTTTTTGTGCTGTCATCGGTAAGCTTTCAGAATTATGAGTGGGGGAGGAGAGCTAGAGGTCGGTCTCCAGCGGGATCAGCCCACAACCTTCCAGAATGTTCTTCTTCTGCAAATGCCTCTAACATCTCCATCAAGTCACATTTTTCTCTCTTTTTTTTTCTACCACTGGCTGGTTTCCCAGTGGACTGGAAGGAAAGACAAGACAGACACATGGTTCTCCAATCTTTGCTCAGTTTCTCCGTGGAGTTCCTCTGTTCTTTTGTCAGTCTTGATTTTTTTCCGATTCATGTCTAATATAAATCACCCCAGTCAATGGCTCATTATATCAGAGATATAACATTATTTGTCTCCCACTACATCTGAAAACATCCAGTGCTCTTTTGAACTATTTGGAACATGCCAAAAGTTCTGCAGTTCTTCAAAGATGAGAGACTGTGTACGGTTTAGCTTTTTGTCTGTCATTATAGGAGAAAAGTCCTCTCGGCTGACCTCAAATTGCACAAGGGAACTGCCACACACCCCACACGCCATTTTTTCCCCTAGTGGTCTCACATTCTGACTGCTGGGCTGCAGTGTGGGAGGATGTCTGATTGATCTTCAGCTTGCTGAGAGACCTTCTATGGAAGTTTATCTTCAATTCCCTTAGGAAAAATAAAAATAGGCACAAATGAGACAATTGTTGGCATAAAGTACGTGGATATCGTAGCTCAGATAATATGTTGGTAATAGATTTGCCAATATACCAAAGTGATTTTAGTATGATCTCAGTAAAGTTTGAGACATCATATATACTTTGATTTTAAATTAGTATATTCATATATCATAGAGTTTAAATGGTACTTCAAAGAATACCATAGTATTGTCATACCCTAAGGGGTTAGTTTGACCTAATTTGAAAGTTAAAAATGACTTTCTGATATGAATATTATTTAGTTGAATAATAATTGGGTTCAGTAAGTTTTTTTTTTTGAAAGAAATTAATACTTTTATTTAGCAAGGATGCATTAAATTGACCAAAACTGACAGAAAAGACATTTTTTATGTTGAAATAAAGAAATCTGTTTAAAAAAAATGCTGTTCTTTTGAACTTTCTGTAGATCAATCAACACTGATGCTAACAATAAATGTTTCTTGAGCAGCAAATCAGCATTTATAATGATTTCTGAAGGATTGTGTGACACTGAAGACTGCAGTACTGACTGCTGAAAATTCAGCTTTGCCAATGCCGTCATAGGAATAAATTAAATTTTAAATATTATTAACTAAGAAAACAGTTATTTTAAATTCTACTAATATTTCACAGTATTGCTGTTTTACTGATTACTCAAATAATGCAGCCTTGGTGTGCATAAGTAACTCCTTAAAAAAAAATCATACCGACCCTAAACTTTTGAACGGTAGTGTAAATGAAGCACATATAAATGTTACCTGACAAAACATTTTTACAGAGTCCAAAACATGACCAAAAAACAGCAAATGCTAATGTTTCCCTCCACTCCTAAGGACAAGCAGATATGGCAATTAACAGACTGAAACATAAGCTAAACACTAAGAGGACACTAAGTAGATGTCTGTGTGAAAACTCGTTAGGACTGTGTTTGTTAATAAGGTTTGAGATAGCAGGCAGAAGGCCATGAGGAAAGCTCTTATCATGTTTTGGCAGGGAAAGAGACATCTACAGAAGCGTCTGTCCTGAACGCCTCCTGTTGAGAATATCTTCTCCCCCCTGTTTCCCTGTACGTTCCTTTGTCCCTCTCTCTCGTGATCTGTCTTGATAGCCACATTTAGCTTTGTCTTTGTACAGTCTGACCCTGAATGCTGAACTTGAAATGGAGCCTATGTGATTGAAGCCATTTCCTGGAACTTGTATTATTAGCTGCTTTAAATAGGTTTGAACTTGCTGTGTTGAAATTGAATTATTTAATATCCTTTTATTTATGTATAAAAAAAAAGTAAATTATTTTTGAAGGGTTTCACTTGATGCTGAAGTAATAGTTAGCACTCATGAAGAAGAAAACAGACTTAGAGAGCCTGTATTAATGAGAAATTTGTTAAGGCATATTTGACTTTTACTACTCATACTTGATGCCTCAAATCAGTGTACTATTACCTTTATAAGATTTACTTCATTGCCTACTGGCCAATAAACAGACTAAACATCCATTGAAGGAACAAATGAAGCCATCTCACATTTTGTTCAGGCATTTTGTAAAGTTCTGCTGTTAGTCATAGCTATCTGTTCTGAGCACATTATTCAATGTCAGCTGGTCAGCGGTGCTATTTACAGTCAGAAAAGTCCTGAGAAAGAGCGAAACAGCCTGAATTGATTCACACTGTAACTCTTTGTGGGAATTTAATGCTCTGTTGTTGGCACAGTCGCATGTCGGTGTTGCATCACAGGCTTTGAATGCCATTCTATTCCCAAAGGAGAAATCCAAACAAAGCCAGAAAAAGAGTTTTTATAGGCAATCCGATTTAATTAGGCTGCATTTGATGATTTTACATGAGCTCTAATGCAACTTTGAAAAGTCAAACAGGCCTTTTAAATGTTTCAAACTGTTGTTTTGATGTGTTTTGAAGTCAAACACGTTCTGTGTGAGGATCAGCAAAGTGTATATTGACATTACAATATTTGAGATTACAGAGATCACATTACAGAAGAATCTAAAGGAAGACTGTCCAGGACACATTACTATGAACCTGCAGAGCCGGTTTGACTCATAAATGACTGATGCGTGTTGGCTGACTCACTCATTGGGTTATTTCTTCTCACAGATCGCACAGAAATATGACCAACAGAAGGAGGACGAGCTTCGTTTCTGGATCGAGGAGGTGACTGGCATGCCGATCGGAGACAGCTTTCAGAAAGGGCTCAAGGATGGCGTCATACTGTGCGAGTAAGTTGGTAAACATAAACATACAACTTGGCCATGTGGGTTTTAACCAGCCTGAGCTAGTTTGCTGGCCTTAGATTTTCTCCCAGGCTGGTCTGTTGGTCGGTTTTAGAGTGGGTTTGGGCACATTTCAGCTGGTCAGACTGGGAGACCACTTGACTGAACAGCTAAACACCAGCTGTGCCAGGCTAGGAGACTATTCATGGCACTATTAAAACATTGCTTGTTTGAGCATACTGGCTGGATATAATGACACTCAACCAATGGCATACATTTAGACCGGGACTATCTGTATAGGTGACCAGTGGCAGTAAACCTCAATGAAAACAATCATTATTTTTGCAATTCCATTTGGAGATGCTAGTAAAACCGAAATTACATACTTCACCTTTACTGTGTCCATAGAACATGCTTATATTTGTGATGCTAACAAAACAGAATTGAAATCACTCCCTGTTTTTATTCTTTTCAGATTGATAAACAAGCTTCAGCCTGGATCAATAAAAAAAATAAACCATTCACAGTTAAACTGGCATAAGGTAAATATCTCAGAGGCTCCTAAGGGCATTGTTTTCATCCAGATCAGCTCCTTTGAGAAGTAATAAGGGGATTCCTTCCAAAGTGACTTATAATACAGCGTACCAATCACATTGGCAAATACTAGGACAGGCAGCTGAGAAAGATGCTTGAAGCAGAAGCTGCTAACAACTGCAGATGCCCCTTTAGCATTAAAAACTCTGAAGTATCAGAACTCTTTATATGCTGTAAGAATAAATGGACCCATTCATGCACTCTTTGAATCATCCACCAACAACTAACTCTTTTATCTGAAAATGAGGTAACCAATGATGTTACGGAGAAACACAGTAACACACCCTTACTGTTGCCATTGTTTTTTCAGCTAGAGAACATCGGGAATTTCATCAAAGCCATTCTAGCCTACGGGCTGAAGCCCAATGACATCTTTGAAGCCAATGATCTTTTCGAAAACGGGAACATGACGCAAGTCCAGACCACACTTCTTGCTTTGGGCGGTATGGTACGTCTGCGAGTCCTTCAATTCTGCTAAAGTCTTATGTTGAATATTCTGTAAAGGCCTAATTAAAAAAAAAAAAACTTTCCTTGAGTAAAATTATGACATTTGGTTGATAGGTTTAATAAAAAAAACAAAAAACAATTGAACATATTATTGACAGCTTAAATTTTGCAACTATAAAATGCTTCTTTCTTTTTTCAACAGGCAAAGACAAAAGGGATGGAAACGAACTTTGACATTGGTGTGAAATATGCAGACAAGCAGCAGAGACATTTTGATGAAGAGAAGATGAAGGCTGGCCAGTGTGTCATTGGACTTCAGGTTGTAGACTCTTTTCCTGGAACTTCATAAATGTTTCTACATGAATATTTTTATTTTTGGGACTTTTTCATACTTTAAGCAGACAGGACAGAAAGAATGAGAGAAACACGTGGGGTAGAGAGTTGGGAATGGGATTGGCAAAGGAGCGTGAGTCAGAACTCGAACTCAGGTCACCAGACATGCAGTTGCACTATATGCCAGTGCGCTAACCACAAGGCTATCAGCACTGACATGAATATTGTTTTTAAAGGAAGCCTGACCGTTGTGTTACCTAATTTGTTTTGTGATGGGGCAAAAAGGGAAGACACGTTACAAATTAGTCATTTAGCTTACGCTTTTATCCAAAGCAACTGTAATAACCTCAGGTTAGGCAGCTACTCAAGGCCACAATGGTGATCAAGGATCATTCACTGTTAGGTTTGAACCTACAACCATTGAGCAAGTCTAAATTTAAAACCAAACAGCTACTCAACCAATATCAGTGCAGACATGCTTCTGGGAATGGTTTCTAAAGATAAAGATTGATTGGAGGACCAGATTGATTGGAGAAAAGGGTTTTTGACCCACTTTTGAAGTGTTTCTGATTTTCGTTTCAGATGGGAACCAACAAATGTGCAAGCCAGGCTGGGATGACTGCCTACGGGACCAGGAGACACCTTTACGACCCCAAGACGCAGACAGAGAAACCCTATGACCAGACCACCATCAGCCTGCAAATGGGCACCAACAAAGGAGCCAGCCAGGTTCACCCAAACACAGACTATATCAACAATATATCACACAAAAATGATCAAACATGACACATTTACCATGTGTTTGTCTCTCTCCAGGCTGGCATGTCTGCCCCAGGCACCAGGAGGGACATATATGACCAGAAGGCAGCTCTGCAACCAATGGACAACTCCACCATTTCATTGCAAATGGGAACCAATAAGGTGGCCTCTCAGAAGGGCATGAGTGTGTACGGCTTGGGACGGCAAGTTTACGACCCCAAGTATTGCGCCACCCCAATGGAGCCAATAATCCATGCCAACGGCAGCCAAGGCACGGGGACGAATGGCTCAGAAATCAGTGATAGTGACTATCAGGCAGAATATCAAAAGGAAGAGTACCAGGGCGAATACCACGATGAGTACAAGGAGCATTACAATGACCAGGGCATCGACTAATAGAGAACGCTGCTGCGCTGTTAGTCAAAGCAGTATTAACACAATGTATATCAACAGAGCAAGTCTTTGCAATGCCTTTTGCTTCTCACAGTTTCCCCTTCCCTCCCAGCGCATGTGTTTGGGTAAACATTTGTGAGTGGTGATATGTCAATTCTGCCATCTTAACAATGGTGAAATTTTTTTTAATAAAGTGTTTTTTATGAAGTATGGAGAACTGTAAAGAGAATTTTCTAGTTTTGCAGTACAATTGTTCGTTTTACACCCAACGCCTTGTCTTTTGAGTTCATTTTGGCCTTGCATCTTGTGAGCGAATTGTTATCGCTACTTTTAAAGCTTGTTCGCCATTGAAATCCCGCTCTGCACCAACTGCTCTGCAGTTTGAAGACATTCCTTCCTAAGTCATACCTTTTGAAGTCATTCCATTTAGAATTCCAAATGGCTGGAAATGTTACAAGCTACAAATGTTAGCGTTTTAAAGATTAGCTGACTGGATGACCAACAACATTCCGGTATTGCTTAGTTTTTTTGTGCCATAATATCGGAAAATCTTTCCAATTGTATTTATTGCCCTGCTTTTCATTATAAATCCTATTTCATATGGTTCTTTTATGAATAAATTCTATGTTATAAATAAAGTATTGAATGTCTTCAACATATGTCTATTATTTTGACCATTATTGCCTTTAAATTTAAATATAGATGCTCGGTTATTTACAAATTCGAACTGATTTCGGTTTTATTAGGATTAAATAACACATTTTCTCCTTTTTCCCTTGGTCAGACTGGTTATTTGCTGTTGTCCTGCTGAGGTGTGGTTTCTGCAACGGCCCTGATTTTGTTATTTGGTTTTTTGCTCTTGTATCTTTTATGAGGGTGATTTGAAGTGGCACAGGGCCTCAGATGTGCGCTGACTCTGCCCAAGTATCACAGCACAGCCATAAATCTTGTGTTTTTGAGGTTACGCTCAGAAGCGTTTGGAAGCTGCTCCTTGTGTCGATAGCCCAGAGTTTCTGGAAACAGTTATATAACCACAAAAATCAGTGAAAAAGAATCTAAAGTAGAGCAAGTCAGTGTTCATGCACCAATGCATGGAACTACTGCATTTTGTGCATATGTATATGCTTGGGTTTTTAAATGAATTACTGAAAAGCACTTGTTTGTGTCCTGGGAATGAAAAAAACCTAAACCTTCAATTAAGTCAATGAAATGCTGCACTTGATGACTTTACAGTTCAGCCGGTGTCCATGGAGGGATTTGGAACGAGTTGCACACCACTGAACTGAATTATGCTTCCCCTGCCGTGACCTTTCTGCATTCGTATTGGCCGCGGTGTCAACCGAAACACAATGGAATGGTAAAAGTGTGATGGGGCTCGTGATGGAACATTCCAGACGTATTGGACCAGTTTAAGTTGGGTTGAGGCTGCGGACTTGAATTGAGAGCAGAAGAGCATTTATATGTGCAGCAAATAACATGTTAGAGTTGCATGTTGCATTCTGGGCCATTCTGAGACATGTAACGTAATGCCACATAGCAAAACATTATTCTGTTTCCATAGCGATTTGGGGCAATGGAAGGCCAATGATATGTAAGAATTCTCTTCAATGTGCAGTCACTGCAGTGGTTGCAGTCGTAAATGAAGAACTGAGAGTCTACTAATTTAAGTAACATGTTAGTGCTAAATCTGGGTGTCAGTGAACTCGGCTATTGTGTAAGTAAGTGGGTCCACATGAGGAGAGGACCACATAAAACTATATCCGTGCATACAGGACAGTGACATGAGAAAGCAATGGCATTCACTCAAGTGCCCCATGCCCCCATGCCCCTCCCGACTGTGTTACTCCGGGATAATCGGCGCTTTGTGCTGATTGCGGAATCCGGGACAAAAACACAAGACTCAATTAGAGAGAAGGTCAGAAAAAGACTGTTACCACAGCAACCACGGAAAGCCTTTAAAGGCAGACGGGAACTCTACCGGTGTTGTAGCCTATTGTATGCTGCGTCACGCTGCTAACTGTGCCACCCTGGTGCCAGTTGAGGGGCCCGGGGCCAAAACCATGTGCAGTCATCACTGTGCCAGAGCTTCAGAGAGGGTCATGAGGTAGTTAGTGGTGTTTGCTAAGGCAAGCATCACTATTATTACTGTTCATAGAAACCCGTAACACTAACTTCAGCATGGCATTCCTCCTGCACTGTTTGTGCTACGGACATAAATTATGCCTCAAATCATGCAGGATGTTGCCGAAAGGTGTGCTAATAGTTTTCTTCACTAGCAGGTGTTAAAATAAAAGTCAAAACAAAACAAAACAAGGATTTACACTGAAGGACAGACCCGAACCAACCAAAAGATGTGTCTGGAGTTCATTAGCAGATCAGCCCGGTTCCTCAGACTGAAACTCACTCCATCCGGCCTGGAATGAATGGAGGGTGGAAAGGATGAAGAACAAAGATATACTGATCCACAGACAAACACTTCGAGGAATTGTGACGGCTGATCACCGTGAATTCAGTCCTTGCTGTAGAGGTGAAAGATTGAGAAGTGGGCTTTAATGAGAACCATGGTTTATAGCTGCTCTCCCAGTTTAAATTTCACTGGATACAAGCTGAAACCATGTGTCCGTGACATCTGAGACTTCCTCACATGCCTGTGGATATTTTTTTTTAGCAGAACGCTCACATTCCCTGGCCTCTCAGTCTCTGAATTTCAGAACGAGGAGCTTAGTATTGATCAGGGTTGCCAGATTTTCACAGCAAAACCCACCCAATTGCTACTCAAAACTAGCCCAATAGCTTTTCAGGGGCGATCCCCCGGTAAAAATCTTGTAATATACACATTTTTTGGTGAGATTCCCCTGGTAAAAGTCTCATTTCATGGGGATAAATATCGCGTTATTGGGGTCGCTTCAACCCGCGAACATGAAAAACATCCCGCGGCAACAGTGTAAAACAGGGGTGCCCAAACTCGGTCCTGGAGGGCCGGTGTCCTGCAGAGTTTAGCTCCAACTTGCCTCAACACACCTGCCTTCAAGTTTCTAGTATGCCTAGTAAGAGCTTGATTAGCTGGTTCAGGTGTGTTTAATTGGGGTTGGAGCTAAACTCTTCAGGACACCGGCCCTCTAGGGCCGAGTTTGGGCACCCCTGTAAAAGTAGCCCAATTCCCGCGGTCTTGGCAACACTGGTATTGATACGTCTCCTTTCAAATCCAAAGCAGTGCCCTCTAGCCATCTCCATTTATCCCCCACATAGGCTACTCAACTCTGAAAGGGAGGGATCTTTTCTCGGCGGAGAGGAGGAAAACCGTGCTGTATGTTGAAATGCCAAAGATTATCTTTATTAATTAAAAGGAGTTTCTGTTATAGTACCTCCCTTTAATCTAAAATAGCTGGATTTGAATTGGGAATCATATGCTATCTTCATAAAGCCCAAAGTAACTTTTTGTGACCCAGGTAGACAAAGGCGCATTTTACAGCAAGGTGAGAGCGTTCCTGGTTTCTGGACTACCTGTAAAATATGCCACATATTTTATGAAAATACAGGCCACATTTCTCCAGCATGGTGTGAATCCTCTCGCATTTAGTCGGCTTATAAAAAAGAAGGTAAGGAAAAACCTGTTTTATAACCAATTAGTTAACTATATGTTCTATTTACAGGCGGAAAACAGCAACAGGCCTGAATTATAATCATCCCGGACTTCATCAGGGGCCACGCAGTGGAAACCACACATGGGAAATGTTTCCTATTTATAAAAGATTTTTAAATAAACATTTAATTTTAAATAAATATTTATAGAAGCTTATTTTCACCATGGCATAAAAGATAAAGCTAATTGCGCCTTTTTTATCCTTAGATTATATCAGTTAGCAGAATTAGCAGAAAAAAAGATATAAACTCACAATTCTGAGAAAAAAGTCAGAATTATGAGATATAAACCAGTAATTGCAAGAAAAAAGTCACAATTACAGTTATTTTTTTAGTCCATAGTAAAAACAAACTTGACTTTTTTCTTGCTATTTCGAGTTTATATCTAATAATTCTTCTTGAGACTGTGAATTTCACAATTCTGACCTTTTATTCTGAAGTTTATAAAAAAAATTTGAGATGTAAACTGTAACCTCAGAATTGTGAGAAAAAAAGGAAAATATTTTTTTGTTATTCAATTTTTTTCCCCAAATTCTGTGGTAAATAAACTTCCATAGATATTTAATGAAATATCTAGTCAAAATGAAATCTAAATTGCCTCTATTTATTCTCTAAACACACTTCCCTGGGTTACATTGTGTACAATTTGTTGGTGCATACTCTATTATATATATGCATCTAAGAATCATTTAAGAAGCATCTTTAATCGAAGGCCTAAATGATTCTTTAGTTGTCTAAATGGTTCTTCAGAGATTAAAAACATTTTTTTTTTTTTTAAATCAACATATTAGTTGCTGGGTTATTAAAAGTTCCAGCACATAGATGATTTTCTAAAGAACGGGACTGTAAAATTCCTTTGTAGAAATTAAAGTTATCTAACAACTGCAAAACCCTTTTTGGTTCTATTAAGAACCTTGAGAGTCTAGATGTATTGCACCGGTGGATGTCATCTGAAAGCAATGGAAGCGCATTTGCAGATGCATTAACTTTAGATTTACAATAACACAAGCATTAAAGGCCCCGGGGATTATGACATGCTCTCAATTTCTATAAAAGTGCTTCAAGATGAATCACCAACCAGTGAGGAATGTCCTCGCACGTCGAGCGCACATGTGAACAAAATCTGAGACAAAGTGGTAGAAAGGAAATCGGTGTTCCCTTTGGCAGTGAATCCACTGGAAGAAAAACAGGCCTTTACTGTACTTTTTTTTTTTTCCGGTGGCTGGCTGGCATCTCGCCACAAAGTCCAGTCTGTTGCATGAGCCATTTTGAATGGCTTTGTTAAAGAGGAATTCAGCCGAAGATCTCAGACCTCACTGGTCTAATTAATGCAAAGATTCTGGAACATTACATAACCTTGCTATGAATGCATAAACCACTGCTCTCTTTCTCTCACACATCAGTATTTTTTGTATTTTTTCGGACTGCTGGACTGAGGTTGAGTTATTTCAAACAGAGGGTTGTCTGTAACTTTGAGCCTGTTCTCCTTGAAGGGAGGAATGTTCCTCTGTTCAAACAATTACGTTTTTGCTTAGGTTGTCCTGAATGAACTGAAAAAGCTTTCATTAGTTTGTGGTTCTTGCTAAAGCGGCATTGTTAACAAGTACAAAAATATATATATACAATTTATTCGTAATTAATTTATAAAGTCATACTCACAACATTTAATCTTGTTTTAAATATCTAAATCCACTGGTGTCAGTCAATATGTCGACTGATATGTATATGATGACTGATTGATTTTTGTCCTGTGGCCCCATCGGATCTCCTCTGATTTGGCCATTTCAGCAATATTGGCATCATGATATGTGTGTTTTGCTGTAGCCTATGTGTAAAGTTGGTCAAATGATCTCTGTTGTCTTCTGCATGAATGGTGAGAAAAGGGTACAGACTGAGCCTATTTAATATATTATTTACATTATTTGTAATCAACAGACAGGCGTGCTTGCTAATATCTTCTACACTTGAGATTTATGGGAATGAGATGTGTTAACTTGGCCAACCAAGACTGGGGATGTAATTAGGAATGGTATTATTATTTGATTTTACGTAAAGTTTAGCATGTCAAAATATCTAGACCAGGGTTATTAGTTATCATAGTTAACTGACACTAAAACCAAAACCAAAAGAATAAAAACATTAAATATATATATACAGTATATATAAATAATTTTCAGATAGTTGCCATGGAAACATTTCTCATTTTCATTTTGCTTAACCTGATGTATAACTAAAACTGAAATAAAAATGAATATAAATTGTATATCACTAATAATATATTCTAATACTTCAACTTTATCCTAAATTGAAATGAAAATGGAAAATACTAAAAATATAAAATCAATATATATATTTAAAAACACCCATGATATCTCAGTGATATTAAAATAACACTGATCTAAACCCAACATAACTGAGCTGCTTTGGAACAACGTTTCGGAAAAAGCATTCTTTAAATTTCTTTCAATTAAATAAAAAAAAAACTTTGCAGTTTCTGTTACAATTCGTTTCATAATTATGTATTATAATTTTATCCACAATGATGTAACTGCTGGTGAAACATAAAATATTTCACCTGATTTATGCAACAGCACTATCCACTTCTAATGTTTTCCTCCTGAGGCCCCAAAATTGATTCCAGATAACTTGACACTCATGCATGTCTTCAGGCAGCTGGAGTTCAAGAAATTTCACATTGTACATTGGCAGGCAACACAGACTATTAATAAAAATTAATCTTAAAGCAGCTTTTACCCTCGTCAGGCCTGTTTCATTGTGCCTGTATGTCTTAGTTAAGTTAGCCCACTCTGTTTCCTCAGGAAGAGGCTTGGAGGATGGAATGATTCCGCATGGAGCCTGATGAAGTGGAGGGTGGAGTGTGACACAGATGGAGGAAAATCATGTCACTGTGGTGAAGGATTTGACATGCACAGCAT
Source organism: Sinocyclocheilus grahami (assembly GCF_001515645.1). Classification (NCBI taxonomy): domain Eukaryota; kingdom Metazoa; phylum Chordata; class Actinopteri; order Cypriniformes; family Cyprinidae; genus Sinocyclocheilus; species Sinocyclocheilus grahami. The sequence goes on along the minus strand of NW_015505305.1, from coordinate 4,971,310 downwards.
TTGGCATTTGGCAAGTGAAGGAAACATAAACTAACTTTTGTTGGGTAACTAATGTTAAAATTAAAGGTACTGTATTAATCTGATTACTGTAATAATCTTACTGCAGACATCTCATTTGGGATGTGGAAAGTGAGAATGCTGTATCAAATCTCTGCTTGCATTCAGGTCCCTGTTCAAAATCGCAATCACATCACTAGAGATAAACTATGTAGACTGACTGCTCTCTGGTGGTGAGTAGGAGAAATTGCATTTTCATATTTTGTGAAAAATAATGCGTGGGTGTCGAGTTAAGTATAGCAATGTGTTGTGGCCTCTTGGCACCTGTACAGATGATGAATCATACTTTACCCTGGCCTTATACTGACAGGAAATTAGCATGCATGTTTGGAAAATTCTGCCAAGTGTGATGAAAGAGCTGTTCTAGTGCCCTAGTTTATCCACCACACACACGGGGTCAAAATTTGAATTTTTTTTTTTTTTTTTTTTTTTAAGCCACCAAAGTGACAAAGCCACACAAGTTTGATATATTATGGTTCTGAAAATAAATAGAATGTGCATTAAAAGAAACTTTAATTTCTGACACTGGCATAGATCAGTCATGGGAAACCCCTTTTACCTGTTATTCAGCATATTCATGAATGGGGGAAAAAATAGAAAATATATCCTAAAAATATCGGAATAATGAGAATGGTGATTAGAGGAGAGTACTGATGGATGGAGCTTCATTAAGTAGTTCTCCATGTGGTTGGGGTGCAGTGGTGTGTGGCTCTGACCTAGCTATTTTTAGCTCTGTGGGACAAAAATGGCTCAAAATATGAATCATCTAAATCTGTCCTCCTAACGGCACTTACAAAATAAAGAAATAAAAATTATCAAGTGGAATAGCCTATATGGGGGTAAATGTGGTAATCATTCAGTTTCAGTGATTGCTATGGTAATACTATCACTGTACCATGCTACACATTGTTTATAAATAAACAAAATCATGTTTTAATACTCTTATTAAAATGTCTAATTAGCTACATTTAGGAACGACACAAATCTATGAGAGCTTTTCACAAGTGTTGTGAACGAATCGGTTGTGTCTAAGAAATTTAGCTATTTTTAAAAAGTTTTTGGCAACTTTTTCAAAGTGACTCAAATGATAAAAAAGGCACATATTTTCATCTAAATTACACAAAAAGAGGAAACCATTGAACAGCTAGCCAGCCAAGCAGCACATCAACCTGGAGAAAGATGCCTAACAGTACAAACATCAAATGTGCATTAAGTTGCTAGTTCCAATTGGTCAATAATAAATGCACATTTATGATACAGCATGTTATTAGCTTAAATATATAATTGTTGTTCAGTTAGATACACTGTCAGAAAAAAATATGTGGAAAAATAAATACGTATTGTTCCTTCATATAAACAGTACATTGTGTCCTATTTTTACAGACTTTTGTGTAGCACACTAACTAACTACCAGTACACTGCTTAAAACTATAATTGTTCAGAATGTGCAGTTGTACTAGTTAATACTAAAATACCATTTGTAACTGTTCAATAATTCAATGTTGTAAAAAAAAAATCCGATCATAAAGATGTGCTACTTCTGTTACTTTTACAAATGAAAATATTTTATGTTTATAACATTTTTCTGAACAATAACATTTAAAAAATATATTTTTCGCTGAGATTTGAGTATAATCTCGTTGTGTATTTTACGTAAAAGCGCTTTTTAAATTTTTCTTTATTTATTTCTTTTTTATTAGACATTAAAGACATAACATGCAACATTTACAACTTTAACAAGACATCCAAAAAGATAACACAATTAAAGGAATGAGTTTACATTACAAAAAAAAGAAAAAAGACAGCATATACCCATAGTTGAAACAAAGTAACTTCATCTCTTTAGCGAATAAAATTGTATCTCTAAATTTTTTGTTATCAATACATTTGAGAGACTCAAAATACAAATGAAAATCAGTCATAAAGACCTTCAAACAGGGTTTAGAACTATTTCTTTTACTTTTATGAACATGACATTTACCAAATAAAATCATAAGATTCATCATAAAATTGACGGATGCATTTTTTGATTCAAAATATAAGATAACATCTTTGGATGTTAATTCACAATCATAACCAGATTTCTGTTGAATATATATATAGATAAATCTTCCCAGAATTTTTGGGATTCTACGTAAAAACGCTGTTTTGTGTCATGGTTATGCAATGACGTCACCACGCAATGACATCACAATGACATTTAGCAACTTTTAGCAACAAATGGATCTGCCTTTAGCAACTTCCCCTGAAAATTAGTTGGCAACACTGAAGGAGACTTCAGAGGACACCAAAGGAAACATCTCGTTCGTAAACGAACACAATCGTCACATTTTATGAATTATATAGGCCTAGTGTTTATATTATCACGTATATATCATAATTTACTCGAATGAACTAGAATCCCATTCAAGAAGAGAAATGAGATGAAGAATTATGAATGGGTACAAATGACACATCTTCAATGACATAAGAACTTATTGAAACTGTATTTATGTAGTTTCGTATCGTCGATTTAGCTCGATAAAACTCGGCAGCGCACAAATGGAGGAAAGTAGCTGTCCTTTGCACGGAAAACGCGATTATTTCCCGAACAACTGTTTTTTTGAACGAATCAGTAGAGAGAATGATTCAGTCACTCACTTTTTTGCCACCTGCTGGTGTAACGATAACCTGCAGAAACGGCCTCTGAATGAATCTTGTTAGTGAATGAATTCAAAAGACTCGACTCACTGATGAATCAAAAGAGCGACATTATCCGTGTGTGAATATCTCTTTAAGAATGAAGCTGAAATTGGATCATCTCGTTCCCTCACCTCCACGTAACGTACAGCCATCATCCACACACATCGATCGGTTCACATCCACACGCATCGCAGATTGAGATTATTATAAGGACCACCCGTTTCTCCGTTTGATATGAAATCATGCATTTCATATCGCCGTGGAGAGAGGAGAATCATGCATGTGTCTGATTGACGAAAAACACGGATTGTTATCAGCCCATGTTTTCAGACACCATGCACAACTAACCAACAGACACCGTTGATGATCGATAAGAGGTTAGCAGATGGTTAATGCATGTATTGCGTGATATCAAGCAATATTTGAATGCACAAGCGTTGTGTTTTCAGCCAGCACTGCGGTGTGATTTGGCCTAAAGAAAGCAGCAGGCTTGAGTCGATTTCCGTCCATCGCAATGTTTTTCAGAGCTTTAGTAGAGATGTGATTCAGTATTTATTTGTGTTATCAGACGGTCAGTGCTGAATTACGGGCTTTGATGTATTTTTGCCACGCGCACAAATCTTCATAAAATGCTCATCTAATCACAAATGTACATATATATGTGCATATGTTTCACAAGCAATGAGGTTCAATGCAGCACACCAGCCGATGATGATTAAATGACCAACTTTATTGACAAATGAAGGCTAAAAAGACATTTAAAAGCCTAAATCTGAGTTTAATATTTAATTATGCACTTGAAGATGTGTTTGAGTCGAGCTGAAGATGCATGGCAGTATTGAAGGGAAACATTTGTTCAGGTTTGCGACTAGAACACCATTCATTTTCTCTATTTAATGGGAATGCTAAATGCAGCACAGATGTTTTGGATGTATTTGGCATTTTTCATCAACAAATGTGTTTCTGACTTCTGAAAAGTACTTTCTTCTGAGGTCTTTTATTCTGCGCTTCCTTATTTTGTTTTACTTTCAGTTTTGAGAGCTGTAATGTGTGTACAGTATTCAAATACCAAGTGAACATGTGCCATGTTCTTAGAAATTTATTATTTGTAATATTTGTTTTGTATTAAATGTAATATTTGTTGATGTTATATATACGTTGATGCTATATATATATATAAGGTTTGATTTTGACTCTTAAATGTCAGGTGGTACAAATCAAGCAATGTTAAACATTGTTTTATTGACAAAAACAAAGACACAAACATTTGCAATTTGTAAAAATATGTTTTTTTTTTAAATCAGTTATGATTATGTTTAAAAATGATCTGTGAATATCATTGGAAACAAAACTGTAATAAACAAAAATAATTATAGCAATTAAGGATTCTTCTTGCTAAACTGCAATATCTATCTTTTCTACATTGGGATCATCTAAAAATGGTCAACCTGACTTTTTGACTTTGTCTCATAAATATATATATATTTTTTTATTTCCAATAATAATAATACTAATATATTTATTTCCAAAAGTTGAAAACATGTTTATCATAGAAGATGTGTATTCAAGTCATTCCATGTATACATTTCCTTTCTAATGTATTTTTGTATGAACAGATTGCACTCCATTGATCCATATAAATGTACCTTAGCATTGACATCATGATACCATGGTACCTGCCACAAAGTATATATATGTTTATAGTATATTTAAGTATATTTAATTCAATAACTTTTTAATATTAAGGCATGGAAACCACAATTTAAAAATGTAAAATTGTGGTTTCCAGGCCTTAATTTTAAAAAGTAATCTAATTAAATGTATGTTTTTGTATATTTGTGTGCGTACTTTGTAGATTGTGGCTGGCTGCTTTTGCACTGCAGTTTTCTCAGGGGTTTAATAACGCATTCATTTAGCAGCCCATCCATTCTGCTGCTCTATGAGCCTTGCTTTGCCTGGTCAATCTTTCATTCAAGGCAGCACTGCTTCTCTTGAAATATGATGCATTTACTCAATGCACCAAAGCATGCCAGCAATGCAGCTTTGTCAATGCTGTGATCTGCCACCCACATGACAAACCTGTACACCAGTATGGAAAGCATGTTAATATACCCAATCAAACATTTCTGCAACAGAAAGCTTTTACAGTTGGGTTTTTGTTTCTTAAACTGCTTGTTCACAATTGAGATGAATGCACATGCAGCACGTGTTCATCTGTGAAAACTGTAGAACTTCCTGTTACCATAGATTGCATCATGACCTCTTTGGATGCCTGCCCTTCACAACAAGTGTGAACCTGTATAGGCCTTTAAATACACTCACCCTCACCCCTCCTCTATGTGTGCATGTTGCCTATAAAGTACATCTAAATTTAGTGACCGCATGTTTTTTGACTCCTGTCGCCCCATGAGGAGATGTGCTGATGTCACAGTCTGTTAGTTAAGTTGTTTGACCATGTTCTGAAATAATGCTGACTACAACTCCGTTGTTTATAACCTTCTTAATGCTTTTTATTCATTTAACAGATAAGTTAGTAGATTTTCAACCAGCTTTGTTACAGTGTGTATTTCTCCGTGTTAACTGTATTGGTTGACCGATATGGATTTTGTGATGGCTGATATAAAGCTGATATTTATGATATCACACTGTTTAATTGAAATAACATGCATACCGATTGCTGCAATGAAATTTTACATATTTAATACATTGACTAAAAAGGAAGTAAAAAACACTAACTAACAGTGCACTCAGTAATCTAGTAAGTTTTTGCGCACTGGGAATCATTTTCTTAAATGAAGATCAGGTAATGCTAATTTTACATACTGAACATATTGACATATGACTTGGAAACAAACTGGATATAGCACAGCATAGTTTGAAATCAAGGATTTAAAGATTACACTCGCATCTGCGTTCACATGCTGGCTTTCTTAGCACTGTCAAAATAAAAGCTACTTCTGATAGTTATTGTGCAAAACTTCTCAACCGATGTTGATAATTTAAAAATGACAAATATCGGCATATCGGTCTACCTCTAGTTACCTGCACCATGAATCCACTGGATAATGCAAAACGCATCATTTTGCATCATCTGGAAATCTTTGGACAGCTTCAGGGCATTTCTTTCGGTTTTGTCTAATCATGTCGCAGGAATTAAAACACAATTTTGTGTTTCTAGTGCATAGACAGGCAAGCTTTATTAAAAGCCTATCTTGCCAGCACTGAACTCCCTCTTTGATTGTTCCAACTAACCCAAAGTAGACACATTGGCTGAACCAGAGGCATTAGTTTGCGGTGAAACGACCTTTTTGTCCAATCAGTGAAAGACTAGTGTAGGGAGCCTATGTTTTGTTACCGCTATGTGGTGCAGAAATGGCACCCTTCACCCTTTGGGTGTTGGAATATACTTATTTAGGGAGGTGGTATTGGAAACTGTTTGTTGTAGTAATAATGAGCAAGTCAAGGCATGTTAGGATAGGAAAGAGTGACTAATTTCCTGTGTGAAACTTGTTTAATCTATCTCTGCTGATATGCAGAGCTCCTTGACTGTTGGCTTGCCGTTGGAAGTCTGCAGTTGTTGCGACACGTAGAAACAGTAGAGACTCTGTATGCTGCAGATGACGGTTTAACGGCTGCATCTGTCGTTGCAATGTTGAGTGGACATTTATCTTTTTTTTAATTTCGGTTTCTGTTTCTCTGCTAAAAGTTTATATTGGGAACGAGATGACCTTAAAGCTAGTATGCAGACTAAAAGCCACAAAACTCCAGTTTCATGGTTTTCAAAACCGTATCAGTCTCTTCTCACTACACTCTCAGTGCAAAGGGTGCATGTTTTGTATTTTTCTCTAGTCCTTTGAACACACAGCCTCAGGTAAGAGTGCGATTCATGTTTTCCATTAGCTGTTATGGGCCAGAGGTCATGAAAGTAGATCAACAGGAGATGTTATGAGCAATTAGATACCCTGTGGAAGATGTAAAATGATGCTTCCTCCTCGAGTTTTCTGGATTTTCCTTTACATATTTGTAAATTATATGTACTGATAAGTACAGTATATTTCACAGTATTGTTTTTTTTTTAGTGTGTCTGTGTGTATATATGTGCATATGCATGTATGTAAAGTGTAATATATTTCTGTGATGCAGAGCTTAATTTTCAGCATCATTACTCCAGTCTTCAGGGTCACATGACCCTTCAGAAATGATTCTAATATGCTGATTTGGTGCTCAAGAAACCTTTAGTATTATCGTCAAGATGTCAACATTGAAAACAGTTGTGCTGCACAAAATTTGAGGAAACTGTGATGCACTACTATTTAAAAGTTTGGATTAAGCAAGATTCTAAATAAATAAAATAAATATAATACTTTTGTTCATCAAGGATGCATTAAATTGATCAAATGTGACAGTAAAGACAGTAACATTCATTCACAGATTTGCGCCACTGTCTTCACACACACAGACGAAACTTACTAGAGAAGTGTGAAGTGTGACATAATATAGGGGAGTGCGATGCACAAAGTAACGGGGTGTTAGTTGTATATATATTTATTAACAAAATATTTTAGTAATATTTTAGATTCCGCACCAAATTCAGGGGATCCCTTCAGCTCGAGGAGCCCTCTCGAACGCCACCCTCCGCGCGTCGGTAGCCCCCCGGTATCGCTAGATCGGTCGGCGCCGGACCGCAAATTTAACTAGCCGTAACTCCCGAACCCTGGGGGCTATCCACGCGGGGGTGGTCTCATTCGAAAGAGGGCCTCGAGACGTACACTCAATTCGTGTTCGAGAGGGCTCCTTGAGCTGAAGGGATCCCCCCCAATTTGGTGCGGAATCGCCACGCCGTTACGGAGATATGGCCGTTCAAAGTTTCAATGATTTTCCATAGACTTAAGCTTTAAAGTGTTTCATCCAGGTCTGCAGTAGCAAAAAATGGAGCGCGCTCTGCTGGACAAACTAAGTAATTACACGATTTCAAGGATTTTATCTGCATTATATGTTCTGTAAAAAAAACATTTCATATCTGCGGCATATTCGCCGATACCGATATATCGGCGACAGGCTCATATCGGCCGATAATATTGGCAAAACGATATATCGGTCGGGCTCTAATATATAGAATGGGATCTATGTCTTTTGCTCTTTGTGCTTATTCACTCCTGCTAGACCCAGTTGAAATGCTATGATTATTTTGGCCCAAGCTTTATCATTATGCATTACTGCTTCCTAACTATGTGCTTCAAAGGGGACAGACTTGTTTTTCTGGTGCACAGTGACAGCAACAGACTGCAAGAGGAACTGTATGAGGAGAAGGCTGACATTTAGATCAAGCTCAATATGATCTGTACATACAGTACTATTATCAAGTATTGCATATTGTGTCGTTTATGACAACCGAAGCCCACTAGAACAGTTGTGCAACCTGCATGTGTAACATATTGAGATTTTGGACAGTGTTTTGGAATGGTCAACAAATTCTTGTATCATGCCTGGCAGCATTAATATCAACCAATGATGCTTTAAATAAAGCCAGAGAGGACTGATATTGTGACCGTTCCCATAGCCTGTATTTTATGAGCTTCAGATAGAGACGTGGGATTTGCATCACCTCTTTTGTTTCTCATTGCTAACACAGTAATGGCAGAGGGCATGTCTGTTAAACATTTACCTTACTTTTCTACTGAAACTGTGCTTTCTGTTTCACAGCTTTCCATTGTGATTTCAGGTCCTAGATGTTCATGTCTTACTGTAAAGCGTCTTCAAGTGTTTTTTTTCTGTTGCTCTTTCTCTTGCAGTGGGGTCGGGTGGCCATGGACCCCTTCAGCCAGCTGATCCTGCTCATCTCTGTGGTGAGTTTTTGCACCTTCCAGTGGCTCTTTCACAGCGTGAGCCCATGGGCGTCATCCAGAATCAGCCCTGGCTTCCTCAAACTCACCCACAAACAGAAGATCGAGTGGAACTCAAGGTACAGAAACATGTTTTGTGTCGTCTCTTTGGGCGCTGGGACTAGTTCTGCATTTCTCTTTAGATGTATTACCATCTCATGTTCAGTGTTTCTTAAGTACAAAGGAGTAATTGTAAGCTGTATGCGTTTGATTGAACGAGTCATTTGTTTAGGAATTGGATTACACCGATTCATTAAAAGATCTGACTCAATTCATTTGATAATCACATAGACATAGCTAATTGCATTGTATGTGTTTGATTTGCTAAAAAGATCCGGCTCAAAAGACTAATTTGTTCAGGAATCATTTGGAAAACTGGTTGCACTGTATGGTTTTGATTCACTAAGAAGAACTGGCTCCAAGAGTCATTTGTTTAGGAATCGGACTACACCGGTTGCACTGTGTGGTTCTGATTTATTAAAAAGAACTTACTCAAAAGACTAATTCATTTGGGAATCATTTAGACAACTGGTTGCACTGTTTCTATTTGATTTACTAAAAAGATCCAGCTCAAAAGAATAATTTGTTCAGGAATCGTTTGGAAAACTGGTTGCACTGTATGGTTTTGATTCACTAAAAAGAACTGGCTCCAAGAGTCATTTGTTTAGGAATCGGACTACACCGGTTGCACTGTGTGGTTCTGATTTATTAAAAAGAACTTACTCAAAAGACTAATTCATTTGGGAATCATGTAGACCAGTGGTTCCCAACCCTGGTCCTTGAGGCACACCAACACTGCACGTTTTGTATGTCTCCTTAATCAAACACACCTGATTCAGGTCATCGGCTCATTAGTAGAGACTCCAAGACCTGAAATTGGTGCGTCAGAGAAAGGAGACATGCAAAATGTGCAGTGTTGGGGTGCCTCCAGGACCAGGGTTGGGAACCACTGATTTAGACAACTGGTTGCACTGTTTCTATTTGATTTACTAAAAAGATTGGCTCAAAAGAATCATTTGGAAAACTGGTTGCACTGTTTCTATTTGATTTACTAAAAAGATTGGCTCAAAAGAATCATTTGGAAAACTGGTTGCACTGTTTCTATTTGATTTACTAAAAAGATTGGCTCAAAAGAATCATTTGGAAAACTGGTTGCACTGTATGGTTTTGATTCACTAAAAAGAACTGGTTCAAAGAGTAATTTGTTTAGGAATCGGACTACACCGGTTGCACTGTGTGGTTCTGATTTATTAAAAAGAATTCACTCAAAAGACTAATTCATTTGGGAGTCATTTAGTCGTAACTGGTTGCACTGTTTCTCTTTGATTTACTAAAAGATCGGCTCAAAAGAATCATTTGGAAAACTGGTTGCACTGTATGGTTTTGATTCACTAAAAAGAACTGGCTCCAAGAGTAATTTGTTTAGGAATCAGATTACACTGGTTGTACCATGTGGTTTTGATACGTTGAGAAGAACTGGGTCAAAAGACTCATACAGTGCAAACAGGTATGTCTAAATGATTCCTTAACAAATGCTTTTGATTCACTGGGAAGAACAAGAACTGGGAATGTCTTATCAGAAGACTTTGCTGTGGAGAGCAGGTTGTAAGCTGTCGCTCAATCACTAACGTCTGTGTATGCATAAAGAAACTGGTGAAGATGGCAGCGATAATGCTCATTTCAGTGGGCTGTTAAGAGAACAGCCAGCTGGAGGAGATCTGTAGATGTAGGACACACAGTGTCATCAGTCAATCGCTCTATTTCCATTGTTTCAACTTGACGTTGTTTTATGGGAGAAGCAAACTACTGTTAACACTGCTGTCATGTGTGATAAAACCGCTTTTTATGTCTCTTCAGGACCGTGTCCACGCTCCATGCCCTGTTAGTTGGCCTTTTCTGCCTCTACATCCTGTTCTTCGATGAGGCCGTCAATCAGGACCCCGTATGGTGAGCGCTCTGCTGTTAAACCGACCGGTCACACTGCATGCAGGGCATGCTGGGAAAGCGCTGCTCTTTACAGATGAGCAGGACGCTTTCAGTTACTGTTTTAAGGTGATCTTGTAAATCTCAGTGCCTTGTCCTCATCTTTACCACAACAGGGGAGATCCTACTCTGGTGAAGATAAACGTGAGCATTACTACAGGCTACCTCATATCTGGTGAGAGCTTACTGCAGATATCTGATAGTGTTTGGAGTGCTGCATTATGCATTAAATGCAAGATATTTTGGGGGTTTATTGTAATACTGAGAGTTAGATTTGAAAATTCAAGTACATTTTTTTGTACTAATGCTCCTGATTGCATTTTTGCGGGTTTCTAGTAGATTGACTTATTTAAATAGCTGGTTATCCCATTTTCAACAAAGAAACGCCTCTCTAGAAACATTTCACCATCTCTGTGACCATTTTAACCTGGTTGCAGATGATTCTGTAAAATGTCTTATAATATTATGTTTTTGAAGGATGATGACATTTGTGACCCTGGACCACAAAACCAGTCTTAAGTGTCAATTTTTCTAAATTGAGATTTATACATAATCTGAAAGCTGAATAAATAAGCTTTGTTAGGATCGGACAATATTTGGTCGAGATACAACTATTTGAAAATCTGGAATCTGAGGGTGCAAAAAAATCTAAATATTGAGAAAATCGCCTTTAAACTTATCCAAATGAAGTCCTTAGCAATCCATATTACTAATCAAAAATTAAGATTTTATATATCTACGGTAGGACATTTACAAAATATCTTCATGGAACATGATCGTTACTTAATATCCTAATGATTTTTGGCATAAAAGAAAAATCTATAATTTTGACCCATACAATGTATTCTTGGCTATTGCTACAAATATACCCCAGCGACTTGAGACTGCTTTTGTGGTCCAGGGTCATGTTTCAATTTGTTTTTCAGATTTTACTTTCATTATTTTATTTTTTTTGCACTTGATTATTGAGCTTTGTTTCGATTAGTTTTTTTTCTATTTTGAGTTGTAATTTTTTCTCTTAACTTGTTACAAATTTTTTGACCAATATAATGCAATTATGTACTTAATGTACATAAGTTGAAATTGGACTAATTTATCATTAACTGATGGAGAAACACGCTTTACAGTAAAGTTTAATTTGTTAACATTAGTTAACTACATTAATATGAATTAACAATGAACAGTGATTCAGAATGTCCACGTTAATTATTAATACATTTTTGGTAACACTTTACAATAAGGTTCCATTAGTTAATGTATTAACTAACATGAACAAGCCATGAACAATACATTTATTACAGTATTTATTAATCTTTCTTAATGTTAGTTAATGAAAATACAGTTGTTAGTTCATGTTAATTCGCAGTGCATTAACTAATGTTAACAAGCACAACTTTTGATTATAATAATGCATCAGTTAATGTTGAAATTAACGTTAACTAAGATGAATAAATGCTGTAGAAGTGTTGTTCATGCTTACTTCAGGTTAACTAAAGTGGTTAACTAAAACCTTAGTGTAAAGTGTTATCACATTTTTCAACCAATTCATCAAACAACTAACAAATGTATTTTTATTAACCAACATTAACAAAGATTAATAAAATGCGGTAAACATATATTTATCATTGTTATTAATGTTTGTTAATCCATTACCTTATATTAACAAATAAGACCAAATTGTTTATTAAAACCAGTTTAAATTAGACCTTTATTATAATGTATCTTTTTTTTTTTAGTTTTAGTTTTTCAAATTATATTTATTTCAGTTTATGAAAATGTTTTTTTGTGGTATGCCTTTTTATTTTTATGGTAGTTATCTTTGGTGACTTGCATATACATTGATAGTTCATGTAATATTTGTGTTAATTAAAAAAAAAAAAAAAAAACTCTAAAAAATAAACCAAAATAACATAGCCTGACAGCCATCAAAGGTATACAGTGTTGGCAGAGGCTTTATGGAATCCTCTGAAACAAGGTTAAGATGACCACAGAGAAACATGTTTGTTCTGCAAATGTCCATAGATCAGTGTTTCCTTGTGAAATGTGGGTATATTACAGGTTGGCCATATTATTATTAGTTCTATTAATTTATTAATCACTGTTATGGCAGTGTTTTCTAATTCTTATTCCTTAAAGTAGTTCTGACTCTTCTTGCCTTTTCTGTGTTTTTCAGATCTGCTGCTTATATTTTACTATTGGAGAGCAATTGGAGACAAGTTTTTTGTAATCCACCACCTGGCAGCATTGTATGCTTACTACTATGTACTGGTGAGTTCCCTGTTGTCCCGTAACAGAACATGCAGGCAAGATGGGAAAGGGACAACCAAGAGTGAGCAGTGGTAGTGTCAGTTATGCAGCTGGTGCTGAAAGCTCTGTGTTCCCTGGCTGACGCTCCACGACACGAGAGTGATCGCTAAACCATAAACAGAGGAACAGGATGATCCGAAGGATTTGTCCCTGTTAGTACATGACTTTCTGAAATACTTCTGATCGGTCATTTTTGTGGCATTGCAGGCAAATTGCAGCATTTTGTGGGCAAATGTTTTGGGATAATAACATGGATAATTGCCAGTTTCATGTTTCTCATTTCAATCTGTGGTCTTTTTTTCCGCACAATAATTTAAACTTATATCAGTATTTCATGCCTATTCATTTATTTATTTTTATTGCATTTATGTGTTTGTGTATGTATTTATTTATGCATTCATTCATTGATGCATTTATTTATTCATGCAAATAGCTGTGTAATAAGTAGGATAATGAACTGTCAGCTGGTTTTTATGACAACATAAACCCCATCATGGTGAAAAAAGATTTCTCTGTTGGAGTTTATTTACCAGTAATGACAGACTGACTGTACATTATCTTAAATAAATGTCCAGGAAATACTGTAGAAAGAACTGCACCCTGTCATTCTGGTCTAGTGACCTTCTTTGGCTATTTTTAGCAAAATTTGACGCCATATATGACCTGTGACCTTCTCTGAATTTAAACTTTTTAAGGTTCAGATTTAGAACACAATGTCCTTGGTTCTTGATCCTGCTGTATGCAAAGGCCTCGTTTGTAGAATTTCTTTAAAATTTAATATTAAGGATAAATCATGTGGTTGACTAATCATCCAGCAACTAACTTGTTGATAACCTACGTGAGGTTGAATAATTAATCTAATTCTGAATTATATTAACATTAAATAACATGTTTTTGCTTTATTCATTCATTCATTCATTCATGATTTATTAGTTTGCACAGTACAGCGGTCTTGGAAAATTTTCATTTAATTTCATAAATGCATTTAGACTGATGAAAGCTTTTATGCTTCTTGAGATTGAGGCGTTCTGTTGTGCTCTGTCTAGTTAAGAACACAATAACACCTCTTATTTAAACGGCTTCCAAGAAACTTGTCTGTTTTGTGCATCCCTATATAGAGTATTCTTTGTTTTTTGTTAAAAATGGTTTCCAAATGGTTGCAGTTACCAGCCCAGATCTTTTGCCACTAGACTACAGCACTGAGGCCACTACTGTTCACTCTTGGTTCGGTTGTACGGTTACCCTCTAGGTCACCAAGTTCTGTAGCTGACTATGGTTATGATGATGATGGTATTTTTTGCATGGAATGCTCATTGACGGTTATGCAGAAGTCCATTCTCTCCAACTCTACCTCACTGCCCCCCCCCCAGCAACTCCATCGGTCAGTTCTGGCCGGCTTTCGGCCCAAACTGCACCAGATTGGATTGTGTGCATGTGTTGATGCTCGCTGTTCCTGTGGTGCTGTTGGAGGGTTTCCTGTGTGCATGCTCTGCTACCTTCCCCTGCTTTGAGCCGATCTTCCTCCTGAAGCCTCTCTTCTAAAACCTAACAACCACGTCTCAACTGCAGGATGGGTAACAGCGAGAAAGCACTTGTTTGTTGGGCTGTGTCGAGATGCTCCACACTCACAATATGAGAAGGTTTTTGCTGAATAACAGGCTGATCTGGTCCTCAGCCCTAAACATTTAAAATAGCATCTGTTGATGCTCAGTTGTTTGGCATGAGTCATTCTGTAAAACGGGTGCCTAAAACAATTAAAGGTGATATTTAAAGTCACGGTCTATAATGTTTTAACAATTTTATATATGTTGTTAATAGGCATGTTTTTTATTTAGTACTGACCCGAGTAAGTTATTTCACATAAAAGACGTCTAAATATAGTCCACAAGAGAAAATAATAGTTGAATTTATAAAAATTACCTTTTGGTTTTCCAGCTTCTTTTGCATATTTGAACCCTTTCCAACAATGACTGTATGATTTTGAGATCCATCTTTTCACACTTGAAAGGTTCAAAAAGTCACTGAAGCTCCAGAAGGAAAAACGATGCATTAAGAGCCTGGCGTGTGTGTGTGTGTGTGTGTGTGTGTGTGTGTGTGTGTGTGTGTATATATATTATATATTTATATAGATTATATTTAATTATTTACATTTTTAATTTTATATACCTTGTAATAACTACATACTGTATGCTACTGAATGAAATCTTTTAATTAAATTCTTATTAACTTTAGTTAACTTATTAAAATCTGTTAATTGTTAAAGTCATTAATAGGTAATCCTCACAGAATGACCTGACATGGTAACATGTTTTCTGGGTCATGCTTGCACACTATGTGTTTACTAAATGCATGAATGGTAAAAAAAAAAAAAAAAGTGTGATCAAAAATACTGTATTCGATTTTTATTTATTTTTTACACAGTTTTGTGCATACAAATACATACAACAGAAACTCAAAGGGCACCTGTTATGTAGAAAGACCATGACAAATGATTTTTGATGGTCTAATTAATTGTCTTGGCTTGTTCATTTAAAAAAAAAAAAAAGCCACCACAAATAAATAAATAAAAATCCTAAAAATGCATCTGGGGCAGCGACTTTTCATATGAATGGCTTTATTGTTGCTTACATACCCTACAGTTACCTTGCACTGATTTAATGCAACTTTGAGGATCGCCTCAAACCTGAACGTGCATTTTGTTGTCAGGATGTAGACCATACTGTCACTGGTCACTTTTATGACTGCCATTTCAAGCCTTTTTCTAAATTATTATTACAAGATAATAGGTGTAATTTAACATGGAGCTGGAAGTCTTCTGTTGGGTCTCAGTGAGTAATTAAGTCTGTCGTTGGAAATGTCATTCGTTGTTATTGTTTCCTGTGTTTAGAAATGCTATTAGTGTTAAAACTGGAACTTTTAAGTGTCTTTTTGTTAATTATTGCCTTCTTCCCAGGCTAAATTATAATATCCGCCTTATTATTATCATAAGCATAATGTACCCCATCAGTCTCTTCAGTGCTTAATAATTGTGCTTCATCTTAAGAACAGAGCATTTCGCTAAATTTAGCACTGACATTTAACCTTTAATGTTCTATCAAACTGTTAGTCTATTTTTTTTTTTAGAAGTAGAATAAAATATAAATAATTTGTCAGTGTCGTTCGATTTGTTTCTCATAGTGCATGTCCAGCGAGTCTTAAATGGTGTTGCTGCTTCTGTGTCGTTCGTTCTTTTTGCATTTTTTCTCAACCTTTTTTTTCCAAGAGTCTGTCTGTCAGTCTGTCTCTGTCCCACCTAACATGACTTCTTGAATAACGCAGCCTCACTTCCTCTGACCAGCAAACCCCTTCATGCAAAAACTACCAGTGTCACTGTTAGACGGGGTTAGAGATGAGGGATATAGGCTTGGCTGATCTAGATGGACTCTCTCCTGTCTTGTCTGCTGTCCTGCTGTTATGGAACTCTGAGCAGTTACTGAAGCCCAGTTACAGTATGGACTTACCAGTACCTAGGGGCACCAGCATGCATCTGCTAGCCAACCTGATTATTATTTTTTATCCTTGATTTTATATGGTCCATTTTGCAGTAAGTATGCTAATGCATGTTTTAATTGCAGACCTCAAGGTAAGTGTGTTATCGAGATGCCAAATATTTATTTTCTTGCTAGAGGAATGATAATGCCAAAACTGGTTTGGAGAGGAACATTTCATTGGAATAGGTCCAAATAATCCTCTCTTTGCAAGGAAAGGCTATTAAAGGCTTCATTTTACAAAACTTGCATGGCTGACCATTGCTATACTAATACAGTGGGATCCAAAAGTATAAGACCACATTAAAAATCTGGGATTTTTAATTTTTTACCTAGAAATAAAGTATTAGCGTTTTGGAATATTTTTAAAATAACATTTAAATTATAAAAAAATGCTTAAAAGGGATAGTTTACCCAAAAATGAAATTTTTCATCATTTATTCACCCTCAAGTCGTTTCTTTTTTTCTGTTGAAAATAAAAAGATATTTTGAAGAATGTGGGTAACCAAACGGTTGACAGTAGCCATTGACTTCCAGAGTAATTTTTTTCCATACTATGGAACTCAATGGCTGCCGTCAACTGTTTGGTTACCAACATTGTTCAAAATATCATCTTTTGTGTTTGGAACCGCTTGAGGGTGAGTAAATGATGTTACAAAGTCATAATCAAATAAATATGACGTGAACAACTTTGTTCATATGGTTAGATTGCGTCCACTGAAGCACAATATGCTCTTTGGATCGTTCTCAAATCATGCTGAAAAACTTGATCATCAGACAAACTTGTGGAAATCATGCTGCTTGAGAGCTGCTGTCATTAAAGGGATATTTCACCCAAAAATGAAAATTCTGTCATTAATTACTCACCCTGATGTCGTTCCAAACCCATAAGACCTTCGTTCATCTTTGGAACACAAATTAAGATTTTCATCAGTGTGACATCAGTGGTTCATCCGTAATATTATGAAGCTACGAGAATACTTTTTGTGTGCAAATAAAACAAAAATAATGACTTTATTCAACAGTTTCTTCTCTTCCTTGTTGCGTTCATGGGAGTATCACTACGACGCATGCGTGTGCATTCCTCTGCTTGTAAACAAGGCGTAGTGCATCCGGGTTTTACGTCGGAACACCGGCTCCTGTGTCAGCAGCACAACATGCATGAGTCGTGGTACTCTCGTGAACGCGTGGTGAAGACTGACATGGAAGAGAAGAAATTGTTGAATAAAGTCCTTATTTTTGTTTTCTTTCCACACAAAAAGTTTTCTCGTAGCTTCAAAAAATGACGGTTGAACCACTGATGTCACATGGACTATTTTAATGATGCCCTTACTACCTTTCTGGGCCTTGAACGTGGCAGTTCTGTTGCTGTCTATGCAGGGTCAGAAAGCTTTTGATTTCACAAAAAATCTTAATTTGTGTTCCGAAGATGAACAAAGGTCTTACGGGTTTGGAACGACATGAGGGTGAGTAATTAATGACAGAATTTTCATTTTTTTGTTGAACTATCCCTTTAAAGCAAAAAATATAAGAAATTAAATACTAAAAAAATTCTGTTTTAATTGTTAAATTGAACTTTTCACTTTTCAATATTCATTTCAATAATTATAATTTGTAGTGAAGAATTCACAATAGAAAGTTTTTCACTAGTGGTATCAGACATTTGGACCACACTGTACACTCTTAAAAATAAAGGTGCTTCACGATGCCATAGAAGAACCTTTTTGTCTAAATGGTTCCATAAAGAACCTTTAACATCTGAAGAACCTTTAACATCTGAAGAACCTTTCTGTTTCACAAAAGGTTCTTTGTGGCGAAAGAAGGTTCTTCAGATTATAAAAACGCAAGAAAGAGATGGTTCTTTAAAGAACCTTTGACTGAATGGTTCTTTGTGGAACCAAAAATGGTTCTTCTATGGCATCGCTTGAAGAACCTTTTGAAGCACCTTTATTTTTAAGAGTGTATGTGCCTGACAATATGTGGCTTATTTGAAATGCAGGTTGTTATTACTGAAAGCACAGTTTTCAGTTTCTAATTTCATAATTAACGTTGTTAAAATCATCCTGTTATCCATTTATATTAATTAATTCAGGGATTTTTAAATGGCAAATATCAGTAATCTGAACAAAAAAATAGTTTGTTTTAGTTTGGAGCCAGATTATCTAATTTCTTCTGCTTTATTTATTTAGTACATAATTGAAAACATAAATTTTTTTCATGATTTATTGAACAATGCATACAGTTGACATAATATTAGCATAATCACTCTAATTATCATGCATTCTTCTACTCCATACATGGATGTAATTTTACTTACATTGTAAGTAAACAATTGTAAGTCCTCTACATATTCACTGAAAATAACAAGCTAAATATAGACAATAAAAACTGAAGGACATTATTTGATCTTAAAATAAATCCTATATTAATAGAATAACTATCCCTGCAACCCTTTTTCTATTTTCTAAATTTTTTTTGTTTACTTTGCTCTTTTGTTATGTCTGTCAGAGTGAAGTATCATAACTGGGCACTGAAGCAATTACTGTGGGTACCTGACAGCAGGAGATATTGAGACTGTTGGAGCTGATTCATAAGGCTGTGCATTTCTATAACTCGTGTCCGTGTCATAGTTTGTTTGTTCTTCACCTTGTGTTTCCAGGGTCAAGGAATGTTGCCTTATTTTGCTAACTTCCGTCTGCTTGCAGAGTTTTCCACACCGTGTGTAAACCAACGGTAGGCATTTGTCTGATTAAAGTACAAAATATTTACATCTTGAAACCATTAAAGACAACATGAGATATGAATTAACACTATTTACTTTGTGTTTCTAGTTTTATTGTGTGGATTCATTATTATGATTTAAAATGATTAGCTATAGTATCATGACTTAACATTGTATCCTAACTGTAACATAACATTTCCAGCATTATTATTATTATTTTTTATTTTTTTTACCATTATTTGTTGTTTGCATCTTCTTACCAAAAGTAAAAACACAATTAGACAAAAGCCAAGCCAATCTGTACCCATGTAATTTATTATTTAAAGTGGTGCCGGAGTTTTGACCAAAGAGATTTCATTGTGGGTTCACCCAAAAATAAAAATTTGCTGAAAATGTACTCACCTTCAGGTCATCCAAGATGTAGATGAGTTTGTTTCTTCATCGGAACAGATTTAGAGAAAGTTAGCATTCCATCGCTTGCTCACCAATGGATCCTCTGCAGTGAATGGGTGCCGTCAGAATGAGAGTCCAAACAGCTGATAAAAACATCACAATAAACCACACAACTTGAGTCCATCAATTAACGTCTTGTGAAGTGAAAAGCTGCATGTTTGAAAAACAAATCATCATTAAGGCATTTTAAGTGTAAACCGTTGCTTCTATCCAAAATATGAGTTAATAATAATGCTTTCTCCAGTGAAAAAGACTATTAAACATATTTATTTAGAACTGTTTTGGACTGCTTTCGCTGGCTTGATCTGTGCATATTTCTCTCCTAAATCAGACAGAACTTTTTCACTGGAGAAAGCAATGGTTTAAAGTTTATATATATATATAATTTTGTGTTTGTTTTGAAACTGTACACCAAAAAGTGCAAACGATGCACTGTTCGAGTTCACCGGCTGAACTGTCTTTTAACCATGTTTGGTTTTAATTTTAAACTGTGGGCAGGTAAACCACATTGTTTATTCATCAAAATTCAGTCCCTCACTCTCAATCACTGTACTGTGCAAAGGGGCCAAGTGGTCAGTCACCTGATGTTCACGTTTACTTCAAAGCCGCTTATATTGACTGTGAAAGATTCGTCCACACAACTGCACTGCACTAAACGAGGAAAATCGGCAATCTGGATCCGTGTACTCAACAAGAATCTCCTGGAAAATTAATATCACATACTTGAGATGTATTAGATATTTTAACGGATGCACAGATGAGATCCAACTGTGGGTTAAATAGGCAAAATATTTTATATATACAAGATATGAGCATTGATGCATTGTGATTGCATTAATACAGAACTGTTTTTAAGAATGAAACCGGTTTACACTCACTCCAGATTCTGTTCAGATTTCGCTCCGTTCCCATGAAACGGATGTCACGCTTTGTTCACACTGTACAGTTAATTGCATGCGGCGATGTTGTTCTCTGAATGTTTGCATTGTACATAGAAATGTTATTGAACATACGGTAATTATTTTAATTACGTTGGTGTACAGTGCATCCGATCAATACTGACCTTAAATGATCGATTATGAATGGTTTTAAAAGTAATTTCAAAAGAGTAGAGAAGAGTGTAGCTCGTGAATGTTCAAAGACTTCTCAACGTCGGATCATTTTCCTGCATCGTACCTAATTTATTGAACCAGTTTTGCGCTGGGACAGCATGATAATGTTTGTACGGCATATTTATTATTTTTTTAACGGAAGGATATACAAGTGGTCAATGTATCTGAGTAGATATATACAGCATATGAGAGAATCCACAATACAGTGATACTTTTATGAATTCATTTTAAAATTCGTTGTCAGTACGTTTGACGAATTTAGTGTAGATACTCATACTGTACATGTGCATTCAATGGCGGCACAGATGTGAGCGCATGAGTTTTGATTTAAAATGTATGAAAGACAGTTTAAGATGGCTTACAGCGATTTGCGTGGAAACTATTTTAAAGTGGTTCTGTTTTTAATGAACTAAGTACTTGGATTTTAAAATGTGTTATTCTGAGAGCCAGACATATGAAGGATTGTCTTTTACTGGCGTGAGATATACAGGAATCCATGTTGTGATTTCTTTCTTTCTTTCTTTCTTTCTTTCTTTTTTTGCCTTTGTATTCAATCACTCAATGCCTTTTTTGTTTTGTTAAATAAAACATATTTTATTTACTTTTCCTACTGTGTCATTTAGTGTAATTTTGTACCACATGGTTCATTGTATGGTCATTTAAAGGATGTATGACTATCACTTTAATTGTTGTATCTTTTTATTTCTCACCAATGTTACAACCAAAGGTCAAAAGTAAGAATGGCTGTTCTTAATCATGCATATTAAGTAAATGGTGGCACACACCAATTTTGTCCCACAGATGTCCCCTCCAAACCAGGTGCCCACCCCGGACCAGCCGTTCCCTCTGTCCGTGAAAAGAGAGGAGTCTAAAATCCCACGATCAGGCACAGGCCAGAACTGGGTTTATCCTTCTGAACAGATGTTCTGGAATGCCATGCTGCGGAAGGGGTGAGTTTACTTTTATGTCCCGATTCCTAAATCCATGTTTTACAACCAGACACGTGCCCTGTTATATTTTGGAGAGCTCTATGTGGACCAGATATGCCGTTTGGCTTAGCTTCAGGAAGCCTGTGAGTGCTGTAATTTGATTACCTAGATAGAAAAAAACAGCATATCATTCCCCAAGGCCAAGAAACTCCAACTCCACACGGCATACAAATAGATCTTAATTTGATGTTAGCATGTTGTTTTAATGTTTTAGAAAGACATATCTTATGCTCATCAAGGCTCAAAAATACAGTAAAAACAGTAATATTGTGAAATATTATTATAATTTAAAATATTTGTTTTCTATTTGAATGTATTTTCAAATGTAATTTATTCCTGTGATGCAAAACAGAATTTTCAGCATCCATTACTCCAGTCTTCAGTGTCACATGATCGTGAATTTAATGCATCCTTGCTGAATAAAAGTAAAATAAAAAATACTGACCCCAAACTTTTGAACGGTAGTGTGCAAATATAGCTGTAAGTGTATAACATAATCAATAAAAAAAGAGGAATATACAATAATATGCACATTTATTTTAGATGTAAATGTTTTCTTGTTTTTTCTTAAATTATTATTCATGTATTATTATATATAATTTACATTATTCTTGCTTTATCCGTGGGAGGTGCTACGTTATATTTTGGTCAAATTTGGCATTTTGGTAGGCAATCTTTTTGCCTACTGTTCGAGGTGTGCCTATATGATTCCTTAAAATGCTGTCTAGACAGACAGCACACTACGTTTGGAACGGAGCTATTGTTTTGATACTGTTCAGAAAAGACTGGCACGTTTTGCACATTTTGGAAGAAAATCAGTCTTTTTTTCTTTTTCTGAATTGCTATAAATAGCTAATTGCTGTTTGTTGTTTGCTAGGTGGTGCTGGAAGGATGACAGTCTTGCTCCAGAAGACATGACCAGTATAATCCAGATTCACAATAAATCTGACCTGTAACAAATTTAAATTTCAACAAGTAAATCAACAGTCTAAAAATACATGTGTCCCTTAGATTTGCTTGGCTGTTAATGCTTCACTTTGGTCACTTTCCAGTTTACTCCAGTAGGTGGTGCCCTTTCCTCAGAAAATTTAATTTCTTTCACTATTGTTCATAAGTAATAGTGACTAGTGATTTAGAGGAGGGTCATAAAAATTTTACCATCATGCTCAGGCACAAATCTGCTTGTACAGGGATAAAATGTAACCATTTTATGAAATAGTCATGGGATAGTTTCTGGAGTTTAGTTTTTTTGCATATATTATCTACAGTGGAATTGAATGAATCAACTAAAATATCCATAGACAGGTATACATACTCTAGTGTGATCAATGGCATGTACAGCTGTCCCATGAACAAAGAGACATTTGAACATATGAAAATTACATATATTCTGGAAGATATCATATGGAAGACAAATAGGATCACAAAATTCAATACATGTCGTTTGATAATTCATTATTTCTTCATATTGTATTGTATTGTATTGATTTGAATATGATGCACTGTAAACAATTTTAGTTGATTTATTTATTTACATCGATGTATCAGGAGTGTGTGAGGAGTCATTTTTATTAAGTCTATTTTTAAATATTATGGTGTCTAAAACTACCAGCCTTTAGTGTGTTGATGTTAGTGTATGTAAAACCCTTAATCTGGACCCTTTCGGCTAGAGATGCACCGATTGCAATTTTCTCATCTGATTCACGATTTGTTTGATGACTGTGATCTGCCGATTCTGATTTTCTTTCTAAGAACTATAACTGACAGCATATACAAACAAAAATCTACTTTTTTTTTTCAATGCAAATAAATTATTTACGTAATCTATTAAACATTACAATTCCCCTAATTCTTCTCTCACACAACTCAAAATAAAGTGCTCTCTGACTGGAAAGAGGTAGAAATAACCATAAACTGAAAATAAGTTGCTGTATAAAACAAAACAGATGTTATTTCACACTATGTTTATAAATGGTAATTTTTCCCTAACATTGTTGTGTCATCTTTCACATCAAATTCTTACATTGTTTCAATTAATTCAGAATAATAAGAAACTGGAAAGCTGTTACCATTCAAATGAAATCAGGATCAACAAACTCCATCTTTCCACTGCAGGAAACACAGACGCTGCATCTGACTTGGCATTAGATGTATTTACACAGACCGTTTAATGAAACTTATAGGTGCCATAAATGCATTTACACCGCAAAATTGAAGAAAATTTTAATGATTCATGTTTTAAATAATTTTTTTGAACATACAAATTAGAAATGTTGGGGAAAATGCAATGATACTTTTTCAAATATGAAACCAAACCACCAGTATATGGCTTTTATTTTAATGAGTGAGTCATTCATTCAACCGATTCGTTCAAACGGCTGATTCATTCAGAAACGAGGCAAGTTTTGAATGGGTTACTGAATCATTGACTCACTCGATTCGTTCAAAAACGGTCACTTAAGTCACTTAATTTTAACTTGTTTATTGAACTACTATTGAATAAAATCAGTGTCACGTTGCATCAAACATCTTGGTCGTATATTGTTGTTTACCTATATATTATAAATAGCCTTTTTTTTCTACCGCAGTATGCATCTATCAATTTCTGTGAGTTTATTGTTCTATGAGTTCTGTTGCGCTCATTTGTTTTGATTTCTGCAAGAGCCTTATGGAACAACATAAATACATTATCAGTCGCCGTTTACACTGAATGCAATAAAATCACAATCATTCTCGCGCGAAAATTTTTGGTGGCTAAGTTATTTTTGTTATTGACGTTTTAATCACGTAAAATTATCTCTCACTTGACATTTAAAAAATCCACTTGTCCCAGACAAGCGTTAATCGAGTCCCCCACGGTTTACATTGGCCCCTCAGACATTGCAAATTGCGAACGTTGTGTGTCCTTCACTCAGTGAAGAATTTGTTTACATGCGGATGTGAGCGTAGCTGTGACGTCAAAATGGACAGGTGTTGTGCCCATTTTCGAACCCCTGCAAAATTATTACCCCTCTCGTTGAAATCGCTATCTGATTGCCTAATCCTAACCCCACCCCTAATCCTAACCCCTCCCCCACACCTAACTCTAAACCTACCAATACTAGGGGGGTAATAATCTGGCAGGGGTCAGAATTTGGCACAACACTGGTTTACTGTAGATTGTGTATTGCACACTGAAGAGTTATGGATTCAGACCACACACACACACACACACACACACACACGTTATACATATATGTATATATAACATGCACAATCATTTATTATGCTGAAATGTGAGGTTTATGATTTTACAAAACTTTTTATTAAAAGTTGTATAACTATTAGTTTTTATGGTAATTTTATAGTCATTTGTCATTAGTCAGATAATCATTTGTTGTTTAACAGTGTATTTATCCTTAAAGGTGATGATGTCCATCCTATGAGAGCTTTTTTAAATCACATAGAGGAGAAGCAGTGGTTCCTCACGTCTGTGAGTAGGTGTGGGAAAGAAATCTTCACTCACGGCCCAGAATAACCTCATCCTCTGGGGAAAGTTTCCGCCTCTTCTTCCTTTACACAAGGCAACCTTGAATTTGGTGAGTTTTATGAGCAGTTTTAGCTGTGACTGATAATTACACTGCATTTGAGGGTCCATTGCCTGCTTTTGAATAATGCATGTGTGGTGACAAAGCTACTGTATGCTTGTATTTGGTTTTTCGTCTGGGTTTCTGTTTGGCAGGGAACCAGAAAAGCCCCTTGTAGTGCACAGAGCAGATCTCTAAATAGCCTGTGGCAGTGGAGCCTGGCGGGGGGATTCAAGCCCCCTGCAATCCTTCCAGTCTGTTTCATTTACATACCAAAATATGCCCAGCTGTGCCAAGTACAATAACCAGGCTTTGTCTATAGATTCCAGAACTGTAACATTAATTACGGGAAGGAGTAACTGTTGGAAAGTTTCTAGCTTGCAGGTCACTAGTGTGATATCAGCTATTGACTGATGTTTTTGCTTCTGTGTTGATTGTACTGCATCCAGAATGATCCTGATGGAAAGCCTTGTGTGTTGCAGATTCAGTCCCACTTATTTTAAGCAGTTCAGTTATGACAAGCTTGTTTGAAATTTGTTACCGAGTGCAGGGTTATTATCATTAACTAAAATCTAAATCCTAAACATTTTCATTACTTGAAGTAATTTAAACATTAACTGAAGTAAAATATACAATCTAATTTGTTTTTAAAAATTATTTCAGCTAGTTGCCAAGGTAACATTTGTTTTTTTTGTTTAGTTTTAATTGAAAATACTAAAATAACTAAAACTAAATAAACAAAAACTTAATGCAAACTATATAAACACTATATAGACATTTAAACAGAAACAGAAACAAATAAAAATAAGATCTAATTCAAAATATTGACAAAAACTATATATAGTTTATTAAATGATAACACTGATTGAATGTCACAGTGAAAATATTGTACCATCTTTCTGTCTGGTTATAAATGATAAATGCTCATCTTCAGTAAGCTCAGTTGACAGAATTTGTAGCATAATATCGATTACCACAAAAATGTATTTCCATTTGTCCCTCCTTTTTATTAAAAAAGCAGAAATTCAGGTCACAGTGAGACATTGACAATGGAGGTGAATGGGTCCAATCTGTAAATGTTTTAAAAGGCAAAAAATTGACTGTAAAAATTATTTAAACAGATGTTTAAACAGGGGGCTCAGACGACCACCGGGACAAGACCACGGGAACCAGATGAGTCCTCTGCACAATGTGACATTGCTGCAGCCTGGAATTGAACTGCTGGTTTCGTCTGGTCAGAGGAGAACTGGCCCCCCGACTGAGCCTGGTTTCTCCCAAGGTTTTTTCTCCATTCTGTCACCGATGGAGTTTTGGTTCCTTGCCGCTGTCGCCTCTGGCTTGCTTAGTTGGGGACACTTAATTTCCAGCGATATCGTTGACTTGATTGCAAATGATTGCACAGATACTATTTAAACTGAACTGAGCTGGATGATGACATCACTGAATTCAATGATGAACTGCCTTTAACTGAAAAATGAGTGTTTACTATTGTCATTTTGCATTATTGACACACTATTTTCCTAATTAATGCTGTTCAGTTGCTTTGACACAATCTGTATTGTTAAAAGCGCTATATAAATAAAGGTGACTTGACTTGACTTGACATGTATAGCTCAAATAACAGAATAATTAGTTTAAATGCTTTTGTAGAATTATCAGTTTTACATTTCTGCTTTTAAATTCTCCATAAAGTCAGTTCCATTTTAAGGGGGTCATATGATGCTGCTAAAAAGAACATTATTTTGTGTATTTGATGTAATGAAATGTGTTTATGCGGTTTAAAGTAAAAAAAAACACATTATTTTCGACATACTGTACGTTATTGTTTCTCCTCTATGCCCCGCCTTTTTGAAACGAGTCGATTTTTACAAAGCTCATCGGTCTGAAAAAGCGAGGTTTTCTCTGATTGGCCAGCTATCCAGTGCATTGTGATTGGCCGAATACCTCAAGTGTGAGACGGAAATATTACGCCCCTCACTCACATACTGTTGATGCCGTGTCCCGGCCGGAGCGACGAGACAAAAACATTAAAACCCATTACAAACGAGGCATTTGTTGCATCCAGTGGGGACATAATTACTGATTATAATGACTTATACTGTCTTTTTACGCGCTGCATCGCATTGCATCGCGCCGCGTACACATAAAACCCTGTCTGCATTTGTGATCGGAGAAATGACAAACAACAAGTGCTACTCTACTGCCCAAAACTTGCGTTTGAATCATCAGTGACAAATCCTTTAAATGAAAACGTACTTACAGACTGTGAGTCAGAACTTAGCGTGAGCTGAGGCCGGGCTAGAGTGAGCTGAAGCGGCGGGCTTGAGAACGGCGTGGCCGGCGATTTCGACATGTGACGACCCCGGGCTGGACTCCGCTTCCTCCACGGTGAAAGCCGATCCGGCAAACCACAGCACAAAGTTGAAGTATTTATCCAGCGACCAGCACGGATCAGCTCCAGGCATGACAAAGCATATATCGTCCTCTTTTGGAAGACCAAACAAAGTAGTTTCGCTTTTACAACGACGCACACAGTGTCTTTACGACATTGAGGCGGAAACAACAAAACTACAGTGAGAATAAAAGTTACGCCTTCTTTCTTTGCGTGAACATTTGGGCGGCGTTATGCAAATCTTCCCACATAGTGAAACGACGCACACAGTGTCTTTACGACATTGAGGCGGAAACATTCCCTATCTAAAAATAAAAATATCAAAATATTCCCTATCTAGAGCAGTGAGAAAAGCGGTCTCACTGTGGATCATGCATGTTTGTGTCTTATCCCTGGTTTAAGTGTAATTGCTTGTTTATCAGCAGCTGTTTTAAATGCAAACCCCATCCATGATTTGCATCTGGACTTCTCCCACACACTTTACTGTTAACACACAGCAGTTAAAAAATAACACACTGGAATTGGTAATTGTGCTCTCTCTTCATGCTAATAATAAAGAAAACAGCATTATGCTGAAAACCATATGACCCCTTTAAATGTCTTTTTCTCTCTTTCTTTTTTTTTTTTTAAGAAAATGAGGGCTCAGTCCATTTTTTGTGTGAGATATCCAACATTATGCCACAAATTCTGCTGATTAAACTTAATTTGTGTTAAACCTGTATAATTCCTGTAGGCCACACTTAAAAATGTGTAAATGTCATTGAATATCAATCCAACTGGCATTTATTTGTAGGAAAGATATAAGCACACTTTCGTGTTATGTAATGCAGACATTCATACATTTTTAAGTAGCATAAGTGTCTAGAGTGGTTTTGGGGTCACTGCATATTTATACAAAATATGAATATTCCCTATCTAGAGCAGTGAGAAAAGCGGTCTCACTGTGGATCATGCATGTTTGTGTCTTATCCCTGGTTTAAGTGTAATTGCTTGTTTATCAGCAGCTGTTTTAAATGCAAACCCCATCCATGATTTGCATCTGGACTTCTCCCACACACTTTACTGTTAACACACAGCAGTTAAAAAATAACACACTGGAATTGGTAATTGTGCTCTCTCTTCATGCTAATAATAAAGAAAACAGCATTATGCTGAAAATAAATGAATGCATGCAGGGTGTTTAAGGGCTGTCAGTCTGAGGTAGGGTGACCATACGTGCCATTTTCCCAGGACGCGCCCTGGCCAGGATTTCTATATTACCTAAAATATCTAGGTTTTGGATTTGTTTGCGTGATATTTTAGGCAATATAGAAATCCTGGCCAGGACACGTCCTGGGAAAATGGCACGTATGGTCACCCTAGTCTGAGGCCTGCAACAGGAAGACAACACAGTCCCACAGGAAGCTTTACTACACTTAAGAGTTTTATATGAAAGTGAAATGCGGTAACCATGGAGACAATTTTATGACACGCCAGCACCGTTTTGTACAATCATTTCCACCTCAGCATTGGAAGTCAGGCCAGAGAATCTCGTCCACATCACAGGCTATATTGGCCCTAGCCAGGCAGCGAGGGTAAAATCCTCTTGCATGCCTGATCCACCCCAGGCATGCATCTACTGATTTGTCTAGGCAGGCTTCTTCCATGGCCTGGAGGAGGTGAGCACGGATATAAGTTTCTCGGTCATACACTTTCCACCGCCAATGCTGAAAAAAACCCCTCTATCAGGTTTAGAAAGGGAGAGTATGCAGGCAGAAAGATGTTCGAAAACCTTGGGTTATTGGTAAACCAGTCACGAACCAGAGCAGCGCGATGGAAGCTGACATTATCCCAAACAACAATCTAACGAGGCTGCTCTGGCTGTGCTGGTTCCCTGAGGTCCATCTGGAACATATGCTCTCTTAGACCGTCAAGGAAAGCAAGGAGGAGCATAGTGTATAACAGTCTTATGCTGAAAAAAACCCCTCTATCAGGTTTAGAAAGGGAGAGTATGCAGGCAGAAAGATGTTCGAAAACCTTGGGTTATTGGTAAACCAGTCACGAACCAGAGCAGCGCGATGGAAGCTGACATTATCCCAAACAACAATCTAACGAGGCTGCTCTGGCTGTGCTGGTTCCCTGAGGTCCATCTGGAACATATGCTCTCTTAGACCGTCAAGGAAAGCAAGGAGGAGCATAGTGTTATAGGGTCCTAGAATGGCATGACGGTGGAGTACCCCTCGTTGGCTGATGGCTGCACACATAGTGACATTCCCTCCGTGCTGACCAGGGACATTTACAATAGTCCGATGGCCAATTATGTTCCGCCCCCTTCTCCTTCTTTTGGTCAGGTTGAAACCAGGCTCATCCACAAAGATAATTTCATGGGGAACAGGCCGGCCTTCAATCTCAAAGATTCTCTGCAAAACACATGAAACACAGTAGAGTAAATCACTGCCCTGAAGCACAGTTCAAGAGGGCACAAATGGCAGCATAAACTGCTATACTGTGATGGTACACAATACTTCATATGATATCAAAACTCATACCTGAATATATTCCACTCGTTAGTCTTTCACTCTGTCAGAGTTTCGTTCAAAAGGGACGCGGTACGCCAGTTTCATCCGGAACCGGTGCTTTAGGAGGATACGATCAATTGTGGAGAGGCTGATGGCATTTATCCCTCGAAAATAATGATTATTCTCAATCACTCTCCTTTGAATCTCTCGCAGGCGGATTACATTATTGGCAATGACCATGTTTACAAGCTCCCTCTCTTGCTCCTCCGACAAAAGCCTTAGCCTGCCTCCACCATGTGGTCGTCTCTGTGTCCTACAAAAATAGAAGCACTCATTACTGTAACTGTCACACATCCTTTTTACAGGAAAAAATGGAAACATACTGAAACTCTATCTGTATGCAAGGCAATTTGATGCATTTCTTTATTACGGTAGCATAGTGCAACAGTGTATGCACTCGAAAGTTACTGTACAGAGCAGTCTTACTGTAAGTACACCTATCTGTTTTCCTCCCTGAAGGTTCTGATGATGGAGGCGACGGTGAAGCGACTCAAATTTGGCTTTACTCGTTGCCCAGCCTCCCTCATAGTCATACCATGGACAAGGACATTGTCAACTAAAGTGGCTCGAATTTAATCTGAGACTGCTTGTCTCCTTGCCCTTCTTCTCCATCCTCCTCCTTCACCACATCCTCTTCCTCTTCCTCTTCCTCTCCCTCCTCCTTCACTACGTCCTCCTCCTCTCCCTCCTCCTTCACCACATCCTCTTCTTTCTCCTCCTCCTCTCCTCTCTCCCCATCCCCTCCTCCCCCTCTCTCCTTCCCCCCCCTCCTCCCCCCCTCCTCCCCGCTCCCCATACTCCCCCCCTCCTTTTTAATATTAATAAAAAAGTTAATATTTTTATTCTATAAAAATAATTCTAATTGTCATTTAGAGCATTTTTTTTTCTTCCAGAAAATTACAATTGGTCAAAATGACAAATGTTTTCATTTTTTGTGATTGGAAATCAGGGTTATTCCACCAAATACTGATTTCTTAACTCTTCTAAAGTTAAAACATTGGTATTGTGTTGTCTAAAAATGAATATAAACATGTCTGAAAACATGGCATCTTTTTTGTTTTGACTATCATTTTATGCAAAAAATGCTCTAAATGACAACATTGTTATTTAAAATTTGGAAGAAATGTCATCAGTAGTTTACAGAATAAAACAAAAATTACGTTCTAATTTACTTAACTCTGGTTTTGTGTATACTGAGAATTTTCAAGCGGTCCCTTAATTATTTTCCTTGGCTGTATAATATATATATGTGTGTGTGTGTGTGTATTATATACTAAAAGCTGCTTACCATAAACATCTTAATATATATAAATTATATATTATATATAAAATACATAAAATATTCATTTTCAACATATTTTTGCCACTTCAGGTGAATTTTGGGGGAAAGAATACACTTTATAATTCTGATTACTGACTTTTATTCCTTATTTTGTAATGTTCAGTTCAGTCTGGATGTATACATAGTGTTGAATTAGGTATTTATAGTAAGGAGGTGCATATTAGCTAGCTTAGAAGGAAATTTTGGGATCTTTGTGAAATTCAGACCTGTTATTTCATCTGGTTCAAATCTTGTATTTGAAGTGTGTAGCAAAACACCACTTATAGACTTGTGATTGTTAAAGCTGTAACACTGTGGCCTAACCTAACCCTAACCTGCTCAAAAACAATCAGGTAAATATAAAAAAAATTGACAATTTCCTCTAGCCAAATACGTGCAGTGCAATGCAACAAGACAATGCAGGACCTCAGAAATTAGAGAATAAATATGTATCCTTGACACAAGAAAGTTAGGGAGGTCTTCAAGGCGTTTACAACATCAAGTGGGTCTGAGCAGCCCTTAGGCTACAGAAATCCACAGCCGTTAACATTCAACATTCAGTCTGACTTCCTCACCTCAGATCATTTATGCACCCAGCACACTGCTAGAGGGCTTTTGAATTCATTAGGTGCCACGACTGGACCTCACACTGTTAGTTTGTGTGAGCACCACAGGTCACGTTCTGAAAGTACCCTACTAGTTTGTGGCCAAAGGATTGGCACGGATCCATCTCAGACGTTCCCTCAGGGGAGGTTTGATACGCAGCCCGCTGGAAACAGAAAGAGAGAGAGAGCGAGAGAGAGAGAGAGAGAGAGCCTTCCTCGAGGCCTAATCAAACCAGTTTCAATTTGTGCCATGGGCTTATCACAGCACTGGAAGTGATGAGTTCTTGACTTTTATAGTGCAGTCAACCAGCACACTGAGATAGGCAGGCCTTGTGCATTGTTTTTTAATGAGCTCTGATGGAAACAGGTAGAAATCGGAGCAGCTTAATAAGTACAGGGGGAAAGCAGCTCATGCATAATGACTAGCGCAATGATCAGACGTCCCACCCTCCACCCAGCTCAATAAACTCACCCTCATGTGTGGCGTCTTATCGCGGTGAGAAAAGATGAAATATCAGCAGCTGTGGAATAATTGTTTTGTCTTCGATTGTTTGCGCCATCGTGACCTCATT
The DNA here is from genome assembly GCF_001515645.1 of Sinocyclocheilus grahami. Classification (NCBI taxonomy): domain Eukaryota; kingdom Metazoa; phylum Chordata; class Actinopteri; order Cypriniformes; family Cyprinidae; genus Sinocyclocheilus; species Sinocyclocheilus grahami. The sequence goes on along the minus strand of NW_015505305.1, from coordinate 4,938,582 downwards.
TTCTGTCCCATCACAATTGGATGGATGCTTCATCCCATCTGATTGGCTTTGCTCATGACCAGCGTCCGACCGAAAACATGCTCCTCACCTACACTAATTGTTTCTTAGATTAGTTGTTGAAGTCAATGAATGTAACCAGACATTTGGAGCCCCACCGCTTCACCTGATTCTGTGCTAGTGAATGTTTTTGATCGTTAGTTAGCTAGTTCATTTGGACACAGCACTTCCTGTGATTGGATTTAAAGGGTTAAAGGGTTGCTAGGGTTATGGTTTAGGATATTAAATCGCTAAAGTAGTCCATATGAATCACATGTTATATTTCACGTTTTCTAAAAACATATGAAAGATTTGTGTGACTTTTTACCATGGCGAACAGATTGTTGAGAGTGTGAACTGAATCAATGATTCATTGAAATGATTTGACTCAAATGAACTATTCATTCACAAATCAGATATTGCTACTTCCCCCATGAACTGACACATTTTTATGATTTATTTTTTTGTTCCTAATGTTTGTCCCCAAATTGTAAAAATATTTTATATCCAGATTTTAATTTCTCAGACTGTATGGATCCCACCCACCATATATATATATATATATGAGGCTACCTTTTTTTTTTGCCAAAAATCATTAGGATATTAAGTAAAGATCATGTTCCATCAAGATATTTTGTAAATTTCCTACCGTAAATATATCAAAACGTAATTTTTGATTAGTCATATGCATTGCTAAGAACTTAATTTGGATAACTTTAAAGGCGATTTTCTCAATATTTAGATTTTTTTGCACCCTCAGATTCCAGATTTTCAAATAGTTGTATCTCGACCAAATATTGTCCTATCCTAACAAACCGTACATCAATGGGAAGCTGATTTATTCAGCTTTCATGTGATATATAAATCTCAATGACTGGTTTTGTGGTCCATGGTCTCACACACACACACATATATGTATATATCCCACACACACAAACACATATTTTAATAAGAATTTTTTTTTAAAATAAATAATTTGAAAAAAGTAAGTATATAAATATATTATTTATAATATATGAATATTATAAATATTTTTTATTTAAATATACTTATATATTTGTAAGTATATATAAGTGTATAGTTACTTCTTCCTAATTAGTTATTTTTCTACAATTTTTATAATTATATTTCAAATTATATTCAATACAGAATGTATCGCCCCGACTGTATTTACAGTATACATTTTTTATGTATGATATAGATTTTTTCTTTATATTTTTTCTTTATTTCTTCATAATGTTTATTTGTTTCAATGTTTTATCATTGTCCTAAAACTTGTATTCAAATTCAAATTACTATGAGTGGCTGTATGCATTTCATTGCATTAGACACAATATCAAACCAAATGTAATTTTTTTTAAGTTACATTTGTTTTCTTTTTAAGTGCATTCATTTATTTGAATTTATTTATTTTTCATACATACATACATATATAAATGATGTTATTTAGTTTAAAGTATGGAGAAAGTCACGAAATGCCATATAAAATATGGCAAAACATGTTTCTTTTCCATTGATCTCCACTCTCTACTCGCTTGACCATACATCTAATCACACTATCTGTCTTTTTCTGGCTTCCAGCGTGTTTTAGTTAAATTAATTCTTGATGTTGAATTAAAATGAGCTCTTCTGAGTGTCTGAGGAGCACAGTGGATTAATTATACCCGTCTCATTGTAATGGCCGACCATGGTGCTCCTATCCGGTCATGAGTGGTAATAGCTTTTGATGATGATCTTTTATCCAATTACTGAATGGTGACCTGTGAGGCTACCTGTGTTTGCAGGCTCAGGTTGGATTCGTTAGCGGGATTAATCCGCTCCTGACCTGCTGGATTGGACTGGATTTTAGGGCCGCGGGAGGGGATGAGCAGCCCGTGTTTTCTCAGGAAACATGAGACTGACAACCCTCCCCCCGTTCCCAGATATCAGCTCTATGGCTGTGATAAATGGTAACGGCTGAGGGAACCTCTGACCCCGTTCAACAGGGACCCGGCCTGCTAGACAGAGAGAAGACAAACAGCACAATGGAGAGGAGGAAAGACACTCCTGCTCCTTCAGGTTAGGAGCCCCGGTTGGCCCCTGGGAAGAAAGATGTACACATAGCCATTTCTGAGCACGGCTGCTATTATCTCCACAGGTCTTAAATAATAACAGTGTGTGTGAGAGACAGAGGCTGCGGGAGATTACTGTAATCAGACCATACAGTACCCTGCGGCACCGTAGTAGGTGGGATTCTGGGATGCGTGCTGAATGTTGTCTTCCCAAAAAGATTTGAAACTCAAAATGAAGCTTTTTTTGCTAAGGTTCAACTCACTTTCTCAGCTCTACGATGAAGGAGAATGAGAACTTCAGCTATAAAGTGTAGGCTGATGTTCTCTGTGAAATGACTAAATGGATGGCCTTTAAAATGATGGGTTGTCAACGTGCTTTAATAAATGTTTTTATATGCTGGAGGTGAAAGGGAAGTGATTACAGTTTTAAAATGAGTGTTGTTTAGATCAAGTTCACATTCTCTGTTCCATGGCTTCATTAGTTACATTATTGGCTTTAATCTCATTAAAAACATATCATGCTGAATAGAGTATTTTAAACACAGAGAGAAAAACTAGTTATTTCTGCAGTAATAGCCTCAAAATATACAGTGACCCCAGAACTATTTGGCCACCTTAATCATGCCTAAAATATATGAATGCCACTGTATTAGGTAACAAAATATTAAAACAAGTGCAGTGGCATCTGCAATCCATGGTTGTTGTAGTTAAGTAAAACTAAAAATTAACTCATTATTCATTTTTTAAAAAAATATAATAAACTTCAATAAAAAAAAACTTCAGCTAATTGCTGAAATGATAATTAATTTAGTTTAACGTGATGCACTAAAATAAGTAGAACTGAAATAATATATAAAAACTATATACATTCAAAAACGAATGAAAATTACAAAAACAGAAAATATAAAAACTACTGCAAACTATTAATAAAAACAGTATCTATGATACTATTTATGATACTAAAATAACAATGCTAAAAAAAATTATAATAATGCAAGAGACTTACTTTTGTTACCCATTTTTACAACGACTTTTATCCAACCTTTGGATGTAGAAGTAGTTTTTCTACAGTGCATGTGCTATCTTTCTTTAAAATAAATGACAAATTAATAAATTCAAATAAATGAATGCACTAAAAAAAGAAAACATTTCATTAAAAAAAATTACATTTGGTTTCACATTGTGTCTAATGCAATAAAAAATTCATAAAGCCACTCTAGTAATTCAGTAAGTAACAAGAAAGAAAAGAAAGAAAGTATCATTAGAAAAAAAAAAGGTTTAAATAGCAAGTATGCTTTCAGGAAAAATATGATGGTGCTGAACTGCATGATTATAGACTGAATGATGCTTTAAGAATCCTCCAAATTCCATTCCATTTTTTTCTATGGTGCAATTTGGAGGGTTTACAAATTTCATTTCACAACTGTATGTGTTTTATTGAATCAATTTTAAGGCATTCCTTAAAAAATATGGAAATATTTGACAGCATATTAACTATATATTCCAGTAGAGTTTGAAGTCTCACAGTGTTTTTATAACAGCAGTGTCTTGTGGTTTAGTGCGTTTACAAGTCAGTCCCCTGCCCTTGTCAAATTAGCATTACAGTTTCTTAATTACAAAAACAGTCAGATTACAGTAGCTCATTAGCATGCACCTTACTGCACTCATGAATAATGTATCAAAGGTGTGCAGCTGTCTTGTATTCACTCAGAGGAAGCAGGTTGTGAGCAGGCAAACACCTGCATTTGCTAAATGAGGCCGGATAAGGAAGATCTTCAAAATGATTTCATATCAGTCAAAGGTCATGTATCCAATCAAACACAACAGGAAAAAATATTATTTTTTTTTGCCACATTCATCTGGCTATTAGTGTAGAATTGAGTCAAATTGAACTGATTCATGCATGGTCAGGTTGCATTTCATTCAACGGATTAAAGGGTTAGTTTACCCAAAAATGAAAATTAGCCCATAAATTACTCACCCTCAAGTCATCCAAGGTGTATATCACTTTCTTCTTTCAGACGAATCCAGTCGGAGTTATATTAAAAATGGTCTTTGATCTTTCAAGCTGTTTCATGGCACTCAGAGGGTGTTGCATGCTTCGGTCCAAAACAAGTTAAATAAAAAGCGCCCATCCATAAAAAGTGTCTCACACGGCTCCGGGGGGTGAACAAAGGCCTTCAGTAGCGAATCGATGCGTTTTTGTAAGAAAGATATACATATTCAAAACGTAATAATCACTTTAATGTAGCTTGCTCTCGCTCACTGTTGTAAAGGGAAATTCGTTTCATTGCTGTAGTTTCACCCATCAGCCACAAGAGGACACCGTTGCCCTTTAACAAAAGTGACTGCTTTCTCTGTGTGTGTGGGTGAATGTATGTCACATCTGATCATAAGTCTCTTTAAATATAAACTCAAATTAATGAGAGTGGATAGACACATTATGCACTGAATTATGCTTAATTGGACTTCTTTAAATAACACTTATTGTCAGACTGTTTATAACCCTGTAGAAATGCTTATTTCTGCCTTCCTCCGCTCTTGCATGACGGCCGTGCGTCTTCTGTCAGCGAATTAACCGAGCTGTCATTAGCAATTTGATGAAGCCTTTCAAATACACATTTCTTTATTTGTCTCTTTAGCTTTGGCTTTTCAGTTTTACTTTATCACGCACACTTTGCTTTGTGACATTATTTGTGTTACGGATTATTTAAGTGCTCAGGTTTTGCTACAGCAAACATCTTTCTTGGCTCTTGTGGGGTTTTCTTGTGCTGCATTGCGCTTCTCTGTTTCTTGGCTGACACATGCAGTGGCCTGTGTTTGTTTGGCACCGTGCCCTCACAAGGCCAAGCTCAGCCCTGGGTCTATTGCATTTTGGCCAGAAATCTTGACCTGGTAATTCCCAGAGAGTGCAGCCGAGATCGGGCAGGGGGCTGAGGAGTACAGGCGCTGTACAGCATCTGCGAGTGAGCAGAAAACATTGTTTAGAGATATAGAAGTCAGAAATAGGCCCAGTTGGACTCACTAAGGGGCATAAAGAGGACAAGGTTTGGCAGGTTAGCATGGTCAAGTTAGCTCTTGAAACTAAGTAGACCATCTGGTTCTAAAACTAAGCTTTATTTTTATTTTTTTTGCAAGCTACACATTCACTACAGTTCAAACGTTTGGGGTCAGGTGTTTTATAAAGGATCATGTGACACTGAAGACTGGAGTAATGATGCTGAAAATTCAGTTTTGCATCACAGGAATAAATTACATTAAAAAAAACCATTCAATTAGAAAACAGCTATTTTAAACTCCAATAATATTTCACAATATTACTGTATTTTGAATTAAATAAATGCAGCCTTGGCTTGGAGAGACTTCTTTCAAAAACATTAAAACATCGTACTGACCCCATATTTTTGAACGGTAGTGAAATTGCGTTTACATACTTATGTATTCCACCTAACACCACTGCCCCCAATGTAAAAGAATGTATTAAATATCTAAATATCAAAAATGTACTTTGTTTTTGTACTGTACAAAAAAATACTAGTTATTTTTGAATGGAAAATTGTGTCTTTTTTTAAACACAAATCTAACAAAACACTATTAATTATTAATTATTATTTAAAAAAAGAGAGAGAGAGAGGTTAATGCTTGAAGGGGTCCTATTATGCTTTTTCACTTTTTTATTTTTAGGCAGTGTGTAGTGTGTATGTTTGTGCATAAAAAAGATCTAGAAAGTTACAAATCTCAAAGCCCACTCCAAAGGGAGATATTTAGTTAAAAAAAAATCCCTTTTCAAGTACTTCAACGAACGGCTCGTTTGGACTACAGCGTTTGTTTTCCGGGCTTTGTGATATCACAAAGCGGCTCATTGGAATATCATTATATCAAATAATTCCCACCTACAGAAATTCGAATGGTTGGGGGGTGGGGAGGCGCGAGGTTGTGGTTAGAATGCTTGGTTGAGTGAGTGCATCAGATGAGACGATGAAGAAGAAGAGCTGCTGCAGAGTTAGTACATCAGAGAAAATGAAGAAGAAGAGCTGCTGTGCTATAGCTTCAAGTTTTCGGCATGTCTAGAACAATTCTTACAAGTACAACACGACGTAGCGGGGTGCCGCCGGTGTGCCTACACTCATAGAAAATAATGTATTTTAATTTTAAAGACGTGGCGCGACGTGGCGCGACGTGGCGCGACGTGGCGCGACGCGACGCTGCGCTTCTCGTCCGGTGCGCGACTGCCTGAAATGCTGTTTTTTTCACCTCCATGCCCAAACGTCTTTGTTTGGGCTTCCGAAAGCAGATGATGTCAGGAAACAGTGGTTGCAATTTATGTTTTAACTCTGTCCCTGAGCATTATAACCCCAATTGCTATTGTTGTGCATTTTACTGAGGAGAGCTTCCACAACATGAGGGAGTACAGTGCCTGCCGGATTCGCCCAAAAAGCTTTTGTTGAAATATAGCGCGAGGGGGCGTGGCAGTACTGAAACACTGTCTAAACTGTTCGCCAATCACAACGCACTGGGACAGCTAACCAATCACAACACATTTTGTTTTTCGGAAGGCGGACCTTCATCAAAGCCGGAACTAATCAAGCTGTTTGTGCCAGGATGGGGAGAAAGGTATTTTAATAATGTAAATTATGTGAAAAATAATGCGTTTTTCGAACCACCAAGCATGAGAACATGTTCTAGTACACCCCCAAAACAAAATCAAGACTTTGTAAAAGAGCATAATAGGACCCCTTTAAAACAAGGAAAAAAAATTACTGCTATGCAGAGGTTAGCCAATGATAACAGAGCGAACGTTTATAAGTGATAAAAAGTAACATTTTGTACTTTAAAATGGATAGCTCCTAAATAAATATTAAATTAAATATGTAAATATTTTGAATTTTTTTTTTTTGAAAATGTGTTTTTTTCCCCCTACACAATGAAAATCAATGAGGTCCAATGTTGTTTTATCCCATTATTCTTTAAAATATCATTGTGTGTGTGTGTGTGTGTGTGTGTGTGTTTCACAGAAGAAAAGAAAGTCATGTTTGGAACTACACGAGGGTGAGTAAATGATGACTGAATTTTTATTTTTATATGAACTATCACTGAAAGCATTATAGATATAGAGAGTTCACAACACCTTTGTGTTAAAGTTCTCAGCACTTTCTGGAAACTGTGTGTGAATTTGAATTCTTTGGCTTGACATAACGTCGCTCATCCGAAGTCCTGGTTGGGTTCATCCTGCCCTTTGCTCGCTAATACTGATAGATGACGTCTGTCAGAAGGGTCAGTGGCCTCCTGTCATGCATCAGGGGCCGGACAGAAGGCCACTGAAGCAATCAATGACAAACCAATCAGAGCTGCTTCATTTAACTATGTGTGCAGACTCAACCAATGAGAATGCTGCTCTCTCTCTCACTGCCTGACAACATCAACCTCTCATGCCAGTTTTACACCTACAGGTTACTGATGTAGGTGCCCAATCTGAACCCGTTTCACATATTTCCACCACAGAAATGGAAACGACAAAAACCAACTCTGCATCAGTCCCTTAAAGTTACCATGAAATGCAAATTCACCTAATCAATGGAATCTAGTGATCTTTTTGTTAACTTTATCTTTCAGTGAAATTACTTCTCACTGGTGACGTATGCCAGACTTTTCCAATGATTTGAGTAAATCATGCCCTTTTCTACATTAGATTGCAAGCGTTCATTCAGATCTGCCTACGTCCAATTAACAACCAATTCACAGAAGTCTTTGTTTTTTTTTGTTTTTTTGGATTCACTTTGATGCGTCGATGCATGTCACAATATAGGAGAAAAGATCTGTCACTACAGCTATTATATTCTGACTTTAAAAGCGGTTCCACTTTATTAACTTAGCTTTAGTTTCTCCATGCAGTTAAAGTGGTTTTATAAATATCAAAATCAAAATATATACACCGATTACTATGTAAATATGATTTTTAAATCAGTTACTATGAAATGCATTTGTTATATATTTAATTAAAATGTTATTTATTAAATATTTATATTTATAAAAATGTACATTATTAAATTCAGTTTAGTTTAATAAATATTTCAACTTATAAAAAATAAATTATTGAATGAATTTCAGTTAGCCTAGGTTTGATGTTAAAATATGTTCTCAAAGCTCATTAGATTCATAACTCATAAACTCCTGCCAATTTATTTTCCCCATCTGTCTTAACTTAAATGTCATTTGTGAATTGATTGCTATGAATTTTATTTGTTATATATTTAAATAAATTATTGTTTATTAAATATTTATGTTTATAAAATATACAGTTTTAAATTAATTTCAATTTATTAAATAATAATAATTAAAAAATGTACATTAAGTTATTTCAGTCAAACTAGGTTGGAATAAATTTATTTAAATAAATTATTATTTATTGAATATTTACATTTAAAAAGTGTACCTTTTTAAATACATTTAAATTTATAAATTTTTTATTTTAAAAATTACATTAATAAATGATTTCAGTCAAACTGGTTTGATGTTAAAATATTTATTCAAAACTTGTAAGACTCATCATAAATTCCTGCCACTTTATTTTCCCCACCTGTCTAAACTTAAATGCCATTTGTGAATTGATTTATATGCATTTTATTTGTTATATCTGAATAACTTTCAACTGAAACATTTTGTGAAGGCAAAAATCGAAATGAATTTACTTTGGATGTTAAAATGTGTATTGAAAATCATAATGCACATAGGCAGGCTGTGTAGTAACGTAGTCACTAGTGTGGAAATGCTGGGGCTCATTCTGGAGCCATCCAGACAACATAATTTTGGTGGTAAATATGATAGGATATTATATGAACCCCAGGATATTTTCTAAGCCAGTGGTTCTCAAACCTGTCCTGGAGTACCCCCAGCCCTGCACATTTTGTATGTCTCCATCATCTATCACACCAGATTCAACTCATCAGCTCATTAGTGGAGACTGCAAGACCTGAAGTGGGTGTGTCAGATATAGGGAGACATACAAAATGTGCAGTGCTGGGGGTACTTCATGGAGAGGTTTGAGAACCACTGTTATAAGCAATCCCTCCAAAGTATTAGATCTGTCTCTGATGCGGTCACTTACTCTTTGCCGTTTAGAGTTGGTGTGAAGTTTCCTCATAGTCTCTTAATTGCTGCATCTATGTGGCAGCCCAATTTTAATGTAGGGTAGTTGTATGTGTGCAAGCTTGATTAAGCATCTAGCAGATTGCCTGCACTGCAGCCTCTCAGACCATTTTTTTTACACTTCTGCAATAAAAGGTAACAAGCTTGTTTTGAACACAAGGATAACACATCTCTGCTGGAACTGGGATCTGGTCCTCTACTGAAGAAGTACAGTGTTGAAAAACCCTCCCGAACTCTGACTCACTGCACAGCTCAGCCTGATATCTTTTACAACAAAATGCCTTTACTGTCACTTTGATTATTTATTGCATCTTTGCTGATTAAAAATAGTAAGTTCTTACAAAAAAAAAAAACTAGACTGACCTCAAACCTTTAAACGGTAGTGTATTTTATGCTTATGCTGCATTCTATTCACCTCAGAAAGTCATATTATTACTTGAAAAAATGCAATAAAACACTGCAGGTGTGTAAAGCACAGTAAATGATCTCTGTTGATAATCATACACCTGCAAAACAAATGCTAGCATTACAGACAGTAGCATTGTTTATCCTCCAGTTTGGTAGCTAGGAGATTTCTTTCTCGACAATCAAACACCTGCAAAGCTAACAATCCCATTTTGTTTCCATAGATGTCATCTTCCAATTGTCAGGCTATGAACACCTTTATAGTTTGAAGTTGGAAACATCCCACATATTAGATGTGCAGAATGCAGCAGCAGCTTTTTAATCATAGCAACATGCTAATATTTGCCTGATGAAGTCATTTATTTTCAATGAAAGTTAGAGATGTCCTGCTTAATTCTTTTTTTTTAAAGCAACACTACTGTGTGTAAGTCATTAAGACTTATTTTTATAGATTGATTTTTTCTTTTTACTTCTAAACTTTTTATACTTAAAGTGACTATGCATATTGACATTTGATGAAGTCATTTATTTTCAATGAAAGTTAGAGATGTCCTGCTTAATTCTTTTTTTTTTTTAAAGCAACACTACTGTGTGTAAGTCATTAAGACTTATTTTTATAGATTGATTTTTTCTTTTTACTTCTAAACTTTTTATACTTAAAGTGACTATGCATATTGACATGCTGTCACTCGTAGAAGCAAGGCATCTGACACCAATTGCTAGCAGTTAGCAAACACAAAATTCATCAGAATATTTGATCTGCTTTATATTCAGTGCTTTTGAATATGATACAAAGTTAAAAGCTAACTCAAAATATTCATAAATATATACTAAAATAACACTGTATCCAGCAGAACCTTCCAGCGATCTGGTGACCCCCAGCGATAAAATCACTCTCAGTCTAAACGCTTTAGAAGGTATCCAGCCTAGGTTTAGTAACAGAGCGATAGTGTCTTGATGAATTGTATTACCCTTAAGAGCAGAACAAAACAGCCCTGTTAGCGATGATTTTATATCACATTGTAATTTGTTGTGTTTTAGTCCAAGTTCCCTTGCAAAGGAGTCTGGTGCCATTAGAGCGAGACGAAAGCTTGGCTCAACCCGGCACCAGGGTGGAATGAGCTGTTTGAATTCTTAACAAATGTAATTTGTCACCGTTTATTAAGGCAGGTGGGGAGGCTTCGCTCGCTGAGTAGGGGGTAAATAGGTACATCCACATGGATTAGCATTTGAGAGGGTATCCTGGGCCTGCCGAGCATCCGCCAATAGGCTGTCTGGAGTACAGTCTGCTGATTACTAAAGAGGGAGAAAGACAAAGGAAACAGAGGAAATGGTAAACAGGAAGTGCACCCTCCTGGCGACCAGCAAGAGATCTCCGAACAATCTCAAACTCCGGACTCCAAAGGTGACAGCAGGGTGGACATTTGGGAAGGATTAGACCTTCGTATAATCCAGCTCTTAGCTGTGTGTATTGGTTTGTTGCCATCGTAAGTGTGTGTATGTCGTCGTAAGTGCGTTCTGGCACAGAGGGGTGTGAGGATTACAGCACTTTTTCAATTTCCTTTGCGAAGCATCGTAAGCTGTTTCTGAAAGCTCACATGGATGGCGTGTACGAAAATGACCTTTGGCGTGCCACGTTGAATAGAGATCAGGCCAGACCTCCATGTTTCCCTGGATTAGAAAGCTCATGGGCAGCCAGTAGGACATGACACACTGGGCTGGTCATCTACTTATAACACAGCATCTATTAGCACAGACAAAGCAATCCTCTGGGTAAACACATCTTCAGTGAAGCTACCTAGAGAGTAGAGCAGAACCTAGAGAGAACCCTTGATAATTATTTTAAAGAAACAGTTCTCTTAAAGAGATAGTTCACCCAAAAATGAAAATTAGCCCATGATTTACTCACCCGTATCTGACATTCCTTTTTCAGACTTTTTTGAAGCCTGAAAAACTGCATCCATCCATCATAAAACTACTCCACATGGCTCCGGGGTGTCAATAAAGGCCTTCTGAAGTGAAACGATGCATTAGTGTAAGAAAAATATCGATTTATAAAAATGTATAAACTTTAATCTCCAGATTCCGGTCGCTCAAGCAGGTGCGTTCACGACAGGACGTTCGAGCGTATGGTGAGCATGATTTCACCAAGTACAACATGTTCCTGGATCAACATCCTTGTTGATCCAGGAACATCATTCCTATCAACCAATCAGAATTGAGAGAGAACTTTTCTGGAAATGTCAGTTTTAGGCTTACAGTCAGGATTAGGTACTTCTACCCTTGTTAATCAGCTAACATTTCCTTCTTATTTTAGGAATAAATTATGGGTAATGTTATGTTTAGGGGTAGGGATTGGGTTAAGTCTGTATTTTTGGACAGTACACTCTAAAAAATGCTGGGTTGTTTTAACCCAACTTTGGGTCAAATATGGACTAACCCAACTGTTGGGTTACATTTTTCAATTACATTTTTAACCCAAAAGTTGGGTTAGTCCATATTTGACCCAAAGTTGGGTTAAAACAACCCAGCATTTTTTAGAGTGTAATGTTGATCCATGATCAACAAAAGATGTTGATCCAGGAACATGTCTTACTTGGCAAAATCCCGGTGACCTCCAGCGTATGACGTTTGGTGTAGCTATACACTATAAAGAACCTTTTGTGAAATGTAAAGGTTCCATGGATGTAAAAGGTTCTTCATGGAACCATAGATGCCAATAAAGAACCTTCATTTTTAAGAGTGTGTAGAATATGCTAGAATTGACCCTTCGCAAAGACCCACCCCCCTTAGTTACTGTTGCTAATCTGACAAGCCATGGCGCTCTCACGCCACACATCATGTTCTCACGCAGTGAAAAATACATCATGGAGCAAAGAGGACGCTGATAACATGGCGACAGACAAGACTGAACAGGTTACGTGGATATGAAACAAAGTCTCAGCTTTCAAATTTGGTCACCTTAGTCTATGAACTAGTGATTGGCACTTTCGGAAAACTGCTTTAAAACCTTTGCAAACCCTTTGTTTTGAACCAGTGATTTGGATTGTGTATCAAACCACCAAAGTTATGTGATTTCAGTAAACAAGGCTTTGCTATAACTGTCAAGGCTGTATTTATTTGATCAAAAAAATACAGTAAAAACTAATATTGAGTAATATTACAATTTAAAATAGCTACTTTCTATTTGAAAATATATTTTAAAAAGTAATTTATTCCTGTAATGGCATAAAAAAGCAGTTGCTCCAGTCTTCAGTGTCACATGATGCTTCAGAAATCATTCTAATATACTTATTTGGTTATCGATTTTAAAATAATTTGTGCTGCTTAATAAACAGTCCTAGAAAGTTCAAAATAGAAGTATTTTGGAACATTATGAATGTCTGCTATCACATTTGATCAATTGAATGCATCCATTCGGAATTAAAGAATTAATTTCTTTTAACAAAAAACGTACAGACACCAAACGTTTAAACAATAGTGTACATGAATGAGATTTACTTTAAATAAAAAGTAAAATTTAATTATTTCCCCCCCACAAAGCCATTGTCTCCAGAAAATATTGAATATGAATATAAGTTGTATGGAATACCTATTTTATTTTTATTTTTTAAGCTCAAGAGTCAATGTGTGCAAAATCAAAAGAATGCAAAAGAGAGACATTCTGCAATGACTTCTTATCTGTGCTCTGGAGATGATTTAAAAAACATACAGGTTTGAAATGACATCAGTGTGAGTAAATAATAACAGAAATCCCATTTCTGGGTGAACTATCCCTTTAAGCCAGCAAAGCACATTCTTTACCTTGCTTCCAAATTTGCAATCTAATTCTCAGTGGTTATCTACAAGACCTGCTCGTGATCTGCGTGGGTAGGAGGGATTCGGGGAAAATGTGTGTTGCATAGATTTTAATAGCTGTAATCATATAACCCTACACATGACAATCTTGGGTGGTGGATGAAATTTTCCCACTCAAAATGACTTTGAGACATTTGATCTTTAGCTGTAGTTACAATAACTGCGATCTTTAAACCCTTGGGAATAGATGAATGCTGCTGAAAAGAGAGTGAGATGATGAAAAGAGAACGAGGGAAAAAGGAGTACACTTTAAAGGTGACATTAGTTTTTGATGCAAAAATATTTTCTCCTATCCCAGTTTAATGTGCACTACAGTACAAACAAGCCAAAAACATTTTGAACCAATGAATGACGTAGTTGTTTCATAGCGTAACTCCTTAAAAAAAGTCAGTATCTCAATTTAGAAAAATGTACCCTTATGACTGGTTTTGTGGTCCAGGGTCACATATATCTTTATATGGTTGAAACAGTAAGGTGCCGCAATGCTATTTCAGATTCTACCATTGCATGGAAGAATCTAGCCCACAATGCAATGCACTTTGTGCATTCAGTGTGACCAGTGAACTAGAAGTAATATCAGCAGTGATTTTTAACAACATTTCTTGAGTATTCAGACTGCTAAAATATTAACAAAACATTTAACACAGAAGTGACTTTAAAGGCACATTTCACCCAAAATGTTTTTATCATTTACTCACCCCCAAGCTGTTCCAGTTGTCTAAATCAAGTCAATTTCAAATCTAGATTGACCGATTAAAATAGATCATGATGGAAATTTTGCAATCCAGTCTGTCACTGATTGTAGCGTAACTTCTGGTCCAAGCAAAAATTGACCCTTTGCAAAGACCTGCCCCCTTAGTTACTGTACATCTCAAGCAGTGAAAAATACAGCAAAGAGGACACTGACAACGTGGCAACAGACAAGACAGAGCAGGGTATTTCTGGTATGAAACAAAGTCTCAGTTTTCAAATTTTTTAAGAAATTCAAACAAATACCATTTTGTGGCTCTTTAATGTGTCATTGCAGATCGCTGTAGCGCCTCAGCTCAAGCGGCACGTGAACCAATCATCTCTTCCTTTTAACTAGTTATAGCACGAAATGAGCATGAATGAACTTCAGAAGGTCTTGTTTCAACCGTGTAACAATACACACCATTTTTCAAGTTCAAATCCACCAACGTTGATCTACTCTCCTGTCTGGTTTGTTTGTCTGACAAAATATTAGATTCGGTGTTATGATTGGTCAGATCGCCTGTCAATCAAACTTCCTGCGATGGGTCAATTCAGCAAGGCATTGAAAAAATCCATAATTTGAAAAAACGTAGAAGTGGATTCAAAATACAAAATAGCCATTTCCAATACAACTGGACACAATTCTGTGAATGAAGCATGCATGTGAGGATGACATTTGAGGTTCTCTTTCTTTCACACAGAATCAAATGCACAAGCAAACTCTCATTTACTCGTTTGTTTGTTTCATGGGTCAAAAACTGATTATTAAAATGAGCAGATAGTAATGCCCCCCTTTTCTGGTTCAAACAGACTTATTTAGATTTATTTAATATAATATAAATACATTTAGCAGTTTCTTTTGGATTGTACAGCCCAGAGCCTTTGGATGAATTATCTGCTGGTTATTAGGTTAAGGACGGTTCTGGCATAAGACAATAAACACTAAATTATACAATCACTCATATTATCATTTAGAAAATCTCGCTGTGTTGTGCTGCGCTTGGTGGATGCTTTTTCCCATCTCTGAGATTTTAACGTGAATTACGATCTCCACCAGAGACTGTGGGTGGCTATTCTTGATTATGATCTGAATTGATTTCATTTGTGTTCCTCTCCAGAGCCTATGAGCATTTCAGCAGTCTGCCTTTATTAGAGCGGTTCACAGATCGTTCCCCAGCAGCTAATGTATTCAGAGAGCCTGAATGCTGCATAAACCTATATCATTAGATGACGATGCTGCCCATCAATGCTGCTTTTTTCAGAATAATTTACAAATCAACAAGAATTTCAAAGCGAATATAACTTACATTGCTTATTAATGAGAGTGTTAATGCATGTGTTAAGGTCTACTTTAATGTAACAAATGCTCTGGCAGAAAAGCTGTTGATCATGAATTCATATGAGAGCTAAATATAATAACTAAAGTCATTAGCCAAAAAATGATTAGCAGATCAATAATTTATATATAGATATATATATTCATGATTTTTAATGATTATCACATTGAAGGAGGGCCCAAGCTGTATCTAGGAACCAGGGACTGGTGGCTGTTTTAACTTGGCACCTAGCAACCACACAGCACACCCTAGTTACGCCTTGGAAACCACCCAGTACACTGTAGCACCCCTAGTGTTAGAATCAAAGATTACATTATCATGTATTCAAATTATTTTTCTAAATGCATTTTACAATTTTAGCATAAAATTAATTATTTGAGTTTATTGTCATTGTCATGTTAACAACACTATTTGTTTTATTTAATTATGAGCAACTAGCTGTTAACATTGTTATTTTAGTATTATTTAGGTATTGATTTGAGTTAGTTTTAGTATTACTGTTGTGTGTTTTGTAATTTTTTATTCGTTTTTTTTAAATGTCTATATAGTTTTTATTAATTGTATTTCAATTTTAGTTTTGTTATTTTGTTTGTTATTTCATCAAGTTAAACTGGGCCTAAATGAAAATAAGAATTTTTTGAAGAAATGAAACTTCATTTATTTAATGTATTTTAATCGTTTTTATCTGCTGTTGAAGCCTATATTTTAACTATGAGTCATTTGTATTTATTGAAAATGTTGATTTTGACTATATCAAGTTGAATTCAAATTATGTAAATGCGCAAACAGAACGCACTGTGTCTATATAATAGTCAAGGAAATTAAAGCAAGTTTGGCAGATTAAAAATAGACCCTGATGGACATTTCGCAGCCCATTATGTCTTTAATTGTATCACTCTTAAAAATAAAGGTGCTTCAAAAGGTTCTTCAAGCGATGCCATAGAAGAACCATTTTTGGTTCCACAAAGAACCATTCAGTCAAAGGTTCTTTAAAGAACCATCTCTTTCTTACCTTTTTATAATCTGAAGAACCTTCTTTCGCCACAAAGAACCTTTTGTCAAACAGAAAGGTTCTTCAGAGGTTCTTTATGGAACCATTTAGACAAAAAGGTTCTTCTATGGCATCGTGAAGCACCTTTATTTTTAAGAGTGTAGTCTAATCTCTGGTCAAAATTATTTAGATAAAACTTTAAAATAAATATGCAATGAAAGGAAAAATTAATCAACCAATAAATACAAATCTAGACTGAGATGCGCCTGCCTGTGATGTGTGCGGGAGGAAGCCTTTTGAATATTCAAATTCAGAGCCCATCCATTCAGCTCTGCCTTTCTTTACATGAGGAAGTGACAGAGTTGATTTTTACATTGTCAAGAGAAAATGTCAGGGCCACTTTCCATAATGTTGTTTGACAGAGGCAGTTGCAAAGAGAAAGAGAGCGAGAGAGAGAGAGAGAGAGAGAGAGAGAGAAATGCATACACAGGAAAGATTATTCCAGCTAATCAATTTCGAGATTTTCAACAGTCTATTACTAGTGCGCACGCACACACACACGATGCTCCATTCAGAGCACTATAGAGAACGGGCGCTCGTGGAGGGGCCCCCGAGATCGTAAGGAGGTGGAAGGGAGATGAACAGACTGATAGCACAGATGGCCCAGTCCATTCCCAGTACCAATTAATCCCCAGTTAAATCTGACACATCTTAACCTGCGCTGGGTCTCATTCAGCACTACAGGAAAATCCATATGGCAAGGAGACACTTTCAGGCAGCAATTTAGACCTGGCAGGGTGCCACCACCCCCCTTTCCCACTAATAGACATGTTTGTTCTACACGTCTAGTCAGCATGTGGTAGTACTGTCCGCCTGTTTTAATGAGGGCCAGTTTTGATATCACCTTGTCTTACATTCATTCGTTCGTCCATTGCTGTGAGAGTGGATGCAGAGCGAGAGCTTTATCTGAAATAAGTCTGAGAAAAAAAAAAGCTGGGTTTGAAAGTAAAAATGGCATTTAAAATGTCTATAGTGAAAATGTCACGTAAAAACCTTTCAGACAGACCTGCAAAGAGCTCTGGGGAGGTTAAACGCTATGTGCTTCATAGAAGCTGTCAGTGTGATTTCATTTTTTGATTAATAGTCTTTAATTAGTGAATTTCCAGTAAAGTATACTATCTACAATCCTGAAATGAGTTTTTACAGACTAGCGAAGGTTAGCGAGATAATGTTAGCTACCTAATATGTTAGTTAACATGGAATGCTAGATAACTGTAGCTAATTATATCCAGTCTCCTAACTAGCTTTTACCTAATGTTTGTTCATTTTTAATGTTGCTAAGTAAAGTTAGCTAATGATAGCTGGCTACATAAGTAGCAAAATATTGAATATTCCTGCTGAACAATTCAGTTGGTATCTGTGTTTTGATAGGCTACATGATAGCTAGTTTAGCATGAACAGTTTGGACTAGATTGGGATGTTTATTCATTTTAAATGTTGTAGCAAGGTAATCTCAGTTAGTTATAGCTAGCTACATAAGAAGCAAAACAATTTTTAAAATTCAGCTGGTTTCTGTGTTTTGCAACATAATAGCTGGTCTAAACCAGTTATTTATTTACTCACCCTCAAGCCATCCTAGGTGTTTATGACTTCCTTCTTTCAGATGAATCCAATCGGAGTTATTAAAATTTGTCTTTGATCTTCCAAGCTGTTTAATGGCAGACAGCAGGTATTGCAGTGCATCAGTCCAAAAGAAGTGAAATAAAGCGCATCCATCCATAATAAAAAGTGCCTCACATGGCTCTGGGGGGTGAACAAAGGCCTCCTTTAGCGAATCGATGCGCTTTTGTTAGAAAAATAACCATATTTAAAACGTAATAATCACTTTAATCTAGCTTGTGCCAACAGTTGTACACGGAAGCAGTTCCAGGAGGATGACGTAAGATGTCGGCGCTGCGCATGCGCCGGTGAGTCTCGTGAAAACCAACGTTTGTTAACAGGAGCAAAGGAAGCAAAGTTTCCTTACTTTAGTAAAGGAAAACCAGTCTCCTCTTGGCTTATATCGAAATCCTCTCTGACTGGATTTGTCTGAAAGAAGAAAGTCATATACACCTAGGATGCCTTGAGGGTGAACTAACCCTTTAAAATGAATGTATCAGATATGATACATCAGGCTTTTAAGGAACTTAAAACTTAAAACTTTTTTTTTTTTT
>NW_015505305.1:4915357-4916318 GCF_001515645.1 Sinocyclocheilus grahami | reverse complement strand
AAAAAAAAAATCCAGAACCTTAGCAATCATAAACTCAGTAAATCTTTAAAGGGATAGTTCAACCCAAAGGAATTCTAAGAAAATGTCCAAACTGCTCTATTCCATTCACAACGAAGCAGAGCGGGACCAGACAGCAATGGAAACCATATGGGTTTGGAATAACATGAGGGTGAATAAATGATAACAGAATTTTCATGTTGGGGTGAACTATCCCTTTAAATACTCCAGTAACTCAATCGGCATAGTAACATGGTTCTGTTTTGAGCAGGGTAATTCAAGGCGCCAGGAACGGCAGCTGCTATTGCCTCCAGGTCTGAAGCACTACATCAGCTGCAAAGGTCATGACCCCTCTCGTCATTAGCATCATCTACTGCTGTTTCAAACAGAATAGCTAAATGGAATTGGGCACAAGGTTTGGGATTATGCAGGGCTTCCTGACCAGGCTGTAGGCGAGGTGTGAAATTTGGGAAACAGGGTAGCGGATCGCTCCTCTCATGAGATCCTCCTAACAAAGCGGGGTTAAGATCCCTCAGAATTCACTCACACTGGAATTCATCAAAGGAGATGCAAAGAAATTCAGAGATAATCAGCGTCTGATATCAAGCCTTAAATAATTAAAATCTCATAACAGCACATTTATCACTGTCTTTTAAACTCCACTGGCAAATACAGATGGATCGAAAACAGTTGGAAAAGGTTTGGAGGAAAGCGTGTTTCTACTGAAGGTGTTTGAGTGGTTTCTATGATGTTGCTGGGGTGTTGATAAGGTCTTCTGATTGGTTGCTTACTGAGTAAAAATAAAACCGATAACTGTGAGCTAAAGTTTAAAATAAGAAGAAAGTTCATACGCCAATGATGAGAAATAGCAATAGTGATGTTTGCCTTAGCAAGTGCCGTTAATGAAAATCGTATGATTTAATTCCTCACCTACAATAAAATATTAATTTGTCTGCGTATAGAG
>NW_015505305.1:4913323-4914169 GCF_001515645.1 Sinocyclocheilus grahami | reverse complement strand
GTCCTATACTGCATTCTGTACAAAAACGAAAAGCTGACAAACAGCCATGAAAATGCATTCTGAGTACACAAAGAGCACTTTAGAAAGAGAGTGGGTGCTTACATTTTTTTAAGAGTCATACAAGTGCTCAATTATTTATACCCTGCAAAAAATATGTACAGCCCTCCAAGATTTTACACAAAAAGGTGTATAGCATTTGTCGCTGCTGGCTGTCGTCTTTATACAATGCCCGTCGAGACAAACAGCGAGTAGGTAATTACAGCCATACCTTTCCGGCATCCCTCCCTCTTACAACTGCCTTCACACATCCTGTTAGCAACATTGTTCATTAAATGCTGCACTACTACAAATACCCAGGAGTCTTTGAAAGGGTCTTATTGGGAGTCATCAAACAGAAGCACTCGGATAATGACACTGTCAGGAGCAAGAGGAGTGATATCCTGAGAGCAGGGCCTTCAAACGCTGTGTTATCGAAAAGCAGCGAGGTCTGTCTGAGGTTTAAATCAGATGGGCAAAAACACTCATTTACTTTAATTAAGTACCGGAAAAATTTGAGCCGTCAATTAGGAGCCAAATCATTAGAAATGGTCACGTGACTTTGACAAGTTATTCTGCTGAAACTTGTCACCTTGTGCATCAGAGTTCATTTTAGGCTGAAATTAAGAAAATTGTAGAAACTTGACAACCAGAAGTTTGCTGTTCCTTTTTAAATTCTTAAAACAGTAAAATATTAGAACAGTAAAATACTTTTGCACAGCTTCAAAATCAATTGGAAAAATATAATAGAAATTATGTTAAATTATCAGACTTTAACATTTTTTATATATATATATATATATATATATA
>NW_015505305.1:4910524-4913313 GCF_001515645.1 Sinocyclocheilus grahami | reverse complement strand
TATTGAATATTCCTGCTGAACAATTCAGTTGGTATCTGTGTTTTGGTAGGCTACATGATAGCTAGTTTAGCATGAACAGTTTGGACTAGATTGGGATGTTTATTCATTTTAAATGTTGTAGCAAGGTAATCTCAGTTAGTTATAGCTAGCTACATAAGAAGCAAAATAATTTTTAAAATTCAGCTGGTTTCTGTGTTTTGCAACATAATAGCTGGTCTAAACCAGCTATTTATTTACTCACCCTCAAGCCATCCTAGGTGTTTATGACTTCCTTCTTTCAGATGAATCCAATCGGAGTTATTAAAATTTGTCTTTGATCTTCCAAGCTGTTTAATGGCAGACAGCAGGTATTGCAGTGCATCAGTCCAAAAGAAGTGAAATAAAGCGCATCCATCCATAATAAAAAGTGCCTCACATGGCTCTGGGGGGTGAACAAAGGCCTCCTGTAGCGAATCGATGCTAGCGAATCGATGCGCTTTTGTTAGAAAAATAACCATATTTAAAACGTAATAATCACTTTAATCTAGCTTGTGCCAACAGTTGTACACGGAAGCAGTTCCAGGAGGATGACGTAAGATGTCGGCGCTGCGCATGCGCCGGTGAGTCTCGTGAAAACCAACGTTTGTTAACAGGAGCAAAGGAAGCAAAGTTTCCTTACTTTAGTAAAGGAAAACCAGTCTCCTCTTGGCTTATATCGAAATCCTCTGACATTCTTCTTCACAAATCCTTGTTTTGTACTTCTAATCCGTGACCGTTGTTTTGATCTACTTCTGAGCGGTGCATGCGCAACGCCGACATCCTACGTCATCCGCCCGGAGCAGCTTCCGTTTACAACAGTGAGCGCAAGCTAGATTAAATTGATTATTACATTTTAAATATGGTTATTTTTCTTACAAAAACGTATCGATTCGCTACAGGAGGCCTTTGTTCACCCCCCGGAGCCGTGTGAAGCACTTTTTATTATGGATGGATGCACTTTATTTCAATTCTTTTGGACTGATGCACTGCAACACACACTGACTGCCATTAAACAGCTTGGAAGATCAGACAATTTTTTATATAACTCTGACTGGATTTGTCTGAAAGAAGAAAGTCATATACACCTAGGATGCCTTGAGGGTGAGTAATTTTAATTTTTGGGTGAACTAACCCTTTAAAATGAATGTATCAGATATGATACATCAGGCTTTTAAGGAACTTAAAACTTAAAACTTTTTTTTTTTTTTAGGTACATCTCTGAGTCATCATTATATTACATTTCATTATGTTTTGCCCCCAACAATTAATACTAAAGAGCTTTTATCATAAAACGAAGTATTTAAATATCAGCCTGTTAAGACAGACATATTATTCGTAGATTATTCATTTTATGCTGTTATACTGTTATAAGGATTTCAATGATTTACATTATAAGCTTTTTTTTATATATTGAATTTTTTCCCCTGATTTTTCTTACTAGGCCCATTCAGTGTTTGTCTTTTTTTCAGCTGCCAAATACTGTTTGCTTTGAATCAAATGTTGTGATACATCTTGGAGCTAGTTGGACTTGTTCAACTTCCTTCAAACTCTTTATTGAAGTTTTTCTGATATTTTCTGATCATGAATGTGTACTTCCATAACTCTGCACTGCAGTGAATCACATTGTGTCTTCTACTTCACATGCCCGAATGTTGCAGACATTTTACACCCATTCTGGAGGGACAACTGTGACGAACTAAATTACAGGGTTGCACCGCCAACTCCTAAATCTGATAAATTTGTCACATCTATCTAGACAATGAGCTGAAAGGCAATGTGATCTGTTAAACCGGATTTAATTTCACAGGCGTTTGGCAAAGCCGATGCGATTTTGACAAATATCACACTTCTGTTGGCCCCGCTTCTGGCAGAGGAGTTTCCTCTGTTCCTACACACTCATTCTTAACAGTGCCAACATTTATTTACAGGAGCATCCAAACCTTGAGGATTTCACCACATTAAGCTTGTAATATTCAAACAATTGCTTTATCTGTTAACACCTCAGTTGAAGTTGCGTTGTGAAATCGGGACGTCTCGCTTGGCGGAACGTGACACCGTCCAATTGCTATCCTACTTGAATGAGTGCAGTGTAATTTTGTGCATGTTAACATATGCAGGTGAGCTCTGTCACGGATGCAGATTATCCCCCTGCCTACCTAAGCGTGAAAGGGGGGACGACGCAACTTCAAGTGACCCACGGAAAGTGGATATCCAGCTCTTTACAGAGGCGTTGAAGTGTGCCGTAATTGTAATGACTTGGGCTGAACATGCCCGGCAGATGTGCTCAGACTGTAATATGTAGTTTGCTTCTCAGAAGTGTGAACCATCCTTTTGAATTCAGGTCGATGCGTCTGCTGTGAAATTCCTCCTGTGGAAGACGTGCCTCGTTCTGGTGAGGGGGCACGTTTGATTTGAATGCTTTTTCCAAAAGAAAATAATTTTTCTGAAAGAGTGTGTAGTGTGGGTAATGAGATGGAATCAAAAGGATTGTCGCACAGGCCTTCGAGCAAAGTTCACTCTTTTTATTTATACAAAATAACAGGGGGACTTCAGTACAGTAGGAAGTTGAGCTCTAAATATAGTCCATGTGTTTCCTGTGCGTCATTAAATCTGGTATAAGCAAAATATGAAATAATCTTGTACGTTTTAAAATGGCCTGTAACAGCACCATATGGGGGTAATCCGTATTTCTCTATTGATGACCGTTTAAAAGTAGCTGTTTTTTAAATCATGTAAATATATATATATATATATATATATATATATATATA
>NW_015505305.1:4904167-4905176 GCF_001515645.1 Sinocyclocheilus grahami | reverse complement strand
GGTTTAAGCATAAAAACAATAAGTGTAATACTGCATTAAATTGTTGTTGCTGTCCACCCTCCCCCCCCAAAAATAGAATTAAAAATTCTGTTTAATTTAATTGCAATTTAGCTTTTGTTTTTCTGCGCAGAAAAATAAATATCATACATTTTTCCCTGATTTACAGAAGAGACCCACTAAAATGTAATTCAGTGTAACAATGTTGTCAGGCATATTTAAAACAAAAACCAATTTATGACATATTAAAAGACTAATTACTTTCACCCCAAATACTAATTAGTCGTAATTTTACATTTTTTTAAATTTGCCACTAACCTAGGTTTTGCCCATTGGTCAGTAAGAATTTTTTACTCATTTAAAACACAATCAAATTTAATATTTTTTAAAAATTTTATATATTTTAATATGTACACGTCAGAATAAGCATGTTGTTTGAATTTTTACATAAATATTGTGTTACACTGAATGACAATGTAACATTATTTCATAATTTTTTATTCTCCAAAAACTTATTTGAAACCTTAAAAGTAGACACTTTACTTACATTTAATGTGCTTTCTATGGACATAAAATCACTTTTGTAAATTTCTTTTGATGCGGACATCTTAATGTCTTTGACCCATACACATTACTCATGATTATTAGATCCATCCATCTATATAAAGAAATCTATGTATTGATGTATGTATTTATTTATTGAACTATTCTTTTAATATTTTGCTCTGCTCTCCTGATGAAATGTGCAATATTTCCAAGTGATCCGTCAAGTTTACCAGGATCTTTCCCAATCTGGCCTGCACTCAGTGAATCAATGTCCTCCAGCTGATGGGCCGGATGATTGTTTGTGCAGGATTACAAGCTGTATAGGTTTGTTAGGACAGAGGATAAAGCTGAGAGCCAGATGCTCATCTTTGAGTGAGCTCGGATGATCTTTTTTATCAGCTGTTTGTGTGTGCGCGTGTGTGTGTGTGTGTGTTTGTGTGTGTGTGTGTGTGTGTGTGTGTGTGTG
>NW_015505305.1:4900321-4902821 GCF_001515645.1 Sinocyclocheilus grahami | reverse complement strand
GGAGACTTCTTTCAAAAAAAAAAAAAAAAATCATAATCATTTTGTTGATTATTTTATAAATTGTAATGGACCTTTTTCATAGTGGAAACTTTAACAATTTACAGGAAAAAAAATAATATTAGTTGAAATGATCAAATATTTTAAAATCAATATATTTTATCCAAACATATTTATTTATTTAGTGAGTACAATAAAGCCTGTCAGGGAAATAAAATTATATTACCCTTACATGATCCCTTTTACAGATTATTATCAGATATGTGTTTTTAATGTGAGCCAGCAGAGGTTTATGTTTTAATATCAGCTGTCTACAGTATATATATATATACAGTGGGTACGGAAAGTATTCAGACCCCCTTAAATTTTTCACTCTTTGTTATATTGCAGCCATTTGCTAAAATCATTTAAGTTCATTTTTTTCCTCATTAATGTACATGTACAGGTTCGGAACGGCATTGAATAGAAGCAAAAAAAAAAAAGAAAGACAATTGCGACTTTTATATATATATATATACAGTATATGAACTCAGTTCTGAGAGAAAAAAAGAATTCTGACAAGTTTATATCTCACAACTCTGACTTTTCCTCTCAGAATTGAAACTTTATATATCGCAATTCTGAATTTTTATCTCGTTGTATAATTATATGTCATAATTCAGACTTTTCTTCTCAGAATTACAAGTTTATATCTCGCAATTGAGTTTGTCACAATTCTGGCTTTTCATCTCATATTTCTGACTTACTCGCAATTGTGAGTTTATATCTCACCATTCTGACTTGCCTCAAAATTCACACTCTTCTTCTCAGAATCACTAGCTTTTCAGACTTCAGATTTGTGGGAAAAAAGTCTGATTTTCAAGATAAAAAGTTTTTTTGTTTTTATCCTATGGTGTAAACAAGCTTCCATAGCATTGGGGAGAATTTATGAATAAGTAAATTATGAATTTTTGAGGGAACTATGCCTATAAATCTGAAAATGTTTTGATCGTAGTGGCATTTTTAACAAATAATACTGTCATTAGTCCATTCCTAGCTGAACGAATGAGGTAGATATGAGCATGTTAAAAGATAAACGGAATATGTATCTTTTAGCATCCCAGCATCTTTTATCATACTGTCCTCAGATCATTATACCGCATCTCTCGGAGGAATCAGCAGAATCCTGCTTTATTTACATCAGGGGCCAATTTATCTTTCTGTCTCTCAGCTTTGTATTTACATCAATGCCAGCTCTGATACATACAAGTAATTATAACAGGTTTCCTATTGAACTGCATGTGCTTGCAGCATCATCCAATTACTGCCCCCGAGTCTCCACTTGGAAGGTTCTCAGTCCTTTATACCTGCCGCTAAAAATGATGAATCCAAATAGTCCGGCTGGTTGAAGAAGCATTTCGTCATTACATCTCTGTCATGCGAACAAATTGACCTGCTCGGCCTGCATGCTAATGTTGTGTACCCGCTCTTTGAAGCACAGCGCTGAACAACAGTGAGATTCTTTGCCCATAGAAGTGGATGGAGAACAAAGCCTGGACTGCTGAATGATGATTTAATGTAGTTGCTAATGAGGTGCATCTTATTTAACATGAGCACTATGAGCGGTCTGTATTAGCTTACAATAACTACTTGCTAATGAATAGCATTTCTGGGCTTTCTTATAAGGGTTCAGTTTTTTTATTAATTTTTTTTATTTGAATAACAGTTTTTCAAATGCAGCTTTAGGACTATGTCACAGCATAATACTAACAAAATGTAATTATTAATTAAAAACATAAAAATTTACATTAGAGGTACTGTGGTACGAGTGATGATATAGTGCTTTATAAATAATGAGACTGAATGTTTATCATATTTATTATATGCCATTATATTTACAGTTGCAGCACTTTGATGTGGCTATTTAAAGAATACCATAGTATTACTATAGTAAAAAAATGTGGTACTAATAAATGTGGTACTAAAATAGTTTTTTTGTTACAATTATAAAAATAATATGGTACTAAAATTAAAATTAATTTTTTTTATTTAAATTTTTAATTCATTCAGTTATCCCTTTTTCCCATTCATGTTCAGCTTTCAAGCAATTAAAAAACACCAGAAAAAATATATAATTGTAATAATTGTAGGACATACACTACCGGTCAAAAGTTTGGGATCAGAACGATTTTTAAATTTTTTTACAGGAGTTTCTTATACTCATCAAGGCTGCATTTATTTGATCAAAAATACAGGGAAAAAAATTTAATATTGTGAAAAATATTTGGCAGCACAACTGTTGCCAACATTGATAATTTCTTTCTAATAATAAATCAGCATATTAGATTGATTTCTTAAGGATCATGTGACACATACTGGAGTAATGGCTGATGGAAATTCAGCTTTGCATCACAGAAATAAATCATATTTTAAAGGAAATTAAAATAGAAACCATTATTTTATATTGTAATAACATTTTGCAAGATTACGGGGGGGGGGGGGGGGTCCTGTATTTTTTTTTTTA
>NW_015505305.1:4886949-4898147 GCF_001515645.1 Sinocyclocheilus grahami | reverse complement strand
CAGTTCAAAAGTTTGGGGTCAGTACATTTTTATTCTTTCTTTTTTTTTGAAAGAAATTAAAACTTTTATTCAGCAAGGATGTGTTAAATTGTTAAGAAGTGATAGCAAAGATTTATATTGTTAGAAAAGATTTATATTTTGAATAAATGCTGTTCTTTTAAACTTTTTATTCATCAAAGAATCCTGAAAAAAGTATCGCAGTTTCCAAAAAAATATTTGGCAGCACAACTGTTGCCAACATTGATAATTTCTTTCTAATAATAAATCAGCATATTAGATTGATTTCTTAAGGATCATGTGACACATACTGGAGTAATGGCTGATGGAAATTCAGCTTTGCATCACAGAAATAAATCATATTTTAAAGGAAATTAAAATAGAAACCATTATTTTATATTGTAATAACATTTTGCAAGATTACATTTTTTTCCCCTGTATTTTTGATCAAATAAATGCAGCCCTGATGAGCGGAAGAGCCTTCTTTAAACAACATTACAAGTCTTACTGATCCCAAGCTTTTGACCGGTAGTGTATATATATATATATTTATTTATTTATTTTTTTTTATTTTTTTTTGGAAGGTGTTTATTATTATTATATTGTGCATGTTTTTTCCCCCAAGGAAAATTCAGACCATTTCTAATCCATGCATCCTATATCCAGAATAGATAATTCTAGAATGATTATGGTATTAAAAAAATCTTGAGGTAATTTTATTTAATTAAAATAATACACACTACTGTTCAAAAGCTTGGGGTCAGTAAGATTTTCTTTCTTTTTCTCACCAAGTCTGCATTTTTCGACACAAGAGAATTAAAAATGGCAATATTGTAAATAGTATTACAATTTAAAGTAACTATGTTCTTTTTTAATTTATGTTCAAATGTAATTTATTACTGTGATGCAAATCTGAACTTTCAGCATCATTACGCCAGTCTTCAGTGTCACACGATCCTTCAGAAATCATTCTGCTGCTTAAGAAACATTTCTTATGATTATCAAAGTTGAAAACAGCTGTGCTGCTTAATATTTTTGTGGAAATCATGATCCTTTTCTTTCAGTATTTCAGTATTATGTTGTTTTCAGAATTCAAAAGAGCAGCATTTGTTTGAAATATATGCATCCTTACAGAGTAAAACTATAATTTAAATGAATATATATATATTATACTTTTATATATTTTTATTTATTTATAGATTTATTATTTTGATATTTCCTATTGTTTATATGCTATGATCATCATAATGCATTCTGGGTCTCTCTTCTCATCCGGATGTTTATTTGTCCATCACACAGTCCATCTCTTGCTGTTGAGGTAAATGAAGCCATGGCTGACGGAGACAGCGCTCGACTCGACTGATAAGAGTGGGAGTGCAGCAGCTTCGGCTGCTCTCATTGGTCTGGAGGCCATTGATCGGCCAGGCTGGACTGTGGATTAGATTTCCAGATAGAGCTTGTTGAAGAGCTTCAGATTGACAGTGACCTCTTGCTAGCTGCTAAATCAAATGACAGAATCTTAACACGACTGCCCACTCAAATGGAGGAAAAATCGGATTTGTCAATACTGAGCCGTTATGTTATGGTTGATATAATGATAAGTTGGATTTTTGACTCATATCTTCAGTGCAGCACTCTGCAGAGACAGAAAATCGAGGAAATGCAGTGAAATAATTGATCTGTTTAGATTAAGAACAAAATTTCCCCAGTGCTTTAACTCACCTGATGTAAATCTCCCGGTGACAGGAGTCCGCAAGGGTGGTAACTATCTGATTTGAGTTGCATTAAGATTAATTCCACAAATTCATTGTCAGTTATGAATGATCTAGAAGTTTCGTCACTCACACACCACAAGACAGATTTTCTCCAAGCAACTGAACCCAGAACTTTAGTGAAGAATCCCTCCTAAACTCAATCTAATTGCTCTCTCAAAGGTATGTCCTAAACCTCACAGGCCGATGTCGTCGCCAGCTAGTGTTAGATTGTTCTAGAACCAATTTACCACGGCTCTCCATAGCTTCTGCTTTATTAAAATCTTCTGATCTTCACTGTATATTATCCTAAGTGCCACTGCATGAAGCAAGTGCTAGACTGGTCCATCTGTAAATTAGAAGGCTTGATGTCAGATCAAAACCTTTGAAAATCACACTTTTTTAAATGGAGATGGCAAAGATGATGTTTCACACAAGACTTGGACTTCAGAGAGAGAGAGAGAGAGAGAAACGCTTACTTTACTCATTAGGTTTAGACTTTGCTTGAAACAGTGCCTTTTGATTATAGAGCAATTTGCATATCATTGTTGAATTGTGAAATTCATGATTTTTAGGACATTTAAGAGGTGTTTCCCAGTGCAAAAAGCGTTTTCACGATGCTAAAGTGTTGTATAGTGGTTGCTATGTAGTTTCTTATTTCTTATTATTATCAATGTTGAAAACCATGATGCATTTCTGATAGAGACCAGCAACTGTTTGGTTCCCACGTTCTTCAAAATATCTTCTTTTGTGTTCAGCAGAAGAAAGAAACTCATAGAGGTTTGGAACAACTGCGTGGAACCATAGATTCCAATAAAGAACCTTTATTCTTAGAATTGTAGTCCTTCCTTCAGTGCACAGTATTCTGTGTGATTTCTTTTGCTGGTTTTATCATCCACCAGTCAGAACTTGTAAATCTGATCATTTAGAAGTTTAATCCTTGAGGTTAGGGGTTTATTCAAGTTACTTTCCTTAAGTATGAGCAATCTTTATAGTGATACAAGTCTTTCAGAATAACATTCACCAGATTTCCCATAATGCACCAGTCCCATCAGCATTGCAGCTCATTCACATGAGAGATCTGTCGTTCTTCTCTCAGCAGCCACAACTCCATTATAGGTAGAGGATGAGGAAAGAACCCAGCTTGCTCTCTCTTCTCCTGTATCTCGCTGTTGCAGGCCGCTTTGTATCTCTCTTAGCCCTAATCTTTACCGACCAGTGTGAGCTCTCCTGTACGCCGGACTTCAGTTCCAGCGCTGCTCAGCAGTCTTCAGCTCGCAGATAGACACAATTCCACCTGACTCCAGGCTTAACAGGAAGGGGAAAGCCAGAAAAAAAACCCTGAGCTGTAACTGACAGAAAATTGGAGTGAACATTCTTTTAATAGTGAAGAAACACATTGATTCAGGTTTGAATAATGGTGTAGAGGATTAGCGTTTCTCTAGAAAGAGAGTATAGAGACTACACTCTAAAAATGCTGGGTTAAATACAACCCAGTGCTGGGTAAAATAGGGACAAACCCAGCAATTGGGTTGTTTTGACCCAGCGGTTGGGTTACTACTGGTTTTTAGAGTGTACAGTAAAACCAGTGACCAATGAATAGGGCAGTGGCTTGGATCTCAAATAGAACTGGGAATGTTTGACATATTCCAGGAAGTGAAATTATAATCTATACATTTGGGAATAGGTCATAATTTTTTTTTTTTTTTTTTTTTTTAAAGAAGTCTCTTATATTCACGTTCATCAAGGCTGTATTTATTTGAACAAAAAAACAGTAAATGTTCAAATACAGTAAGTTTTCTACAAACCCAATTCCAAAAAAGTTGGGACACTGTACAAATTGTGAGTAAAAAAGGAATGGAATAATTTACAAATCTCATAAACTTATATTTTATTCACAATAGAATATAGATAACATATCAAATGTTGAAAGTGAGACATTTTGAAATGGCATGCCAAATATTGGCTCATTTTGGATTTCATGAGAGCTACACATTCCAAAAAAGTTAGGACAGGTAGCAATAAGAGGCCGGAAAAGTTAAATGTACATATAAGGAACAGCTGGAGGACCAATTTGCAACTTATTAGGTCAATTGGCAACATGATTGAGTATAAAAAGAGCCTCTCAGAGTGGCAGTGTCTCTCAGAAGTCAAGATGGGCAGAGGATCACCAATTCCCCCAATGCTGCGGCGAAAAATAGTGGAGCAATATCAGAAAGGAGTTTCTCAGAGAAAAATTGCAAAGAGTTTGAAGTTATCATCATCTACAGTGCATAATATCATCCAAAGATTCAGAGAATCTGGAACAACCTCTGTGCGTTATTGAAATTTGAAACTTCCACATTGCATTCTGTTTTTATTCACAATTTGTACAGTGTCCCAACTTTTTTGGAATCGGGTTTGTATTAATATATTATACATTGACAATGTCAGACTAACATTGTAAGAATTTAAATAGCTAAAGGGAAGCGTGTAACGTCTTCAGTCAGTCTTTTCACATTTCCTCAGAGTTCAGCAGAGCTCAAGCAGAGCAAAACAGCAAAAAGTGTCCAGCGTAAATCCAGAAACGTCCAGCTCTAACATGTCAGAGCTCTCTTGACTCTATGCATCTTTATTTTCATGGTGACTAGGATTGTTTGGAGGGAGGTTAGTCGGGGGGGGGGGGGGGGGTTTTTGGGGGGGGGGGGGGGGGGGAGGGCAGACACGGACCCGACGACCATCTAACGAGAACATACTTAAAATGATCAAATAAACGGGACACCAAAGCGGTTATGTATTTATTTATTGGTTTTGCTGTTTAAATGGATTTGAGCGGTTGACACATTAGATTGTAAGTCTTTTCCAGAGTGTACTGACAGTCTTTAGTGCGCTCTTTGCTCTTTACTCGATTTTACATTTCGTTTCAAATTAGAGAACACCATTGCATTAACAGCAATACATCATGCGAAGAATATTTAACAGATGCTGAAATAAAAAGCATGCATTGTATTTACCTGGATTTCTTGCGGCTTCCATGTTTTGATTGGTAGCAGTGCTCTATCCTCAGGCCAGCTCCATTTTTAGGCCCGTTCTACTGCATTTTTAGGTCCGTATTACTGCAATTTGAAAAAAACAATCATATAATTTAATGCAACAATATATGTAAAGGATATATTTAATTATCACACACACACACACACACACACACACACACACTGATCCGGGTGCAGATGGCACATTCTTTCTCTTTCTGGTCTGCCAAGTGTTAGCACTCCAGTAGCTTGGCAGGTAGCCTGCTGCAACATGACTTTGATCCACTGCGACCTTTCAACAAATTCTCAATTTTCTCACTGGCTGTGGAGAGAGCGAGAGAGAGAGAGAAAGAGAGAAGGGGGGAGAACCTATTTGTAAGTCGTTTTCTTCCCTTGCCGTCTCCTCCTCCTCCTTTATTTGCTTGGACCAGGAAGAGTCTCCGTGGCAACATATCAATGTCTGTTGTCTATTGGAGAGCTGTCTCCTCGCATTGATACAGCACACTCTTAATTTACCTTTTCTGCTCAATGGGAAAGTAAAAGACTGCATTTTTCATGTGCGCAAAGAGAGACTAAATACAGCTTGGAAGATGAAGCCTTTCAGAAAAACTGTTTTTAGGTTCAGATAATGTGTTTTACTGAACAAAGGTGGTTTTGCAATAATGGGATAATCAGTGAACAGTTAACATAGTGAAACGACAAGTTCAAGGCAAGCAGGTTTAATAATAGACAGCTATGGAGAGAAAGATTTTGGACCAATGGGATTTCACTGTGGGTGGAGCTAAAGAGCAACATGACAAGAGTAGAAAGGTGTATTTCATGAAACCTGTCAAGAATATGCCATATTTTATACAAACAAACAAATAAACAATAAATAAATAAACTAATTAATTAATTAATTAATTAATAAACTCTGCATGAAGCAATTCTTATTTTTAGGACTACTTATATATTTCTCTCTGTGTGTGTGTGTGTGTGTGTGTGTGTGTATATATATATTGCATTTGCATTTGCATTTTTGCATAATTTTGACAATTAACCACATTTTCTCTTCATTATATATATATTATATATATATGTATTTATGTAAAGGATATATTATTTAATTATTACACACACACACACACACACACACACACAAATATAAACATGAAACTAAATAATACTAAAATATATATAATATATATAATATAATTAGATTATATATTATTTTCAAAAATAATACATAATATATATCAAATATATAAAAATACACCATGGCAATAATGAAAATTACATCACAAAAAAAATGCAAAACATCCTTTCAAAATAATAATAATGTTTTTTTATTGTGAATATGACCCAGACATGTTTTTCTATAATTCACCTAAACAAATCAACCATTTCAGCTTTTTGCGTTGCGTCACACTGTTCTACCCTTCCTTTCTGTATTCTGCTTAATGACAGATGGTGACGAGGGAGATGCGCAGTGGGAAAGCTGGGTTAAAGGTGTGTAATGAACAGGTTTTCCCTCAGCTCCTCCATGATGTTTGCTTCGTCCCACATGTGGCCATTCCCGATGGCTCTCTGGCCTGTCCATATTTTATTGAAACCATAATCTGACCTGAATAAACACATTAGTGTCTACATTATTAATTCCAATCTTGCCGTGATTCTGTTTATTCTGTCGGGTTCATGACGAAGACCAGATAGATGCTCGGCTGTAAATGTGGCCACAGTGGCCCTCATCTTCGGTGGACACCAAAGCGAAGGGAAGGTTAAATGCAAACTGTTTCTCCTCCCGGCAGCTTGTGTTGATTCAGGACTCAGTGATATTTACTGTGCTGGTGTGAGTGCCTTGCCATGACAGCTCTGTAATTCCCAAAAAGGTCTCAGCCTGCTGACTGCTGGGAGCTCGGAATAAAACCCTCACCATTAATTACTCTGAGAGTCATCTTCCTGGCCCCCAGCCATCCGTGGCCCCACCTTCTCTGGGTCTAATGTCACGCAGTGGGGCTTTTTCCGCAGAGCCGGCCGAGGAGGGGGTCCGATCTGGCCCGGTCAGTCCAGGTCCTCCTGCTGCTCATCTGACAAAAATATCTGCCTCGGTGTGATCACGAGGGAGGGCCCGGCAGCGGCTCAAACGCGGGCTGAGGATGTTTGGTGGCAGACGGGAACAGATAGATTTTTTTCAGTGTGATGTGCCACATTCAGAGCTGTGAAACGCTAACCGCAAGACATCTCAGAGGAATAACAGCTGAAAAGGAAATAAAAACAGTTTTGCAACAGAAAATAAAATGTAAACCAAGATTTGTTCAGCCTTGAAAGCATTCAACAATTATTGAAATTTTAGAGAACAGAAATGTAATTTATATGGCCTTTAAAAAAATTAAGAAAAATTTAATTAATGTTATTAATTTTACATTTGTGATACTTGGATGAGCAGGGTCTTGTGGACTGATGACAGGGGACTAATATATTGTTGCTAAGGTGTTTTTTGTAGTTGCTAGGGGGCTGCTATGGTTTTCTTTCAAGGTGAGCTCACCCAAAAATAGAAGTACACTTCCGCATACTTTTTCAAACAGTATACTTTTTATGGAAATAATAACTGAATGTAATGTTTTCGTACACTTAAATATTTATTTACATTAAATGCAGTTAGTAGTGCTTTTTTGATCCACTTTAGTAGGGCTTAAATACATCTTCATAATTATGTCTATTGTCTTTGGAATACGGTTAAAATGTACATTTCTGTTGAAACTTGTATGTAAAGTTTTTAAATATATTTGGAATTACACATTTGGGGTGATTAAGTTGCATATTTAGTACATGCAAAGTAATATAAAATGTAATATAAATGTCATGTACAGAGTGTAAACAGTTAGCTTACTTAAGGTTAGTAGTTTGTTCAGATCCCTAACCCTAAAAACGAGGACTAGTAACATTTGCTAACTTCATTAGCTAACATTAAGGTTTAAAGGCTGTAGAATGTGTTGCCTTTTGCATGTGCCATCATTTCCATGTGGACAGACAGAAAGTCTGATTAGCACGTGCATGCAGTGTCATTTGAAAGGAGTGTGTCTGAAGGACTAGATAAAGCCAGAAGCAGCGGCCCATATTGTGTGATACGCCTGAAGCCTCTTTAAAGTTGGTTGGAAAGGGGGCAACTTTTTTAAGAGGAAGTAACAGGTGTAATTTCTTTAGACAATTGTCCACCTGTTCAGTATGTTCAAAAATTTCCAACAGAGTGTTAGAACAATGACATCAAATTTCAGTTCATACTTAGCTGCTAATTGGACATTTGGCAGACCTGAATAAAAAAGCTATAATTACGACAGCTTGTCACTGCATCGCCAGCAAAAGTGCACATAGTTTTAATTATACTCACAGTAATTATCACTCCAGTGTCGTGTTCATCACAGTTTATTGATAAAATTTCTAGCCTCATTGCTGGAGAATAACTGACTAAAAGTAGCAGTGCTGAAAACTTACCTGCATTTCACAGAAGCATGAAACAATACAATAGCTCACGTTTTCAAAACAATGTTGCTTTTCCATTAACAAACTACTTTTTTAAATATTTTTTTCAATAAGCAGCATGACAGAAAGTAACATGTTGTATGTAATATTGTATTGTTTTACAGTGGAGCAAATAAGCATGCTATAATTGTCTCTCACTCACCAGTATATTTCTTTGTGAATAAATGAAACATCTGAAAAATATTTATGTGCATAATTTTGAGTATTTAGTTACGCTACCGCTCAAAAGTTTGGGGTCAGTAAGAATTTTTCTTTAAAGAAATTGATTAATTTATTCAGCAAGGATACATTGCACTGATCAAACACGTCAGTTAAGATATTTACAAAAGATTATTTTTTTCAAATAAATGATGTTCTTCTAAATATTCATCAAATAATCATAAAAAAATGTATAATGGTTTCCACAAAAAAAATTCAATAAACCATTCAAAATAACAAGAAATGTTTCTTGAGCATAAAATCAGCATATGGAGTAATGATGCTAAAAATTCAGCATTGTAACACAGGAATAAAGTACATTTTAAATTATATTACAATAGAAAATACAAAAGTAATATATTTCATAATATTGCTGTTAATTATTGTATTTTTTTATTAGAATAATTACAGACTTAGTGAGCAAAAGAGTCTTCAAAAACATTTAAAAATCTCGTCGACCCTAACATTTTGAACACTAGTGCAAATATACTTGTTGATCACTTTGTTTTAATTAAGATGTTTCTATTTTATTTGTTGCATTTAATGTAAAAGTATGTTTAAGTCTAATGCATTCCCAGTAATTAAGATCCTAACTGTTTTTCTGCCAGATGAATTCTGCTGTGAATTTAAAAATAAATTACATCAAAAGGTAATTATACATTTAAAGTGAGCTTGTACGTTTTTTTTTTTTGAAAGAAAGAATCGTTGGACTTCAGCTTGACTGTATAAAATGATTAGTAGCTTTTAGTTAGTTAGAGAAGTGTTGAAAACACCACAGATGAGATGCGTGATGTTCTTGTTTATCTGTTCAGCCTGACTCGTGTTAATCTCTGCCTCGGTTAATGTCCCACAGGGAGAAATTATGGTTTTGCGGTGATATCGTCATAGCACTCGGAGCTCTGGAAGTAGTAAGCTGGGTTGGCTGGTGACAGGGACCTAATGCTCTTAATGGAAGTCACGGACAGCCACTCGCTTCACAGCATTCCTTCTAGAGTAAAAGATTCCCCTGTGATGTGCCATTTGTGAGAAAGTCCAGTACACTTAGGAAGCCAATTGACCTAACTAAAAGCTGTGGGCTGTACCGGTGTGTTTTATACAGACAGGCCAGGCGGAGCGTGCACAATGTTGGGTCTTTGATTTGATTTGACCTCGGCACCCTGAATTGCATTCAGTCCGACAATGCCGAGTTCATGATTTTATAAGCATTATTATTTAGCACACTATTTTGTAAGATTGCAACTTTGTAATATGCCGCGAGAACAAAAAGGATACAAATGACTATGATTACGATACATTTCGAGTGCATTATTTCACAGCCTTTTCTTTGTTTATTTCTGTGCCTTGGATTTCTGGCCTGATGTTGTGGCCCTTTAAGATCTCCATGGCAACATGCATTAACATTTTTGTATGAGTGCCTTGCCAAATATGAA
This sequence comes from Sinocyclocheilus grahami, assembly GCF_001515645.1. Classification (NCBI taxonomy): domain Eukaryota; kingdom Metazoa; phylum Chordata; class Actinopteri; order Cypriniformes; family Cyprinidae; genus Sinocyclocheilus; species Sinocyclocheilus grahami. The sequence continues at coordinate 4,888,241 of NW_015505305.1, read as the reverse complement.
AAGCTTTCTTTTGATGTAAATGGCAGTCGGCCGTAGCCACACACGCTCAGACAAGCACATCTCTGCTTTTGTCTGGAAGCATCATCACAAATATTCAGATATTGTTTTTACTTGCAATAAAACAATATGTGAATTATTGTATTAAGCATTTCGAACAAAGACTGTCTGCTGGAAATTCATTCAATTTCATTATCAAAAGGCTGCTTTTGAACAGTAGCATCAGCATGATGCATTTTTGTGAATCAGATTGTTTGGATGGTTTGTTTCAATAAACCTTTTTTTTAAATCCCTAATTAATTTACAATTAATTTTTTTAATTGTTTGTCATTTTTGTGAATAAATTAAAATATGCATTAAACAACAATAAGATATTAAGTTCAACCAAAGTTGCCAAATGTTTCATTGTTCCTCCCATATTAAAAAATAAAATAAAATACATGACTCATATGTCAGTAAAGATTATGTAATTGTTTAATTAAATTTTTTTATTTTATTTAAACATCTTTACGTTATTTTATGTTTTGATTTTTGTTTGTTTAACTTTTTTAAACCCCATTTATTTTATAAATAAAATTTTGAATCTCAGATTTTTAATGTTGCCTCATACTTTTGGATTCTAGCAAGCAAAACAAAACAAGCAAACAAAAAAGCAGGTTGCAAGAGTGTTGGTGTTAAATTCACTTCTTACTGAAAGTAGGCAAGAGGTTAAAGACATTACGGTGTGTGCTTACCATCTGTTTATGATGGTTTTATTCAGTTTCAGGTGGAAAAACAACCCAACGGTGTTCATGCGTGAGCAGGAGATGGTCAGGTTAGAGGCAAATTACTGAAAAAATGTGAGCTGGCCTTCCCATACTTTGCTGGAAAAACAACCTTGAGCATGGGCATTTTATCTCATTAGGCCTTGATTTAGTCCTAGCGAGAGTGTCTGAAGCTGGAAGCTCCCGTTAACAGGCCTGATCTTTCCCGTTCCCTTTCTCCATGTCCTGAGCAGAGCCGGAAACACGCCTGCATCGCACCGCTGCTGGCACCATTAGGTCTGACCTGCCTGACAATTAGCTTTTGATGAGCATTGGACAGATGCTGGAAAGGAAGCTAAGAGTTTGCTCGGCCAGGTTATTTTGGTTGAACACCGAATGAAAAGGTTCATTTGTAGTGATGATGGGATCCAGCTGTTCCTAACTTATTTCAATAGGACACCTATATATATATATATATATATATATATATATATATATATATAGTGGAAGGAGAATGTACAGACCGCCTTATATTTTTATCTCTCTTTTATA
>NW_015505305.1:4875569-4885832 GCF_001515645.1 Sinocyclocheilus grahami | reverse complement strand
TATATATATATATATATAAAATAAAAAGTAAAATAGGCTATATAATATAAAAATTTATATTGTAAAGTATAATCATATGTAAAAAAACATGTATATTGTTCATAATATGTAATACTATTTATATTTATTTAAATAATCAAAATGGTTTAAAATAATTATTTTAAAATTATTTAAATATGAGCTATTTTTCACTCTCAAAATACTTTTTTATTTATTTTTTGTAAAATGTATTTATTTTTAATTTCACAAAGCTGTATGAGAGTTTTAATATGACTTTAGAAGACTTGACAAGTCGTAATAATATAAATCATATTACATATAATTTTCAGAATGAATCTCCATATTGTAATTTTGTTAAATGACAAATGTGATGATATCAACATGTAAAAAAATACCAACACGATCTCATGAGAAAACGTAACTCTTTTACAAGATGATGATTTGGATAAAAGCATCCAATTTTTTGAAAAAAAGCACGAAGGTCACTGAGTTATTATCATTAACTAAAACTATTACAAACATTTTGGCGAAAAAAATAAAATGCAAAATAAAATAAACATGAAAAAAACACGAAATTGTAATGTTGGTGATAGTTATGTTGATTCATTATGATTCATCATATATTCAGAATTACACATGGATTTGTTAAATGACAATGTGAGATTATAAACTAGTGAAAAAAAAAATCATAAATTGCATAAAGTAATTCAGCGATACTAACCTGATCTCAAGGGAAAACATTACTATTTTACAAGGTGGTGATTTAAAATAGTTACAAATTGCCATGAGAGTGTGTTAGCGATATGCTTGATTTCATCATGATTCATCGATAGCCTCAAGGTTCTTTTGAACGTGTCACATTTCTAGAAATCGCCTTCTCACCACAGCTTATAATAGCTTAAACAAATTCATCGGCCAAGAGAGTTAAGATGTTTAGATTAGGTGGTACATTCATTTACAAAAAAGAAAAGGACAGCAAAAATCATCTCGGGTACAAAGATCACGTTTAAAGTCTTTTTGTCTGATGAGGCCCTTGTACAGGTCCCATGATCCTGTTTCCATCCGTTCGACCCCACACCCCCCACATTTCACGCCACATCTCCCCCAATCGCTTTTACTTTCCTGTCGTCTGCCGGTAATCCCACTGTCTCCATTATTGTCTTAATATCAAGTACAGCTGGAGATAATGGAGCGACATGGTAATAACAGTGTGGCCTAAAGGGGGCCCTCCAGGGAAATATCTTTGACGCTGGAAGAATATTAATACCTCTGAGCTCTCTGCACTTCCTGCCTTCCCTCATTGCACATTTTTCACAACTATATAATGGCCCTAATATGCATAACAACAGTTTTAGGATGTGAGGGTAAGTGTGTGTGTAATGTGCTTATAGACCGCAGTACAACACTATTGGAAACCCCTCTCTGCTAACGGAAAACACATATTTGCCTATTACAAGTATTGACCGGAGATTTAATGTTTGGGTTTTTCTGTCCGTTTGAATGGTTTTGAGAATGAATTCGACTACTACACTAAAAGACTTGCAAGTTTATAGCTCAAAGCTGAAAGTGTGTCATATTGTAGTGGTTAAAAGACTTTTAGTCAAGTTCCATTATTTAAAAAATACCAGAACTGGATTATTTTCTTGACGTTTAATTCCTTTAATGGTTATAGAGCGGGCATTTGTCTGCCAGGACACAGTATTAAAATGAAATGTTTCTTGGTCCACATTTCAGTGGCTCTGCAACAGCACTACTAAATCTAAATGTGCGCTCACATTTTTGGCAAACTTTTGCAGGCAAGGAATTGTCTTGTCAATAATGTAGCAATTTATGAAGCACAGCTCACACAGAAGTCAAACCAAACAGTTTTCTGTTGGACAGTGCAGTGAATCCATGAGACTAATTTGTACCTGTTGCAAAATCTGTATGGGGAAAACTTCTGCCCTTATGCAGAATTCTTGATTGTGTGGATTCCTACCTAAATGACTAGATTTGGCCAGTGAACATTTGCTGAACAGTGGTAAATGTAATTTTTTAGCCCAACCCGGAGCATCACCCTCGTTACCTCGACAAAAACCCAATAGGATTTTTCCATTGGCTTTTGGATTATTGCAGAAAATAAGCTCTGTGGCCAACATACGTCTTAATTTTCAAACATTTTCCCTGAAAGTTTGAGTTAGAATAGTTTGCAAGAATGCGATTATAAACAAAATTAGGCTGTGAAAGCGAGTAGTTGAGTTTACCTGTTCGGTGTGGTGATGGTTAATGTCACCAACAACCTCTGTAGTTTCATTTAGCCACTTAGCAACTGCCCTTTTCAAGACAAGTAAAAACATTAAAAACACAAGGGGGTATTATTCATGTATTTTATGTCATAGAATAAAATGTGAAAATATCTTGAGCTTGTGTTCACTGCAGACCTTATTTCAGACCCGTTAAAAAAACTTTTGACTTTAGGATGATGGCGCTGTATGTGCTAACTTGTTTCTAGGATTTGGCATAAACAAAAATATGCCATCCCTGCAGCACTCCATTAGATCATCTGAATTACTGGATTGTTAAAACACTTTTTTTTTGCAAAAACAAACTGTATTATATATGTGTTTTACATTTGAAAACAGATTGCTACTTTGGTATTGGTAAATGGTACTGGTTATTTTCCAAATTTTTGGCATCCTGTGATGCTAGTCAAAAAGAAACATCTCAAAGGATGAGCAAATTATTGAAAAAATTCAAGAATGGAATCATATGCATGCACATATCTTCACAATAAGATCAGAAACATGTAGTAGGAAAGTAAACGGAGTTCATTTTGACTGCATGACTTGTTCTTGTGCTTTTGCACGCTCGTACCCGGCTCTCATGTTGTGACATGGATCAATCTGGAACGCTGTGAACTGAACCACCGTGAACCTGTCAGATGCTCCACAGGAGGAACAGACCTACATTCCCAACCGCCCCTTTGAAAATGAGGGGCTACAGGCGGGTCAGCACACCCATTATGCTTTGTTTGAGGGCTGGAAAGAGTCAACTTGCTCTCAAATCTACACTGAACGGTGACTCTTACACAAGCACTCAAGTACAATGGTCCAAAACTCACCCTCTAAAGAGACCAGTCATGCTGCATAGTAATGGATTGCTTCCATGAACAGCCAATCACATCTCATCTCATGATCAGTGCTGAGAAGAGATAGGTTAGGTGAAATGAGAGAAATTTGGGCATACACTGTCTCATATTAAATAGCTTTGTTCTCTTATGACAGCAGGTGCCACTGTTTCCTCTTAAACCACAAACTTGAAAATCAAGAATCAACAACTCTTAGAATTAAAAAGGTCTTGTCTGCGCATATTTGTATCCAGTCAGATTTTTTGAGAATTTAGGTTTAGATAAAACAAAACAAAACGCCCATTTTTGTTTGTACTTTCTCTGATTTTTGGGACATTTTAGATTTAGAATTACAAAGCAAAACAAAATTCATCACTGTGACTTTGTCACAATTTCTTGTTATTGCAATTTATTTCTCAAAACTGACTGCAATTTCAAATTTATTTCTCATAATTGCAAGATTTGTAGCTTGTAATGTTCCTCATTTGTAAGTTTCTTTGGATAAAAGCATCTGCTAAATGAATAAATGCAATGTAAATATCTCAGATTGTGGCTTTATTTTATCATTTTATTATTTTGCAAAGTAGCTTTTATAAATTCAGTTGCAAATTTGCTTGGTTTATTAAAACTATAACGTTTTTTTAAAGATTTTTTGGTCTTGTCTTACACATATATATCCAAAATAGGTGTATGGCGCGTCTGCCTCAGAAAAAAAAAATGTTGACAAATCAAGTAGTAGTTTGGCCTTGGTGCAGTATCATATATAATCACTGATATATTATGCCATGTAACCCAGTCTCATCTTCCTGACAGATCAGTGTCATGGTAAGGAATGATGCTGGGGTTCCTCCTGCTTGACCTTCACTGGCAGCTTTGATAGTGGCAAGAAGTAGGGGTCTCCTCTCAGCATCAGGGTTCCGAAAAGCACCAAGGCTTGAGGGGGCATCAGAGATCGAGAAAAGCGGCTAATGGTATAGCAGCATTGCCCCTGTGGGGTGTTTGAAAAGGTCACTAGTTAGGCTGGCAAACCCTGTTACCTGTGTCTCCTCCGCTGGCTATCTGCAGCCAACACTGAGCAAACACCGCCAAGCTGTTCTGGCACATCCCACGACGATGCCACCCTCTCCAGAGACCCATGAGATGTAACCTCTTTGAGAAGAGCCAGGTAGAAAAAACATCTCTTGTTTGGGTTTGCAAAAATAACCAATGCAGCTATACTAAAACTAGGCAGAGTAATATTTGAACATGACGTTAGGGACTATTTGTAAATGACGTCTCTCTGTACAACAGATGGGCTTTTTTTTTACAACCTGCCCTGAGCAATAAGAAATAATTAATAAAAAATGTAATTATAAATTTAATTAGGAACATTTTTTATGTAATTTTAACAGATTGATTTATAGAAAAATGGTTTAAGATTAAGTGCCTGGATTTCCATAATCTTAAATCTTTAACTAAATATATAATTGATGGGGTGCCATGGTCATGGAAATAGAGTGACATTTTAAAATTGTGTTTTCCAGGCCTAGAAAAGCATGGACATTTCTACTGTGAATATACATTTTAGTTATGCTTTACTATAAAATACTTAAGCATCTAAATATTACTCTTGTGAATTGGATTTTTAAATGAATTCTTTATTTGAGTTGAATCTTTTGAATAATTCAGTTCACAAAATGTCCTGGATCAAAATACTGGTGTACATAATTGCTAAGGAAAGCTGTTGCTCATACAACAAAAGCAAATGTAATTATTTGCGCGAGTAGATTACATAGAAAGTCAATGCGAAGACACAAATTTGCGGCGGGCGACGGGATTGCCGTGAATGCATGATATTGGCCCAATCACGTCTTCCGAGCAAGTTGAAAATTTTCAACTCGAGCGGAAACTCGCATGACGCGTTGTTGCGCAAGCCAATCAGCAAAGAGCTTATTGACACGTCCGGTTTGATATAGGGTTAGATCTCTGCCACAATTCTGCGCACGAAAGATCGTATTTTGAGTGCACAAAAGGGCATTTTGCATGCGCGCGATCTGAGTTTTGTGGAGAAAATGTTTGTTTCACAAAGAAAAAAGTATTTAGAGCGCACTAAAATCAATTTTGCATTTAAAATAAGTCTCTGGATGTATGCAGACCTTCTCTTTTGTGCGTGCAATGTTTCACTAGCTTGCTCCCTTGATGCCCGCCCTCAGTGCTCTCTAAATGCCAATGGCTCGCTTGCTCAACACAACCCAGCATTACAATATACCATAATTCCAGCCAATCTGTAAAAGAAAATCTGTTTAATAATTATGCACACCTGAATATAAGCCATTTTTCCCTTCCAGCTTTCATGAATAATTATATATCAATTATAAGTGATTAAATACAAGATTAATAGTAGTTATTAAGATTGATGTCATTTAGAATTGGTAAAATGTGCTTGGAAAAAAATATGACCAGAATATCAACTTGCAATAATAATTATGCATGCACTGTATTTGTCCTCTTCTGCTGTCAAGGTAATGCAAGGAATGTTGTGATTGGTTGTCAGGGCAGCCAATCAGAATTTAGCAGCCTTGTCTCTGATTGGCTGGAATTATGGCATATTGTAACGCTGGGCTGTGTTGAGCAATCAAGCCGTTGGCATATAGAGAGCACTGAGTCCAAAACTTATCTCTGCACAAATCCAAAAACTTATTTTAAATGCAAACTTGATTTTTGTGCGCTCTAAATACTCTCTTCTTTGCGAGACAAACATTTTCTCCACAAAACTCAGTTCGCGAGCGTGCATAACGCACTTTTGCACGCGCAAAATATTATCTTTTACGGGCGGAATTGTGGCAGAGATGTAATCCCATAGTTTGACACATCTGGTTTTATCAGAAATTGGAGAAGAGCATTATTGTTGCTGTCTGCGGACTCCCCGAAATTTATGACAACTTCTTATTCATACAGAGACCGGACAAAAAAGGAGATAGCTTGGAGAAAAATAAGCGAGGACGTTGGACTACCTGTTAAGTGATGAAAATATGTGTCAGTAACTTGATTCTAGCTATGATGATCCATTGTTCTGCGTCCACATAGCTGCTAAACTGCTCTTTTGTCTCACCTGTCATTGCGGTTCATTTGTGGATTTGCTGGCGTGCAGGGACACATCTCAGGCTGAGCTGGTGCATATCTACCATGCTGCTGTGCTTTCACCTCCACTGAGAGCTGTAAATTCATTTCACACCTCGCTAATAACCTGACCAGCGGATAACAAGAACTTGGATTGACTGTAGGTCATGCAAATTAATTACAGCAATTAGTTCTGAAAGGAAAGAGAGGAGTGGAGAACTCAGAAAGGTGAGTAGGGCCTGGAATTTTTGCTCTCGTGGACCGTTTTCACTTGAACTTACTGCTAGCGGCTCACGCAGGGTTGAACTGCATTCTGGGAAATTCACCAAGATCTCCTCCACTTCTCCAGACGATGTCATTCCTGAAAGCAGTCTAAATAACATTTTGTCTGATTGGCAGACAAAATCCCTATTTGTACTGGACTAGTTTTCCCTGAGGATGTTGTACATACTTTGTCATTTTAATACCGCCCGAATCAAACATTTCTGTTTTTTTTCCATGCATATCCTCTGTCAAATTGAGGAGGGAATTACCTACTGTTTTTCAAATCCTTCTCCTCATTTGTTTTGACCTTCGTTGAATACTGCAGCAATGGAGTTTTATTTTACTTTTTGATGCCACACACCTCCAAATATGATTTATAAAGAAATCAAATATTTATTTAGTAATATCCTAAAATTAAAACATAAAAGCAGGTTTATATTGTCATGCATAAAAAAATAAAAATAATAATATGTGGATTTCAATATAATTTTTTTGCTATTTTATTATATATTTTAATATTAACTTAATTTAATTCATAATATTATTATTTATATTTATATAAATATAATTGTTATTAACATATTTTAGAAATCTCCTCCTCTCTGAATAATGTTAAAGATTGCACGCTTGAGCATATGTTTCACTAAATGCATGAAGAGGTTAAAGAGTAAAAAAGTATTAATGCATTTCACCTATGAAATATAATGAAACATGATGTTTACGTGCCAGCCAGGCAAATCCATCAAATTATGTTTAAGTTTCAAAAACAAATAAATTTATTTATTTTCCGAGGTCATTCAGCCCCCTGCTATACAATCTCAACATAATCAATTCAGAGCTCAAAGTTTGATGTTGTCAATTAGAACTGCTCCTTGCACGCATTGAACGTCAGGCACAAACCATGAGACATATTTGAAATCAATGTGTCCGTTGTGGTGGAGTAAATACCTTGAGAATGAGGGCATTTGAAAGAATTAGACAGGAAGGAGAAACTCAATCACAGCACTGCTACTATTCAGACTTGAGACTTGAGACTTCAGAGTTCAAGCAAAGTCTGTGGATAACTAAATGCCAATGGCTCGCTTGCTCAACACAACCCAGCATTACAATATACCATAATTCCAGCCAATCTGTAAAAGAAAATCTGTTTAATAATTATGCACACCTGAATATAAGCCATTTTTCCCTTCCAGCTTTCATGAATAATTATATATCAATTATAAGTGATTAAATACAAGATTAATAGTAGTTATTAAGATTGATGTCATTTAGAATTGGTAAAATGTGCTTGGAAAAAAATATGACCAGAATATCAACTTGCAATAATAATTATGCATGCACTGTATTTGTCCTCTTCTGCTGTCAAGGTAATGCAAGGAATGTTGTGATTGGTTGTCAGGGCAGCCAATCAGAATTTAGCAGCCTTGTCTCTGATTGGCTGGAATTATGGCATATTGTAACGCTGGGCTGTGTTGAGCAATCAAGCCGTTGGCATATAGAGAGCACTGAGTCCAAAACTTATCTCTGCACAAATCCAAAAACTTATTTTAAATGCAAACTTGATTTTTGTGCGCTCTAAATACTCTCTTCTTTGCGAGACAAACATTTTCTCCACAAAACTCAGTTCGCGAGCGTGCATAACGCACTTTTGCACGCGCAAAATATTATCTTTTACGGGCGGAATTGTGGCAGAGATGTAATCCCATAGTTTGACACATCTGGTTTTATCAGAAATTGGAGAAGAGCATTATTGTTGCTGTCTGCGGACTCCCCGAAATTTATGACAACTTCTTATTCATACAGAGACCGGACAAAAAAGGAGATAGCTTGGAGAAAAATAAGCGAGGACGTTGGACTACCTGTTAAGTGATGAAAATATGTGTCAGTAACTTGATTCTAGCTATGATGATCCATTGTTCTGCGTCCACATAGCTGCTAAACTGCTCTTTTGTCTCACCTGTCATTGCGGTTCATTTGTGGATTTGCTGGCGTGCAGGGACACATCTCAGGCTGAGCTGGTGCATATCTACCATGCTGCTGTGCTTTCACCTCCACTGAGAGCTGTAAATTCATTTCACACCTCGCTAATAACCTGACCAGCGGATAACAAGAACTTGGATTGACTGTAGGTCATGCAAATTAATTACAGCAATTAGTTCTGAAAGGAAAGAGAGGAGTGGAGAACTCAGAAAGGTGAGTAGGGCCTGGAATTTTTGCTCTCGTGGACCGTTTTCACTTGAACTTACTGCTAGCGGCTCACGCAGGGTTGAACTGCATTCTGGGAAATTCACCAAGATCTCCTCCACTTCTCCAGACGATGTCATTCCTGAAAGCAGTCTAAATAACATTTTGTCTGATTGGCAGACAAAATCCCTATTTGTACTGGACTAGTTTTCCCTGAGGATGTTGTACATACTTTGTCATTTTAATACCGCCCGAATCAAACATTTCTGTTTTTTTTCCATGCATATCCTCTGTCAAATTGAGGAGGGAATTACCTACTGTTTTTCAAATCCTTCTCCTCATTTGTTTTGACCTTCGTTGAATACTGCAGCAATGGAGTTTTATTTTACTTTTTGATGCCACACACCTCCAAATATGATTTATAAAGAAATCAAATATTTATTTAGTAATATCCTAAAATTAAAACATAAAAGCAGGTTTATATTGTCATGCATAAAAAAATAAAAATAATAATATGTGGATTTCAATATAATTTTTTTGCTATTTTATTATATATTTTAATATTAACTTAATTTAATTCATAATATTATTATTTATATTTATATAAATATAATTGTTATTAACATATTTTAGAAATCTCCTCCTCTCTGAATAATGTTAAAGATTGCAAGCTTGAGCATATGTTTCACTAAATGCATGAAGAGGTTAAAGAGTAAAAAAGTATTAATGCATTTCACCTATGAAATATAATGAAACATGATGTTTACGTGCCAGCCAGGCAAATCCATCAAATTATGTTTAAGTTTCAAAAACAAATAAATTTATTTATTTTCCGAGGTCATTCAGCCCCCTGCTATACAATCTCAACATAATCAATTCAGAGCTCAAAGTTTGATGTTGTCAATTAGAACTGCTCCTTGCACGCATTGAACGTCAGGCACAAACCATGAGACATATTTGAAATCAATGTGTCCGTTGTGGTGGAGTAAATACCTTGAGAATGAGGGCGTTTGAAAGAACTAGACAGGAAGGAGGAACTCAATAACACTGCTGCTACTATTCAGACTGACTTGAGACTTCAGAGCGCAACCGAAGTCTGTGGAGAAAAGCCTTTAGTTTGTGAGACTAGAAGTGCAGTTTACTGTGTATTCTATGTTCTGAGTTGTTTTTAGCATATCACTATGGGATTGCTAAGGTCAAGGCCGTTTCTAGTCAATTTGACGCCCTAGGCGAAATCCCTATCCCCCCCCCAATTATATATATATATAATTATTTTCAGACACCAGTTGCTTGTCACATTCAAATTGGTTGTCATAGTAACGACACTAATTTGTGGAGATTCAGTGCATTGAGTTCCACAAATCTGAATGCATTATGTAAATTGACTGTTAAGATGCACAATTTAGTATCTGTAATATCATTGTGTTGCCACTAGATGCCTGTATAGCCCTATGTAACAATCCCTAGTGGCTAAGACATTGCACATAATTTACACATAAATCACACATTAATTAATTTTATTACATTTTGATTTGGATACTATATTCTGTACTACTACATATTGTTTAGATATTATCAATGGCTACTTTTTTGTCTTTATCTGTTTTTTG
>NW_015505305.1:4808438-4874119 GCF_001515645.1 Sinocyclocheilus grahami | reverse complement strand
GTTAAGATAAACATTTTGCACAATTTAGTATCTGTAATATCATTTTATTGGCACTAGATGCCTGTATAGCCCAATGTAACAATCCCTAGTGGCTAAGACATTGCACATAATTTACACATAAATCACACATTAATTAATTTTATTACATTTTGATTTGGATACTATATTCTGTACTACTACATATTGTTTAGATATTATCAATGGCTACTTTTTTGTCTTTATCTGTTTTTTGCTGTTGTTGTTTCTTGAAACATTGATTTAAAGTGTCAGTTATTGCATTATTATTTCAGTTAAACCTATAAAACCCCTTTGTTACCCCAAACTACATATAAAAGCTTTATCAGGGGCATAAAAGTAACCAATGCAGCTACTTGTTAACGCGTTAACTTCCCCTTTAAATGACACTCTGCCCTCTATGACGCTGCTCCCATTAAGCGCTGTTGGAAGTGAATGAATTGATTCAGCATTTCGACACCTCCGTAAGGATGCATTTATCTCGACAAAGCGGTCTTATAAAGGATGTATTGATCTCGGGAATTAGCAAATTTTACTATACAAATATTTTTTAATTGGATGTTAAAGTTTATATGGGAATATTACATGACACGCTGATCCTTTAACAATGCATTGGCGCAAAAAACGCACACACCTTTTGGACAAATCTGCCACAAATATTTGGACAAATGTGCCACAAAAGTGCCACAAATACTGCCTAAACAAAATACTGATTTTGTGCACTTTATTTACTGTACCAATATTTTAAATTGGCCTTTGAACTTAGCTTTATTGCATGGCAAAAAAAAGTGTTACCTTGCCAAAGCACTGACAGAGCCCACTGATCTAATGGCGTTGTTGAGCGCTCCAAATGTAAACTTTGCATGCTACAATCAGGCAGCAATTGACAGCACTCTGGTCTAGTGGCATACAGGCAACGTCAGATTGAAAGTACTCTAGCCCAATAATGTTGGGGGATCCAGTGGGTGGCGGAAGTCATATTTCAGGGTGACCGTGCCACTCTTTATCACAACCCTGCTAAAAGTGCCAGTACGTACGCTCATTGGCGCCCCTTCAGCTGGTGGCGCCCTAGGCGACCGCCTAGCTCGCCTATGCCTAGAAACGGCCCTGGCTAAGGTGGTTTCTTGCTGGTCCAAATTTAAAGAGCCCAACCTCAAGTGATATTCATGATTTTAAAGTCACAAGTTTGATTCCTATTGAATTAATTAATAAAATGTTGATGTAAAACTCTGTTGTCACTATTAAATGTAACCTAACATCCTCAAAATTGTAATAATGATCAAATTTTTTATTTATTTATTGCATAACCTTAATTAAACCAGGAGGAAGTGACCTATTATTTTTCAGAACTTTCTCCTAATTTATTTTTATCAAATATTATCCGGAAAATATAAAATTTCTATTGAGTTAATAATGCCTATTTCTTAATGAAGTTTGTGGATAAACTAAAATTCTTCATGAGATTCTTCATTTTATTTTCCCCTGTATAACCTCAGTCAAAATAAAGGAGAAAATGACCTGCTATTTTTCAAAACTAATTTGTTTTGACCTTCGATGAATATCAAAAATTAAAATATAAAGACAGCTTTTCATTTTTGTGTATAAAAAAACGTTCAAAACTGTGAAAAAAACAAACATATTATCTGTAATAAAGAGAGGTGGTTCTCATTTTGAGGATAACAACCTAGCAACCACTCAGAACACCTTAGCAACCCCAAAGAAACTCAGCCAAAACTCAGAAAAAAGTATATCGCTCAGCTAGTCTCATGAACCAAAGACTTTTATCCACAGACTTAAATAGGAAACAGTGAAACTAAATGTTTGCATTAGATTGCAACATTGCAACATGGAAGACCAAATCTCACTGTCCACCTCAAACTCAGAGCGTAAGCATAGGTGGTTTCTTGCTGGTCCAAATTTAAAGAGCCCAACCTCAAGTGATATTCATGATTTTAAAGTCACAAGTTTGATTCCTATTGAATTAATTAATAAAATGTTGATGTAAAACTCTGTTGTCACTATTAAATGTAACCTAACATCCTCAAAATTGTAATAATGATCAAATTTTTTATTTATTTATTGCATAACCTTAATTAAACCAGGAGGAAGTGACCTATTATTTTTCAGAACTTTCTCCTAATTTATTTTTATCAAATATTATCCGGAAAATATAAAATTTCTATTGAGTTAATAATGCCTATTTCTTAATGAAGTTTGTGGATAAACTAAAATTCATTGAAGTAAATGTGAAAATATATATTTAAATCATTTTAATTAATTTATAATTAATACATTTTTTGATTGAATACAAAAATTTAATAATATTCAATTTGTCTAATTTATTTATTCATTAAAATAATTTTAAAAAAATCAATTGAATAAAAATACTAATCAGTTAAAAATAAAAATAAATGTTTTTTTTCATGTTACCTTATGGTTGCTTACTGCTCTATGATAATCTGGTCTGTAGATCAAGCCCCTTTTTAGGTGTAAATCTGTGGGATTTATTTTTTTTTTGTCACACTTTTCACTGTCTGCCAAGTGAACATAAGTCTGAAAAATAATGTGTGCATGATTTGAGGTATCATTCATGGTGTCCATGAGGTGAGGTATCCATCGGTTTAGGCCAAGAGTTTAATACGTTTGATTAAGGGTTTTAAATTCCAAATCCTGAGTATGAACAATAGTTGTAGTGCTTGCTTTAGCAGGTACTACAAATTTTTTGCCAAGCAATGTAGTCCAGCTGTACAGTTGCTAAGCAACATAGCAATTTGGAGCATTAATATGGAATTTAATTGATGTGTGGTCACATATAATGGCTATTTTACACTAAAAGTGGTTTATCCAATCAGATTTTAGAGGTACAACTATCGCTTTTGTAATGAGAGATTGACAAATCTTCCGTTTGCTTCGGTACAGCCATCCTCACAAACATCCTCACAGCATGCTTGTTACACCTGGCTGAACACTATATCAAGACCTGGAGAGGGATGAGACAAATAACATACTCAACTTTCCTTTTTAATGAAAAATAATAGTTATCTCATGCTGACGGTTAATGAGCAAAGATAAAAGAATGCAAAGCTCATTGACACCAACAGCCTGGAAATTAGAATACTTCATCTATAATTGATAATAGTGCATTAGTCTTCATACATTTAAATTGTTTTCTGCAGATGCACAAAGCCAAACAGCTTTGGGTTCTGCTCAGAATTCAGCAGCCGTCACAGCCGATGTACATTGTCATTACCTGTAGGAAAGACACAAATGAGATATTTTTAATATATCCATTATTCTAGACAGCAATGACATCAAATTGAAACTTTTGCTTAACACTTTTTCTGAGAAAAGTACATATTCATCTCACATTATAAAGTGTTATTGTAGTATTATTTATATGCTATTGTGTTTTTTTAATTAATATTTTAGCTTTATATTTTCACTTTAAGTTTAGTTAGTTTAGGTTTTATTAATTTTTCATGTGCTCATCTGACATTTATATTTTATTTTATTTTAGCTTTATTTCAGTTAACAAAAATTATTTTTAGAAGTTTTAGTTTTAGTTAACAATAACAATGCTGTGCTAATATTTCATCGTCTGCAATCAACATGAACTCTAATATTTATCATCAAATTCTTCCAAAGATCTAATTATTTGAGGTGCAGTGCACAATCATTTTATATTTCAATACTTATCAACAATTATTTAATTCGTTTCTAATTTATGCTACAGAATTTCATACAAAAATGTTTGAGACTTAAAGGTGAAGTGTGTAATTTCTGTCAAACTAGTTTCACTAAAATTATTGTTTCAAACAGGTTTCCTCCCCACACCTATTGGTCAGCCAAACAGATAGTCCCGCCCCCAAATGCAAGTGATTGGTTGAGCCAGTGGTGCTGTGCAATGTTTTGACTGTGCCACACTTCAGCTTTAAATCAAACATTACTGAGAATTCAGTTAAGTCTCCTAAGATATGAAAGAGCAATACAAGTTTCCTCTTTGTTCTACTGACTGGTATATTTGAACATTTTCTCCCATTTTTGTCTGATCATATTTCTGTCACCCCACTGTTTTAAGCTCACATCCGTCCTGAGCAATAGATATTTTTAATATATCCATTATTCTAGACAGCAATGACATCAAATTGAGACTTTTGCTTAACACTTTTTCTGAGAAAAGTACATATTCATCTCACATTAAAAAGTGTTATTGTAGTATTATTTATATGCTATTGTGTTTTTTTAATTAATATTTTAGCTTTATATTTTCACTTTACGTTTAGTTAGTTTAGGTTTTATTAATTTTTCATGTGCTCACCTGACATTTATATTTTATTTTATTTTAGCTTTATTTCAGTTAACAAAAATTATTTTTAGAAGTTTTAGTTTTAGTTAACAATAACAATGCTGTGCTAATATTTCATCGTCTGCAATCAACATGAACTCTAATATTTATCATCAAATTCTTCCAAAGATCAAATTATTTGAGGTGCAGTGCACAATCATTTTATATTTCAATACTTATCAACAATTATTTAATTCGTTTCTAATTTATGCTACAGAATTTCATACAAAAATGTTTGAGACTTAAAGGTGAAGTGTGTAATTTCGGTCAAACTAGTTTCACTAAAATTATTGTTTCAAACAGGTTTCCTCCCCACACCTATTGGTCAGCCAAACAGATAGTCCCGCCCCCAAATGCAAGTGATTGGTTGAGCCAGTGGTGCTGTGCAATGTTTTGACTGTGCCACACTTCAGCTTTAAATCAAACATTACTGAGAATTCAGTTAAGTCTCCTAAGATATGAAAGAGCAATACAAGTTTCCTCTTTGTTCTACTGACTGGTATATTTGAACATTTTCTCCCATTTTTGTCTGATCATATTTCTGTCACCCCACTGTTTTAAGCTCACATCCGTCCTGAGCAATAAAGCACTTTTTTCGGATAATCCTCTAATTAAACAGAGGGGGTGATGGGTCAGGCAAGCTAGGTTGAGAATCTCCGGCTTTGCCCAAACCCTCTTTCCTGTGAGAGATCAGATCCCTGGATTTGGGGAGGGTTTATCCAGACCATGTGTAGGAGGTGCTGTCTCCTCTGAGCTCCATGCTGTTCATTTTCCTCTCTGAGGGTCTGTGGCCTATAAATCTGGTTATTAACGTGGCAAAGAGAGCTAGGACTAATGTTTCCACACCTGAGACCACCTGAAAAGACCTCCCACAATTCACTTTTATCACTCCTTCCCTCTTCAGAAAGCAAAATGAGAGTGGAAAGAAATTATACCTTAGCCAGCGTAATTACTGGTAAGCTGTTTCTGACCATCTAGTTATTCCACTCCAGCACACATGGGCCTGACAGCTTGTTAAATGCATTGAGATGTACACGCAAAGTGAGTTATTGATGGCGACTGTAAGAAATTCTGTCACGGTGCTCAGCGGTTCCTTGAAGTGGAAAAATACAGGTAACGGTCAGATGAGCGTTCTACCATCCCATTTATTCTGATCCAATAAGAGTGAGTCTGAATCCTTTTAAATTTTTTCTATATTTTTCTATATTATATGTGATGAATATACAGTACTGAAGGTATATACACATAGTGGCATTTCAGCCCTTTTGACACAATATTACAGTGTGTTATGGTGATGTAATGTCTTACGCCCCATATTTAAGTGGAGTTATGAGTGCAGGGGGCAAACATGCCACAATGTAGACTTCATATCTCTCTGACTCATTGTGTCATAATGACCCTGATGTACTCGCACTCAGACACATGAAGGCAAAAGAGAGAGAGAGCCAGCATCTAAAAAAATCAGACATTTACAGTGAAATGTGATCATATTGCCTGCGGTTCACGTCATTTTTTAAAAGCATGAACTATAAAAAAGTTAGTTTAGATTCACTAGGCCCACTAGGCCATCTTGACACTGAAAAAAAAATGGATGCTTAAAAAATAGCTCATCCAAAATCTAATAAAAACAATAAAATCTATGTCATTAATCTATTTTACAGCCTTATTCATGCATATATATATATCTGTCCAAAATGCTAAGCTAATTAAAATCTTCCTCTTTCCGCATATAACCAGTCATACGCAGAGGTAACCATTCAAGCCAATCAGCTTTCAGTATCACTTTAAAGCATCATCAAGCTTGCTTGTGGTGAAGGCAAAAGGTAGGCCTAATACTTTTAGATTTTGACAAAATATAGATGAAATGCCAATTAATGAACGATGAGGGATGATAGAGTTTTTCTACGCACAGGTGAATAGATGTTAGATGGGCCCTACATTCACGTATTAATATTTATTATGATCATAAAATATAGTCCGTGAGATTTGTTCCTTTGAGATATTGGCATGTGTTGGGAATCGGAGATTATAATGTCTCATTATAATGTCTTAATTACAGGACTTTTGTAGCATATCATCTGTGTAAGGAAACATTAAATTATCAGCAAAGGTATAAACTTGCAGTTTACTGATTTACATATCAGCCTTCCCGAAATATTCCTTTGCGAACCGTCACTCTCACAAATACAATTTCGAGTGATTGCTTTTATAAAACCGTTAAATTAACAAAACGTTCATATTGCTAAACGAACTGTATATTTTAGGCTCAGTGTTGCCAGTTAATGTTTGCAAGAGTTAGTGTTTCGAACAAATCGTTTGAATGAATTATTCAATGACTCTCTCATAAACAGCCATTTGTTTAGCACCTGAACGATTCAGCTTCTGAACAGATCGGTGGACTGAATGACTCAATGAATCCCTCATAATGCAATGACTTGTCGCCACCTACTGGCGTAATGATGTAATGCACAAGAAAGAGTCACAAGAAGTGAAAAATCTGCACTACTACTGTAGATACACTATGGTGAATCTGTCTGAAACACGCAAAGCTACCAAATGTAGTCTAGTAAAATATAAAAATATAACTACATTCACTGTATTTCTGACTTTGTAATGACGAAAGCAAGACAGATTTCCTTTCACTTTAGCTAAATGTATACTGTATCATGCGTTCATTCTGAGAAGGGAACTAACTGTCCACTCAGAGCTACTGAGTTTTTATTGTGTATTGTGTCTCATACGATTCTCATAAGAGGAGCTGTAGTTCAGCCAGCTGCACACACACACACACACACACACACAGGTAATTAGGCAGAAAAGAATGGCTATAGGAGTCTAGATGAATGGGCTCAATTAAGACCCTGGTCTTTATTCAATCTCTCACAGTCCTTTTGGCACTAGAGAAGGACAGAGGACGGCTGCTGGTTGTGCTGGAGAGAAAATGTACCTGCTTCTGCATATCTTCAGGTGGATACATGCTTATGTAGGAATGACGTATAAGTTTGTGGTAGTAGCATATTATGGAACCTAGTAACTTAATATCAAATCAAACCAAATTAAATTATTGCAGAATTGAATTGAATCGATCAAGACCATGTAAATTTGATACTCAGGGCCAGCCCTAGTTCCTGGCATCTGTTTGAATCAGAATCAGAATTAGAATCTAATTAAATCAAGATGTTGTGAGTCAAATTTGAAACTAATCAGATTAAAACCTTGAGGTTCGCAGTTGAATGGAATGGAATTAGGAAATCCCAAATCCAGCACTAGTTTCCGGCACTGATTAAGCGTTGAACTCAATCAATCTTACCAATCTTGTGAATCAGATAAAATAAGATTTGCCATCAAATCAGAATTGAACTAAATACATTTTGTGAAAGAAACAAAATTTAATTTTAAAATATTAATACAAACTATAGTAATATCTTAGTGATACTAAAAATGCACTTCCTTGTGAATTAGAAATGAAACAATTTTTGAAATCATATACCCATCGCTAGTTCCTGGCATTGACTCAAATCACATTTGAAATAAACTGAATCCAAACTGAATTGAATTTAAGTGAAAATCAGGGTTGATGCCCAGTCCTAGTTCCTGGCATCAAATCATATTAAATCTGAACTGAATTGAATCAAATCATGACTTGTGAATCAGAATGGAATCAAATTGGGAAAT
The DNA here is from genome assembly GCF_001515645.1 of Sinocyclocheilus grahami. Taxonomy (NCBI): domain Eukaryota; kingdom Metazoa; phylum Chordata; class Actinopteri; order Cypriniformes; family Cyprinidae; genus Sinocyclocheilus; species Sinocyclocheilus grahami. The sequence goes on along the minus strand of NW_015505305.1, from coordinate 4,866,084 downwards.
CATTGTCAGTTCCCAGTCCTATTTCCAGCCGACGAATCAAATTCAATCAGTCTGGTGAAACAGAATAGAATCACGGGAAATCAGTGGTGCAGTACTGTTTTGTGACAGAATAAAACTGGTGGTCCATTGTGCCAAAGAGGAGTGTGTGTGTGTGTGTGTGTGTGTGACATTCTCAGGCCAGGCCAGGATTTGGCTGAACAGTCTGTGGTCCGAGTCACTGCTCTTGGCTCTCGCTCTTATGTGTAAGCTGCTTTGGGGAGGAATGATGGGAAGAAAGAGGCCATGGCAAACAACAGAGATGCCCAGCGGACTATCACAGCCACAGGCATTCTCAAAGCAGACAATTAACAGATCTGTGGAAACTTGGTGACAACATGGTATCACTTTTTTGCCAGTACGACATCCACCAATGAAGCCTTTGGCCGTGTAATGCTGTGATGTTTCTCAGTATTTGTAGAGGTCACGGGTTCAGGTAAATGTGCAGTCCTGCTGGCTTTATAAATCATACATATACCACGCACACACACACTCTCTCTCTCACACACACACACACACACACACACACACACACACACACACACACACACACACACACACACACACACAAAGCAAACGCTAATGTTTGACCTCGCTCTTATGTGTAAGCTGCTTTGGGGAGGAATGATGGGAAGAAAGAGGCCATGGCAAACAACAGAGATGCCCAGCGGCTTACGGCTTACGTTCATGTTTGACTGGATTCAGTGCCATATTGTTTATGTTAATGTTCATATTTAACACACACAGACAATGTAATGTTAATCTCTCATAGGAGGGCAGTTTTTAAAGGTAAAACAACCAGGCATAATTTGGAGGGAAAATGTTTAATCATAATGAAAAGACTGTCACAATGCCAAAAACAACCTTAATGTAGGCTTCATTTTCATTATGCAAAATATAATTTTTATCAAAATATATATATATTTAATTCTAATTTTGTCATAAAATGTGACCTAGATAGTCAATTGTGTGATTGAGCATGTCACAAAATTCCACTCTGTGAATGAGATATGCATTTTGGTCATAAAAGGGATCATAAAATAGCCAGAGAATAAGCATTTAATGGACACAGTGGATCTTGTGACATGCTGAATCATTAAATGGAACATTTAAAAATGCATTTTGTGATCCATAAAACCATTTTCGTAAACAAAATGCAAATGTCCTCCACAGAATGAGTATGAAATACATTGAAGTAACTGCATTTTGTGTTGAACAATTCATTCAGTCCACAAAATTAGTCAGATTACACTTGGCATGTTACATCACTGAAAAGTACAGTATTGTCTTCCTGTTTCAACATGAAAATACAGTATGTCATCACAGGGTTTCTGGCATTGACTCAAAGCAAATCAGTATTGAATCAATCGTATGAATCAGATCATATCTTGTGAACTTTGTAAATACCAAACAAAATGATTCTCAAAATCAGTGTTGATACCCAACAGTAGTTCCTGGCATCAAAACAAATCAGATTTGAAGCAAATGTAATCAAAATTGAACAGAATTGGGAAATCAGTGCCAAAACCCATTCCTAGTTCCTGGCATCGAATCAAATCAAATCTGTATTGAATCAAATAAAGACCTTGTGAATCAGAATGGAATCAAATTTGGGAATCAGTGTCAATTCCCAGTCCTAATTCCAGCCGACGAATCAAATTGAATCAATCAAGATCTTTGAATCATGAAATGGACGGTATTTTCACTTTTTTGGATCTTTTTTTAGTTTTGCAGATTCCTCTTCATGTTGGATTGTGTAATGGAGAGTGAGAGATAGCAGTGGTTGTGATCGTCAGATCATTGAAATAGGATTTGATGCACCTGAATCTGAGAAGAGCTCTGACTACTTCTCAGATAAAGGCTTTTGTGTTTCACTATAGGTCAGTTATCATTGTGATCTGACCTGCTGGAGAGGCATTGGCAAAGATGCTCGTGAAGATACTGGCACGCGTGCGTATCCGCCGGAAGCACAATCAAAGGTTACTTGGCTGTGAGTCGAACCCCTAGGGCTAGTGGTCGTATAAACAGGCTAATTGTTTCGATAATAATTAGTACGGGGATTAGTATAATAGGTGTTCCTTCTAAGCGTTGAACTCAATCAATCTTACCAATCTTGTGAATCAGATAAAATAAGATTTGCCATCAAATCAGAATTGAACTAAATACATTTTGTGAAAGAAACAAAATTTAATTTTAAAATATTAATACAAACTATAGTAATATCTTAGTGATACTAAAAATGCACTTCCTTGTGAATTAGAAATGAAACAATTTTTGAAATCATATACCCATCGCTAGTTCCTGGCATTGACTCAAATCACATTTGAAATAAACTGAATCCAAACTGAATTGAATTTAAGTGAAAATCAGGGTTGATGCCCAGTCCTAGTTCCTGGCATCAAATCATATTAAATCTGAACTGAATTGAATCAAATCATGACTTGTGAATCAGAATGGAATCAAATTGGGAAATCATTGTCAGTTCCCAGTCCTATTTCCAGCCGACGAATCAAATTCAATCAGTCTGGTGAAACAGAATAGAATCACGGGAAATCAGTGGTGCAGTACTGTTTTGTGACAGAATAAAACTGGTGGTCCATTGTGCCAAAGAGGAGTGTGTGTGTGTGTGTGTGTGTGTGACATTCTCAGGCCAGGCCAGGATTTGGCTGAACAGTCTGTGGTCCGAGTCACTGCTCTTGGCTCTCGCTCTTATGTGTAAGCTGCTTTGGGGAGGAATGATGGGAAGAAAGAGGCCATGGCAAACAACAGAGATGCCCAGCGGCTTACGGCTTACGTTCATGTTTGACTGGATTCAGTGCCATATTGTTTATGTTAATGTTCATATTTAACACACACAGACAATGTAATGTTAATCTCTCATAGGAGGGCAGTTTTTAAAGGTAAAACAACCAGGCATAATTTGGAGGGAAAATGTTTAATCATAATGAAAAGACTGTCACAATGCCAAAAACAACCTTAATGTAGGCTTCATTTTCATTATGCAAAATATAATTTTTATCAAAATATATATATATTTAATTCTAATTTTGTCATAAAATGTGACCTAGATAGTCAATTGTGTGATTGAGCATGTCACAAAATTCCACTCTGTGAATGAGATATGCATTTTGGTCATAAAAGGGATCATAAAATAGCCAGAGAATAAGCATTTAATGGACACAGTGGATCTTGTGACATGCTTAATCATTAAATGGAACATTTAAAAATGCATTTTGTGATCCATAAAACCATTTTCGTAAACAAAATGCAAATGTCCTCCACAGAATGAGTATGAAATACATTGAAGTAACTGCATTTTGTGTTGAACAATTCATTCAGTCCACAAAATTAGTCAGGTTACACTTGGCATGTTACATCACTGAAAAGTACAGTATTGTCTTCCTGTTTCAACATGAAAATACAGTATGTCATCACAGGGTTTCTGGCATTGACTCAAAGCAAATCAGTATTGAATCAATCGTATGAATCAGATCATATCTTGTGAACTTTGTAAATACCAAACAAAATGATTCTCAAAATCAGTGTTGATACCCAACAGTAGTTCCTGGCATCAAAACAAATCAGATTTGAAGCAAATGTAATCAAAATTGAACAGAATTGGGAAATCAGTGCCAAAACCCATTCCTAGTTCCTGGCATCGAATCAAATCAAATCTGTATTGAATCAAATAAAGACCTTGTGAATCAGAATGGAATCAAATTTGGGAATCAGTGTCAATTCCCAGTCCTAATTCCAGCCGACGAATCAAATTGAATCAATCAAGATCTTTGAATCATGAAATGGACGGTATTTTCACTTTTTTGGATCTTTTTTTAGTTTTGCAGATTCCTCTTCATGTTGGATTGTGTAATGGAGAGTGAGAGATAGCAGTGGTTGTGATCGTCAGATCATTGAAATAGGATTTGATGCACCTGAATCTGAGAAGAGCTCTGACTACTTCTCAGATAAAGGCTTTTGTGTTTCACTATAGGTCAGTTATCATTGTGATCTGACCTGCTGGAGAGGCATTGGCAAAGATGCTCGTGAAGATACTGGCACGCGTGCGTATCCGCCGGAAGCACAATCAAAGGTTACGTGTTCTTTTTTTAAAGCTTCATATCATCCAACATTCCACCTCGCAAGCAGTCACCCACCATTTATCCCACTCCTACCCACAATCCCCTCTGAGGAACTGCCAGAGACAGAGTAGCCGGGTAGGTCAGCCGGGCCACCATTACACACAGACTGTGTTATCTACTTCAAACAGTCGGTAATGGAGAAAGACAAAACCGAGTCAGTGGAGAAGCCCGCGCCGGCGTGTGTGAAGTTATTTTTCATTCCCTGTGACCCCCCGTGGTGCCGTTCTGTGAGTTCCAGCCAGACTCTCTCTTTCTACATCTCAATGTGGGTGAACCATCAATGCAGGAGCCACCTTCTCAAGCTTTGATGCATTTTTAATTGTCAGTGTTTTAAAGGTCAGATTTACGACTATTACTGGTGGAAATAATGTGATACAGTTTAGAGGCAATTTGGCCAGTGAACTTGTCTGAGCTGAAGGGAGTATTTGTCATCCAAAACATTCACATTTCTCAAGCTGCACTGATTAAATTCGGAGGTGCAGTAGCTTTAGAAAACTAAGTTTCCTCTCCCATTATTATTGATAAATAGTTTTCTCTTTGGGCATAATAAGTGTTTGAATGATTTAATTATTTTATATATAATAAAATAGACTATTATTATATTCATTTTAATTATTTTGGAATAAAATAAATATACTAATATTTTATTTTATAGTTTTCTTAGAAAATTTATCCACCTCAAGCAAGTTCATGCTTTTACACACATTCTGGGCATTTTAATAAAATAAAATGTTATTTTTATATTATTCCAAAAATAATTTAAATATAATAATATTTTATTTAATTATTTTCTTAAAAAAGGTATCCACCTCAAGCAAGTTTGTTTTTTATGCACATTTTGGATATTTTGATCCAATAAAATATTATAATATTTATTATTATATTATACAATTTATTATTATATTATATAATTTTATTTAATAATTTTTTGGGGGGAAAATGTAGCCACCTCAAGCAAGTCGTTATATGCACATTTGCAAATTTTAATTAAAATGTTATTATATTTATACAATCTTGTAAGAATAATGTAAATAGAATAATATTTAATTTCATTCCAAATATGATTTCATGAAATGACAGGCATTCATTAAATTTAATTATAGAGCCACAGTGGTTACAACTTCCACTTCCTTTTTTCCCCCATCTTTCCAACCTTTCCATCTTTTGAACACATGGGGTGGAAATATTGTTTATTTGCATATAAGTTCTAACTTGATGGAAACATAAGCATTATCCGCAGATAGCATAGAATGTCATGTTTGTCCATGTTTAGATAAAAGACCACCGTGAGTATAAAGATTGGACTCATTTCTGAGTGTCCTTGAGCAAACCACCACACAGCATGCGCTGGCCTTCGAGCCGAGCCGTAAATGGTTTCAGATTGCCATTAAGAACCATTTACCGCGGTCTGAGAAAACCATGGCTGATTCTTCAACTCTGTATGAATTTGTATAAACTCAGCCTGCTTAATGGTTTCTTTGAGTACAGGTCACACAGAGACTGAATGGCCTAGTAAAAAATTCATCTCACACATCCCTACAGTATCGACACTCTTTTCTTTCCAACAGATTTATTCTTACAGAAGCCTTAATTTAAAGTGACTCAGAGGCGCCATACAGTAACCCGTTTAAATTTCACGGTTAGCACTGTGGCGCTGCCATAGGGACACATGAAAGGCCACAAATCTTGGATGACTCTCTTTGATGGCTCCGTTGAAATCCCCCAGTATCCCCAATGCAGCTGTGAACTCACATGTCAAAGAGAGTTATTCCATTGTCTATCACTCTCATGTGTGTTTTCAAAAACACTGATTTATGTTCTGCTATGTTACACTTTAATGAAATTTCATGTCCCTTTTCTTGTCTGTCAATAAGATGAAGATAGCTGTGGTAACACAGTGACATGTGCCGGCCCAGCGTGGTAGCGTTGTTTCTTATTATAACTCCACTATAATGAGATTGAGACAGTATAAAGAACACACCAACCCAAATTTCCAAAGTGCTGTTGTTTACGTGTGCATCTGTTATTAAGCTGTATGAACTGGCTCAGTCGTCATTCCTGCACAGTGTTATTTTAGTATCACTGATATACTATTTTCTATTTAAAGTATCTATTAATATTTTGAATTAGTATTTATTTTTATATTTTCATTTTATAGTTTTCATTTACATTTTAGTTACATTTTTAGTCATTTTGTTGTTTTTGTCTTTTTTTTTTTGCGTCTAAAATTTTTATTATTATTATTATTTTATGAAAATGAGAAGTGACGGTGAAATAAAATGTTACTTATAATTCAATATATTCAATATTGAAGTTTTACAGATTACAGCAAAATTCCCAAGAAAACATGTTTTATTTAAAAAAGGGAAAAAAAGAAAGACCTGGGATATTTCTTAATAAAATGCCAGTTTATAAACTTATAAATAAATTGCAAAGATGTAGAGCACCTGCGGACATTTAAAAATTGTTTTAAATCATCTTTTGTGTTCCACAGAAGTTTGGAACGACATGAGGTTGAGTCATTTATAACAGAATATGAATTTCTCTTTAAGACTTTATCATATTTATTATATGATGAGAATATGACAATGTATTGGATAGGAGTAGGAATGACCTAGAGAGGTGTATGTTTATTCCTCAGTCTCGTCACTGTCATTGAAGGCGTCTTGCCTCGCTCTGCTCCTGTCTCTAAGAGAGAATGTGAGTGTGTTAGCGGGTGAGTCAGTCTCCATTAGTCTGTCTTTGCGCCTTTTTGCCTTTATGAGGTCTGAGCTTTCGGGATGAATAATTGTGCCGCTCTATGTCCACTCCTGGCGCCACGGCTGTTTACACTCTGGCACCTGCTCCTTTTTAATTAGCTGCCGGGCCCGATCATCTCTTAATCGATTTTGAACATTAAGAAACAAAAGAGAGTCATAAATGGGGGCCCGGGCATGGGGCGCCCCCTCCTCCTGCAGGGGAAGGTGGGGAGAGATGCCCTAATGAGCCGGGGCATCTTAGTGTCACACTCAGCACCGAGCCTCATCTACAGACACACAATCATCTTCAGAAATGGTCCAAAACTTTGGTGGGTTTTATTAGCTCATCAGTGCAGCCAGCACGTTAGACACTGGGATGACTGAGTGGAAACGCGTTTTATCTTCTCGCATTTATTCTCTGTCCATTTTTTCCTTCTTGATGCAGCGCTAGGGGTCATTGGAGATGGCAGTCTTGAGCCAAATACATTTGGGAGATAAAAGGTTTTGTTTGAAAAGTTCAGACAACCTACTTTGCTACTGCTGAGGCCAACGGGAAGCATATAAAAACGTTTTGTGTTGTTTAATTGTCTGGCAGCTCTTTGCCAAACATTTCTGGTGGTTCGCATACCTTTTGAACTTTATAAAAATGTTTGTCTTATAATTTAAGGAAGGATTTCTTTAACAGATTCACTCAACAATGGAAATGTTCTCACCCTCAGTCCATCCAAGATGTGGATTGTGTTTGAGTTTGTTTGTTCATCAGGAACAGATTTGGAGAAATTTATCATTACATCACTTGCTCACCAATGGATCCTTTGCAGCGAATGGGTGCCGTCAGAATGAGTGTCTAAACAGCTGATTAAAACATCACAAAAATCCACAAGTAGTGTACACGAAACAAATCCATCAGTAAGACGTTTTAAATTTAAACTGTCGCTTCTGGCCAAACAGTGCTTGATCTTTGCATATTTCTCACCTGATTCAGCCGAGACGACTTTTTCACTGGAGAATGCAATTTTATGAATAGAGGACTCTCTATACAACTTAAAAACATCTTAATGATGAATTTGTTTTGCACAAACATGCAGCTTTTCGCTTCACTAGACAGCTGGAGTCGTGTGGATTACTATGATGTTTTTATCAGCTGTTTGGACTCTCATTCTGACGGCACCCATTCACTGAAGACGATCCATTGGTGAACAAGTGATGTAATGCTACATTTCTCCAAATCTATTCTGATGAACAAACAAACTAATCAACATGTTGGATGGCCTGAGGGTGAGTAAACTGTCAGCAAATGTAAATTTTTTTGGTGAACTATTTTCTTTAGATATAAATCACTGTAGTTGAAAAGTTCAGATGACCTACTTTACTGCTCTAATGTGGAGGTGAACAGGGAGCATTTAAAATGTTTGCTTTGTTTAATTGTCTAATGGCTCTTTACTGAACATTGGTGGTTTGCGGCAATTGTGCAATCTCGTAATCCGTAGCTCGCTGGTACGTGTGTGCTGAGCGTCCACATTGCTGATCTAGTATGTTGAGAGAAGCTATTGAACACAGACTCTGTGTGCAAAGACTTGCTCATCGATTCCAGTTACTCTAAATCTTCACATTACCGCCGGCGAGCAGCAGAGACAAGAACATTTGCAGTAATGACCGAAAAATCAAATTGCAGTGATTGTTTTACTGTTTGCATTGGTAAACAGAGATATTTGTTTAGTAATATCTTCCCATCTATTGATTGTACTGAAGGCATTATTAGCCGGAATGAACATCAATCGCAGAAGTCAATCACCTGTCACTCATCTTGTCAGTACGCAAACAAGCGACCTGACCTAGATGTACCCTAATCTATGGATTCTTTTGCCTTGACTGTTAGGCCTATAGAAAATGCAACAGGAGAAAACAAAAAGGGAAAGGGACAAATAAAAAGAAAATGCTTAGGATTAAATAAAGATTATGTATTTAGGGGGGAAAATTAATTAGAATCCATCCGTCCAACATTAAAGCTAAAGTGTGTTGCTGCTGTGTTGTTTTTGCACTTGTTCAAATTGGATACGCATCCTGTCTGCTGTTGGTCAGCCAAACAAATAGTCCCGCCCCCAAACTCACACTATTGGTTGAACAGATGTTGCTGTGTCTGGTCAAGTTGGTTCGAAAGCACAATAGAGCCAGTGTTTCCACTTTTAGGTAATTCAGCTTACAAATTTCTTACTTGGAAGAAAGTATTTTAACTTGACAAAAATGTAAAAAAAAAAAAAAATTTAAATGATATCAATACGACTTTTAGTAAAGTGACAGTAACTAAATCAATAAATGCTGTTCTTTTGAACTTTCTGTTCAAGAAAAATATTAAGCGGTACAACTGTTTTCAACAATGATAATAATAAAATATTACGTAATGAGTATCAAATCAGCATATTACAGAGATTTCTGAAGGATCATGTGACAATGAAACCTGACATAATGGCTGCTGAAAATAGAGCTTTGCATTACAGAAATAAATTACATTTTAAAATATATTCAAGTAGAAAACAGCTACTTTAAATTGTAATAATATTTCACAATATTACTGCTTTTACTCTATTTTTGATCAAAGAAATGCAGCCTTGATGATATTAAGAGACTCCTTCTGCATAAAAATATTTTACCAACCTCTTTTGAATTTGATTCAGCATAATATCCACCAACGTAGGTCTGATGTAAGAGAAGATATCTTTATCTTTCTGACCAAAAAAGAGGGTTAAATAGGCTCATCGTGACCTAATGATATATTACAATGAATACAGTCTTTTACAATCCCACTGAGGTCCTAAATTTACTGACAGCTTGAGGGGAGCTGGGCTCATTTCTCTATGGCCAATAAATGGACGGTCGATTCAACAGGCCATCGGTTCGAGGCTGCTCTAATTCACCCCCCGTGTCATAAATCTTCTTGCTCAACTGATTTAAACACACGTGCCACACAGGATGTGTTTATTTGTTTCTCTCTAGCCGTAATTGCATTTCACTGATTTCAGATTTCATTTACACGGTTATGCACAATATTTTCTGTAGTCAGAGAGTGGGCGTCCTTGCAGAAATCCTGGCAAACTGTCTCAGAGTAGGCGATCAGAGCTTGTAACCCGTAGGCCGTGTGTAATCCACACTGGTTGTCGCTTTGTGTTGTGGAAAGCCTCAGTTGATGTGCAGCGTAAAAGAAATCTGTTTTTTCAGTTCTAAAACTCTGGATGTTTAAAAAAATAATAATATATACTTTTAAAATAAATATCCACATGATGTGGATACTGTATATACTGTGCATGTATATATATATATATATATATATATACATGCAAATAATAATAATTTTAATTTTAAAATAAAAGATTATAAAGTAAATATATTTATTTTATATATATTTATATAACTTTCTTTTTATAATTACTGCTTTTTATTAAAAATAGCATATATATGTATATATATATATATATATATATATATATATATATATATATATATATATATATTATGTGCAGTTATTACACTCATGTAATTTATATATATTTATATTATGTATTTAATAAATCTTTATTTTTAATAACTATTAATTTATTAATTGTTATTTACATATATATTACATTAATTACAGATATTACATGAATAGAGAGAGAGAGAGAGAGAGAGAGAGAGAGAGGGTATTTTAAAAATACCTATATAACAATATTGCAGTTAACCAACCTATTACATCTAAAATAGTACACTATTAAGAATACAGCATTCATACTACATACAGTCGCTGGCTATTTGTGTGTGTTTTTACTTTAATCTTTAAAAACTCCTTCAATATGGTCTATTGTGTGTTGTTTTGTTCCAGACATCATGGTGATGAAGTGTGGTGCTAATCTAACAAGTTACAGCAAGATAAAAAAAAAAAACATTTCTTTCTAATCAGGGACAAGGCCATATGGATGGAGTTTGATTACATTAACTTTAATTAACATTTCTGTCATCTGTGTGTGATTAGTGGACAGATGTTGGGTAAGGCCTGCAGCCTGTGAAGGTACTGTAATGTGGATCTCAGGTGCACGCGCAGCCTCTCTCTGGATGTCTGGCATTTCAGCGGGGTTGGAGCGAGGGGGGATTCTGAGTCCTGGTTTTCATTCTTTTCAGGAGTGGATGGGAGGGGATTTATTTAACCTGCTGTCAGACACAGCTGGTGGCCACAAGAGGGAGCTCTGTATATGTCTTTATTCTGGAGAGGTGTGTTTGTGTCTTTGGGAGGGTTTTATGCCAGTTTCAGCCCATGTTTTAGAGAAATGTGTGAAATGTGATGCTGGGCTGTTGGCACTATTAAAAAAGCACTGTGGCGGTAACATGGTTCACTTATGGTTCCAGATGGTAATACCATGGTACATTGATGTATATCATAAGCACCTACTGTTGCTGGTATTTAAAAGGTGCTGTAAAGTATTAAAAGAATAGCATGGTACTACATAAAAACAATTGTGGTTTCTCAAAAAAAAAAAAAACAGTAAATAAAAAAAATTCTTGTTCAATTGTTGTCAAATCAAAGGCGTTTGGTGTTAGAATTCATTCATTCGTTCATTCATTCTACCTGCCCTGGGGCTACAGATGAAAATGAGCCACTATGAGAGTTGACTGTTTCTGTCAGAGGTAAGTTTTAATTAAAATGTTTGTGATACTACCTTTAAACGTAAGGAAAGTAGACTGTAGGCTATGTTTAAACGTTTTGCCATTTGCTTCAGCAACTATATAATTCTAGAAGTAAAATGCATTGAATAATAAGTTGCTTATATTAATTGGGTTTAAATGTGAATATGTCTATGAAGGGTTGTATTTCTGTACTGAGTAAAAAGAGAATCACACGAAAAAGCATTTTCCGTAACGTTTGGATTTAAAATCAAAATAATGGATAAATGCTGTGTTTGTAGTAAAGAGCCACGGATCATGAGTCCGTGCTGCTTCTGCACCGCATTCGAACTGCACATAGACTGCATACGTACTGCAGACAGAGTAGGTTTGAACCTGGCGTAATACAGAAAGTCAAATACAGTGGGACTGAAATAATTGTCCTTGTTTGTCTTCAGATTTGTCGCATGGATGCAGATTTCTCAGGACGGGAGCAGTGCCTGTTTGTGTCAGATGAAGTCAGTAGAGGCCTGGTGTCAATGACGCTCCGGCTCTTCACACACCTGCCGGAGATCCAGCATCACACCTCGCAGTCCCAGAGTCGGACTGTGACCCAGGTAATGAAGCTTCCAGAGCGGAAGATTAAATCACTTTCACACACCCTGAGCCCAGATGTGTAGGCCTAACAAACACCATAAGCTCTGCAGTGAACTGGGGAAGCATATGTCCGCTGGAATATTTGTAGCAGAAGAAAAACAAGGCCGGAGAGAGAGAGAGAGAGAGAGAGAGAGAGAAAGAGAGAGTGGGAGATGGCCGAGTTCCCCCAGAATTCTCAGCAGGCAGAAACATCTCGGGGTCAGCGGCACATATCTGCACGGATTATCACGCTGTCACACTCCACCTCACGCCAGCGGATAACAAGCCAGCCTGCTGCTGAAAGGAGGAGGGGGCACGAGGAGAGAGTGACAGAGATGACACACACGTTCACACACACACACCCACCCACCCACGCACGCACACACACACCCACCCACACACAAACACACACACACGACATATTTGCATAACACACGGTCAAGAGTGTGTGCTGCATATAGAGAACATGAACTTTCAAGTGGCCTACCTTTGTAAATAATGTTATTTAAGATAGTGTTGGTCTCTACGCTGCAAAAAATGAGTTCTTAATTAGTCTTTGACTTAAAAAAAATCGAATTAAAAACAAATAAAAATAATTAAAACGATGAATTTACTTGAAAATGAACACTGCATAAAATGTTAAGACTTTTTTTTAAACTTAAGTGCACTTATATTAAGGATGCAGTCTCTGAAAACTAGTCATAATGTCTTGTGTTGCTTAAATTTACCTTGTTTCAAGGATTTAAATATATTTTAATTGGAAAATGTAACAAAAAATACTTTTATATTGCATGTTTTTTCTGTGTACAGAGCATACCTCATACTAGTTAGTAGGGATGCACCAATGTTGACCATTAATGAGTATTTGCAGTATGTCAAATGACAAATGACAACTTATCAGTAAATGCATTCTTTGGAAATCGAACCCATGGTGTTGTTCAAGACATTGAGAACAAAAAAAAAGATCAAGGCCAAGCATAAGAAACAGCTTTTTTGCATTGTTATGCATTAAAATAGGCACCACATATCTTTAATATAAAAGCAAACACCCCCAAACCCACTCAATATATGCATGTTTGCTTTGTCCACTTGGCTTGTTTGTCGACTTTTCACCGCGAACAGACAAGCTCACTCGTAAGATACGTGACGAACGAGAGCTTCTCCTCCCCTCTGTGGAAATGTTGCTTGGCATTTGCAGTAAACAGAACAGATGGTGTGACTATGCAGGCCAGTAATTTTCAAATCAATAGTGCAGCTCACAGGACCAACTGTGTGTTCTGCCGGAGGAACTCCATGACAGGCCCAGAGGAGATTCGCTCAAGGCGCGACGAACACACACAAAGGCGATGTTTCGCTTTTCTCCCCTTTTAGAAAACACACAAACATGAAGCCTTCAAACATGCTCCATCTCCATCTGTACCTTCCGTGGATCTCATCTCCGGCCTGACAGTTATGCCCCGTAGCTCTTGGGAGAGCAAATAAAGGCGGCCCTCGTGCGATCAAACAAAAATCTCCATATGATGGATCTGAAAGGTACGCGTTTATGACCCATCCGTCACTCTACTCCCGGTGCTTGGTAAATAGCTCGCTGTACTTATTAAGGCTCTTGCTGTGTTTCAGCTGATTGGCAGTCACTGAGAGCAATCATAGAAAGATACAGATGCCCATTAGGACGTACACATGTTGTCATGGCACTTCTGAGAACGAGAGAGGGCTGTAAACGCTAATAGGACCATCAGTTAATGCTGCCGGATTCGAATGTGGCCTTGGGGTTCTATTCACAGATGCATCTCCCAGGGATTCGTTTGCGGAAAAATGCATTTTTTTTACATTAAACAATTGGCGGAATCAGGCTAAAATGTGAAGGCAGGCAAGCCTTGTGCTTTTTAGAACCGTAAAGACGTCATATTTCCATTATATTAAAAGCTAAAGCAAGCAAGCAGGAGAGAGAGAGAATATATTGGGTAGTAGAAAAGAGAAATCAAATAAACAAACAATCAGAAGAGGTGAAATGGAAGATGAAGAGAAAGCAAAAGAAAAAAAGGGCTATAGATCACCAGATTTTAGGGTGAGAGTAGAGATCTGACCCTTGGCAAGATGCAAACAGCCCACACCCGCATTGCAAAGTTGCTGTTACACACTGCACGGCACAGGAAAGCTTCTTTAGATCATTATTTATGGTTCATTAAGTATTTTCGGAGCTGTGTTGCTGCATACTTGTTACGCTGTGGAGGAACGACCAGCGTCGCCTGACCTCTGTCTTACTGATGCTTCATTCCGCTTGTGCAAATAGCCATTCCTCATAGGCGGAAGTTGTTATTTGAAGTGGAATATTAAATCGGCATTTACGTCACCGTGGCTTTCCATAATTGTCTATCTCTTTCCGTATCTGTATGTATTGGATTTGGGTGGTTTTTACATGTACAAACAAGGATCCTGTCAATCATAGAGGGGATTTTTGGGTTCCTTTTCATGACTAAGTCATCCGTCACGATTCGTTTCAGTCTAGATGTTGTAGCATTAATGAAATGAATTTGCTCTGTTCGTTGGTTTCATTTTCAATAAGTGGGTTTTTGTTTGATCAAATCTGACTGGTAGATGGTGGTGGTGTGCAGTTAAGGCAGTGGAATGAGGGGGCTGTTTGCTGTCTGACTTTCTATGTATATTGTGCCATATGATGTTGAGCATTAATGTTAGAATTTTTGTTTAATTTATAAGCAACTCTATGAAAAAAAACACACAAAAAAGCAGAAATAACATGGCTTATAAAGTGACGTGACATGTGGCCAAGTATGGTGACCCATACTCAGAATTAGTGCTCTGCATTTACCCATCCAAAGTGCACACACACACACACCCGGAGCAGTGGGCAGCCATTTATGCTGCGGCGCCCGGGGAGCAGTTGGGGGTTCGGTGCCTTGCTCAAGAGCATCTCAGTTGTGGTATTGAAGGTGGAGAGAGCGCTGTACATTCACGCTGTACACCCACCTACAATCACTGCCGGTACAAGACTCGAACCCGCAACCTTTGGGTTATGAGTCCGACTCTCTAACCATTAGGCCACAACTTCCCATATAATAAGCAGATATAGCAATACCGAAATAAGCCTATTATCATTTGAGTAGTGTTGTGTAAGACTGTGTGCTTGGAAGAAGTGGTTTAAGGTTTTATCCAAGTTAAAGTGTTTATTTAAATGAACAGTTGTTAGAATCTAATTCTTATCCTGTTCTTGTACTGAAGTCCCCAAACAGTTGCATATTCTCCTCCATCTGGTAATGGATGATCTCAGTGTGTAGTTGGTCTACCGTGGTGAAGTTTGCACCAGTTTAAATTCCAAGACTGTCTTAACTAACTTTAGATGCTGGTCTGTGCCCAAAACCCCTCTAAAACCAGCAGACTAGACCAGTCTGAAATGTAGCAGTTCAGTACAGTAGCTGAGGCTGGTTTAAGATGTCCTTTTTTTTGCTCTCCCAGCAGGTCCACACTTGCAGCTACAGCTAATAATACATGGGTTAGCATGCGGGCTAATGTGTGTTGTGCTTCAAATGAAACATCTTATGATTCCACTGTTAATATGCATTACAAAACGCACCGAGAATTGTCACTGACAGATGGAAAAAAAGGTTTTAGTTCTTCAGAACAATCTGAAGTCGAAGCGTTCAGCGCTTTTAAGCCATCAGTCACGGCGACGTCAGTTAGCATGACCGTAATCATATCTTTATGTTCATGATAAATATTACTGTCATCGCCATGACAACAATCTATCACGTCGCCGTTTTAATGAGAGACAATTAATATTTATTCCTTTTCTGTCGGCAACTAAAGCGTTTCATATTCCACACATTTTCTCTGGAATAAATCAAGTCTCCCTCATATTCAGAGCTATAAAGGGGCTCTTGCTGGAAAAGCCATGCTGCGCTTCAGGCAACTTAATTGTGCCGTGGTGAAAAAATGAGGCAATTCATCCATTCGTTTATAAAGGCCTTTCCCTGGAGACACCAGAGAGTGATTTAAGGTCAATGACACTGATTCTCTATATGTGTTTTTTCCTTCTTTTTTTTCCTACCCTTTCCTCACACTCCCTCTTTTTGTTTGAAGAGTAACACTCTTTGCAAACATGAAAAGAAGCTCTGTTGTGATCCTCTATCCAATGCATCGTTGATTTTTCAGGTAAATTGGTTCGATTTTGAATATTAGATTATATATATAATGGTCGCTATTTCATTGAAAGAGTATGAAAGAGTAAAGTGTAAAAATTAATGTTTGTAATATGTGTGTGGTCAGTTTTCGGAAATATTGTCAGGTGATCCAGCCTAGTTTGCTTCATTGTCCATCAAGCCATAGAAATATGTCAGCTACAGCATACAAAAAATTAATATATTCATGAGTTTATGTTTTCATTTTACAAAAAGTATCACTCTGTACAGTCATATGAATAAATGATATTATATATACTGACATATTTAGAAAGGGAGAAAAATATTTATTAAAATATATAAATATAAATAATAAAATTATTATTTTATTTTTTAATTGTAATAAAATTATGTGTGTATAATAAATAAAAACTAAACATTTTAAAAAGAATGAATATCATGTTATATATATATTATATACATGGAAAAGGACAGTAAAAATATTTAAAATATAAATAAAAATTTTGTTATAAATTGTAATTTATAAAAATAAAAAGTATACAAATAATTGTAATGTGTGTGTGTGTGTGTGTATAAATTAATATATTTAATAATTAAATAAATAAAAAAAGAATGAATATCATGTTATATATATATTATATACATGGAAAAGGACAGTAAAAATATTTAAAATATAAATAAAAATTTTGTTATAAATTGTAATTTATAAAAATAAAAAAGTATACAAATAATTGTAATGTGTGTGTGTGTGTATAAATTAATATATTTAATAATTAAATAAATAAAAAAATAAGTAAAATGAGCTAAAATATATGTAAAAAAAAATGTAAATAAAAAATTTGATTGCAAATGTATATCACATCAGATATCTATGCAATCCACAGTGCACTGGTCATATTGTAACTCGCTGATGCAATATGATACATACTGAAGCTCATAAATGTGCCATCTTACCAAGCTACCAAGTTCGTTTGTGAAGACAATTTAAGATAGGAAATCTCATCAGCGTGACCTTCATGTTGACTAACTAAAACCTGGTTTCAACAAAAGGAATAAACAAGTCTTTAACGTGGTCAGACCACGAGGCTAATGTGTGTGGATTTGCGTTACAACACACAGACAGTAGGAGGAAAACAGAACTCATGATAGGCCTTTGCAGCTGATTCAACCCACACAAGGGAGCCAGAAACACACACACGCACTCGCACACGCTCACAAAGGAATTAACCAACCTGCACCTCTTGACTCTCCTTCTCCTTTCCCAGACTGCTCTGTCTCCTGGCCCATGTCTCATGTTGATTGGTGGCCTCGTGTTGCATGCTAAACCATTGTGATGTCATATGTCTGTGCTGCTACTTGTTCCTATGGCGATGAGCCGCAGCGGGAAATCTACATAACCAGACAGGAGAAGCAATTGGGTAAATATTATGAAAACATGTCCACGACACATTTGACCCAAAATAATGAAAATGAAATATTTCTGGGACTATTAGGAATTTTTTTTTCATATGCATACACAAATAAAATGTCAAGACACTAAAGCACAGAAACATGCTAAATTGTCATGGAAATAGTGACTGAAACTTTAAAAGTCATAAAATTGGTTTAATTTTCTTTGAAATATTAAAAAAGATATATATTTTAAGAAAAATAATTTATGAAATAACCCAGACATGTCCTACATTTTTTTTTTCTTTCTTTTTATTATTTATTCTGAAATATATATATATATATATATATTTTTTTTAGGGTGAAATAATGCCGGCATATTCTTGGCAGGTTTCGTGAGATTCATCTAGTCACAGCGCAGAGATGAGCTGCATCATGCACCACACAAGAATTTGTTCTTACACCACTGGAATCAAATAACTTTTACAAAGTTTTTTAAATTTAAATAAACAGAGGCCTCAGGGTTATGGCTGCGTCTGTCCAGCATGGAAATTTATTGGTAGAAAAAAGTATTTTTATTTTTTTTAACTGATTTTGACTAGGCAGGCATTTTAAGATGCCAGCTGTGTTTTGGCCCAAGGACAAACACATCTTATCTCAGTTTCCTTGGTAAAGTGAATGAGGCGTTTCATAATTCTTGCCCTGTAGTGGGAAGATCTCGGCTTCTCATCCAAACTAAAGGCCCTCCCCCGCAGGCCCACGACATTATGAGCCAATTATACAGTATTATGATTGAATTTTATAATAGAGCAATTTCAATCAGCGAACTGATGCATATACAAATGTATTTACATGTATCACAATATCAAGAAACAGAATATTGGTTAATTATTCACACACAAATCAAATTGAAAACAATGTGCACTGATTGACATGAAATGCAGTGGTGTAATGTCCATTCCATTATTGAATTATGGCGTCACTTTCCTTTCATGTATGTCCTTTTCTCTTTATTTTAGATGTTGGATGTTTACTGAGTGGTTTAAAATATAAATCTCCTCCTACGGCCTGCTGTAGATTTTCTGTAGCCCACCAGACTTGTGGTTTCTAAATGAGAAAAATCTAGATGATGAACAGAAAACACAAAGAGACAAAGGAGAAAAGTATTTAAAGGAACAGTTCACCCCAAAATGAAAATTTACTCTTTACCCTCAGGCCATCCCAAGATGTAGATCAGTATTTTTTTTATTGGAAACCATTTGGAGAAATGTAGCATTACATCACTTGTTCACCAATGGATCCTCTACAGTGAATGGGTGCCGTCAGAATGTGAGTCCAAATAGCTGATGAAAACATCAGAGTAATCCACAAGTAATCAACACCACTCCAGTATTTCAATTAGCATGTCCTCTATCCACAATATTGCTTTCTCCAGTGACAAAGGTGTCTTGCCTGAATCAGGAAAAAAATATGCACAGATCAAGCACTGCTTACAAGTGAAACTAGTCCAAAACTGTTCTAAACAAATCTGTTGGTGGATTTTGAGTGTTGCTTTGGCCAGAAGCTACATTTTAAAGTAAAAAAAAACTCCTTGATGGAATTTTTTCTTACAAACAGGCAGTTTTTTGCTTCACAAGGCATTAATTGATGGTTTGGAGTCGTGTGGATTATTTGTGGATTATTTGTGATGCTTTTATCAGTTGTTTCATTCTGACGGCACCCATTCACTGCAGAGGATCCATTGGTGAACAAGTGATATAATGCTAAATATCTCCAAATCTGTTCCTGATGAAGAAACAAACTCATCTATATCTTGGATGGCCTGAGGGTGAATACATTTTAAGCAAATTGTAATTATTTGGGTGAACTATTCCTTTAAGAGAGGGGTAAATAGTCCAAAATGACATCACGTAGTAACATAGCAGAGACTCTATTTCACCCCAAATACAAATGCTTTTGGGTGATATCATCACTTGTGGGCGGGGCCTGCAAGAATTGGCAAACGCCACTGGCCTTCAGGACCTGTAGGTGACTTTTTGTTTTCACTACTCACCCGGAGGACAGTTTCACCCAGTCGTTCACCCACTCTCTGTCTCTCTGCTTTAGAGTGTGAATGACTTGGACATTTTTTTCCATTCTTTTCATTTTTATAACATGGCGCGATGTTCTGATTCTTCATTTATGTCTGCGTGGGAGAAAAATGGGGCTGTAATGTCTTGGTGGCAGTACTGCAGTCCTGTGCTGCTCCCCTGAGCAATTCCACAGCCTCTCAAACACAGAAGCAGCATTTCATGAAGAGAAGGTGAGTTTACTGTTGCCAGAGGCGCAGAGAGAGAGAGAGAGAAAGGGAGAAAATATGTCTTCCATCCCCATGGTTGAGAGATAACAGCTGGGCCACTGAGAGAGAGACAGAGCGCACGAAAGCAACCTCCATTCCCACAGAGCCCCAAACAACTAAACAGCCAGAAATATTCTGTGAACAAGTACTGCCTTGGCTGTTCAGTACTGAAGATTTACAGAATATGCATGGGTAAAAATATAGACACTGTGTGCTTCACTTGAAATGAATCAAAGGAATAGTTCATACCAAAATAAATAAATAAATAAATAAAATCAAGTCATTATTTACTCCTGTTGTTCCAAACTCATATGACTTTTCTTCTTCTGTGGAATGTAAATATACATATTTAGCTTGTGGCAAAAAGCACTATAAAAATAGTCCATATAAGGGGTTTTCAGATTAACATCCCAAGACCCCCAAGAGGGATCACAAAGGTGTTTTGGAGTCTGCAGTAAATTTGAGAAAATTAAGTTGTTAAAGTTACAATATTATCTTCAGATATTAAATGTTAAACATAATAATTTATTAAAATATATACCAAATTTGATATTACTATTGATTCTTTCTGTTTTCTAAAGACTGGTCGCAAATCGTGACAGCATATTTACATTCATAAGTTTTACAATGTTTTAAGTATTCTCTAGATAATATTTTCAGATTTTCTGTGCATTTTGTACAATTTAAAAAAAAATTGAAAAAACATCTGTTGTGTAAATAGATTATATTATAATTATAATTATAAATATATATTATAAAAATACATCTATTAGAATTATACATCTATTATATATCATCCTTGGTGTGAACATATTTATTTGTGCTCCACAGAAGAAGAAAAAAATTCCGGTTTGGAACAACATGAGTGTGAACATTTTTTGTGTAAACTATCCTTTAAGAGAGAACGTGAAACACATTTAAAGGGGTCATATGATGCCATTTAAATGTTTCCTTTCTCTTTGGAGTGTTACAAGCTCTTGGTGCATAAAGAAGATCTGTAAAGTTGCAAAGACTAAAGTCTCAAATCCAAAGAGATATTCTTTATAAAAGTTAAGAGTCAGCCACGCCTACCTAAAACAGCTCGTTCTAACACACCCCCACATGTCTACATCACTATGTGGGAAGATTTGCATAACGCTGCCCAAATGTATCCCCCGGCCTCTGCTCACTCTAGGCCGACGTGTGTGACGTTGTGTTTCGTTGTGAAAAATATTAATAAAAATACATCTATTAGAATTATACATCTATTATACAATAATTATACAATTATACAACGCAATGCGTAAAAAGACAGTATAAGTTATTATAATCCATAATTATGTCCCCACTGGATGCAACAAATGCCTCGTTTATAATGGGTTTTCATGTTTTTGAATCATCGCTCCGGCCTGACAGGGCATCATCACAATATGGTAAGGGGCGTAACATTTCCGTCACACACTTGAGGTATTCAGCCAATCACAATGCACTGAATAGCTGGCCAATCACAGCACACCTCGTTTTTTCAGACTGATGAGCTTTGTAAAAATCGACGTGTTTCAGAAAGGCGGGGCATAGAGGAGAAGCAATAATGTACAGTATGTGGAAAAGAATGTGTTTTTTGAACCTTAAACCGCATAAACACATTTCATTACACCAAATACACAAAATAATGTTCTTTTTAGCAACATCATATGACCCCTTTAAATCACTAAATAAAGCACAGCTTAGTCTGAATATTGAGTTGCTGTGGATTGAGGGCCAGTTGACTCCCACCGCCCAATGCAGGCTGAGAAGTGATTACATTTACGCTGATGATTGAGCCTTTTTTTATGTTTAAAACAATTTTTTTTACTGTGTAGCAGCTGATTATAGCTAACAGAGGAGTGTGTTTTTCAGGTCATATTCACAGAGAAAGGGATTTTACCCTCTGGTGAATCAATGAGCATCAAATGAGATGGACAACACATTTCCTGTTGCTCCTCACCTCGTGCATTTAAACCCTTGAGATGATGCTCTCAAAGGCGGCTCATCTTCGATTTGTTGTGGTTGTAGTGTTGCGACGTGTTCTGGAGCCGATCACTCGATTGAGAATGGCTCTCAACTTTTAAAATGGCAACCTTATTTTACAACATTATGACATTATGATTATTGCTACTACTGTTCTGTGCACACCTTCTAACATTCAAAATGTTATAAACAAGTTACCGCTAAAATATATTTTCCTTTCTGCTTATTTAACCAAGGTTGTGTTTGCATTTTTTCCACTTTAGAGTAAATAATAATAATAATAATAATAATAATAATAATAATAATTGTGACTTTATATCCCACATTGTGACTTTATAATTGACAGTATGACTTTATATCAAAATGTGATTTTATTTATTATTTTAACCTTTTATGTCACAACCATTGTTATTTTAGTTTAATTGAAATACTATTGGTTTTTATCAATATTTGAATTGAGTTATTATTTTTATATTTTCCATTTTCATTTTATTTTTAGTTAAAGTTTAAGTAGTTTTTTGTGTTTTTGTCATTTTTATTAGTTAATAATGATAATTATAATAGTTATTTATATGTTTTACTTAATTTCAGTTAATGTTTATTTTATTTCAAGTACATCATTTTTTTATAGTTTTATTTTTAATTTAATAGCTCTCGAGAGCCACTACTAGATTATTATTATTATTATTACTCCAGAAACAGGCTTTTCATCGATTAAAGATTGATTAAAAATGCTAGTCTCAAGTCCCAGCCTAATTTATTTCCCATGTAATATTCTGTTTTACTCTGAAATTCGCCGCTTTATGGAAGTTTAATGCATTGTGAATGTCTTTTCATTTTGACTCTAAAGGGTTAAACCTAGTATTTGGAGTAATGCTTATGTTAACATTATGTTTTATATTCTGCATACATTTAAAATATACCATTTGGTTTAATGTTCAGTGGCTTTACATTCTGCCACTCATGTTGTCGAACTTCTGTCATTTTGGTAGCAATCTGCATCTACACATTACAAAAAGAAGCGCTTGCTGCTTTCTAAAAGTTGACAGATGAACTATTACGCTGGTAATACCCCATAAAACAGGCTTTCTGCTCTCCTTAATGTCCCGCAGTGTGGCGCACACAGACTTAGTCTCATTGAATCTGAAATATAAAAGACAGAAAATTCTCCCATAGTCCCCTTAAAAGGTTAACAACTTCAAAACGACATTTGGATCGAGCTATCCTGACCGTCTTGTCTGCAGCCTGATCTGCTGTTGTTTCCAGACCGCTCTCAGACTGATGCAGTGGAAGAGAAGAGAGAAGCCCGCTTCACGTTGATGTGTGGCATAATTTAAATCTGTAGCAGCAAAGCTCGGGTTCACTGGGAGGTCTGCAGAGCCCCTGCAATCCATTTTATGCTTTAGCAGCCTATTTGCTTAATACAGAAAACTTTTGAGCGATACATTTTCCAGCTTATTTTGGGGGGCAGCGGCAACAAAGCTATCCGTCATGTGCTTTTAAAAGTCAGCGTGCGAGAAATTGCAGCATGGCTCGGGAACGGAAAGGCCAACCCATAACTAGCCCGTAAAGCACAGGGCCAGCAAACCTGCTTCAGCGCTGAGCGTCTCAAGATGGTCAGATAAACAAGAGCAGACACCACAGTTTTACCGTGACATTTCCAACAGCCAAATCGTAAACCAGGAAGCTCTTCTGTTAAAGGCCACTCAGTTAAACTAAGCATTTGTTTATTCGGCAGGCAGTATATTCAACCCCCTAAAGCAACAGGGAGAACCTCTGTTTAATCACATTCTCACTCCTGAGGCCCGAACGGCTGCTGCCAATATCTTGTTGGTCCTACTTCGGGATAATTGTGTCAGACTGCAGTATGGATTTGCAAAGACTTGTCAGAATGAATTTGATTTTAAGGCTTCATTTACATCATATACATTTGATGTGTATAGATATGATGCACCTCCACATTCATTTGATAAAAACCCTCCACTAAAAACATTGTATGGAACCATTTCTGTCAATGTTTTATTTTATTTTATATATTTTTTTAACCTTAGCATTCCTGTAAAATTTGCCTAAAATGCCTAAAAATACCCAAAGTAAATTGCATGCTGTTCTCAAACCATTTGAAGTACGGTATATGCATGGTTTTGCTTTTGAAAGGTGACACTCTGAGGTTTGTTCCTAAACAGAACAAACCTTAGAATCACTGTTAGTCTCACTGGTATTGGGTAATAGAACTCTAAACACACTGAAAAAGGAAAAAACATTCCGCCTATATATTCTTTTTTTGTAAACAGATGCTTCCAAATGAAAAAGATTAGATTTTTTTTAACAAAATGAGATTGAAGACATTATACAGTAAATGAAAAGGTGTTGTTTTATTAGGCTATTGCTGCATGTTTCTTTGTGAAATTGAAACAAAACTAAATTGACATTTTAAAACAAACCCCAAATCAAACAAGTTACACAAATAAAATAAATCTCTTAATATGAACAAACTAAGGCTTTGTCTGTGCTCTTTCCATTTCAAATTAGAGGCAACAACTGGATTTTAATCATGATCCATACAAAGATGCAGCATACATGCAGCATGAGTAGTTTTTAATCTAAATTAGACTGTATAACTTCGAAATTTGAAGCAAAAACTGAATGGTCTGACTTTAGTTTTGTGAAACTATACTGCATAAAACATAGCCTATCTGAACGAAACAGCAGACGAGCTAAATGAGACGCAGATTCACTCTCTGCCAGCAGGTGGCGCTTATGAACAGCAGTGATACAGTGTTTCCTTGGTTACCGCTTAATATGCATTGTTCAGAGGCAAGATGGAAAGAAAATACCACGTAAACTTTTCTAAAGAAAGTCAGTTCCCCTCAGAGATACATTCATATAAACTCCTATTCCAATTGTATCGCGATTTGTTTGGCATCTCAACCGATTTGAATTGTCACATATTTGAATCGATTTTCGACCGGCGGTTAATCGTTACATCCCGAGTTTTCACCATTCAAATCACAAGAATCTCAGCTTTCCAAAGATATGTGACATGTTTAGCTTTTTATTTTTTTGGGAGTTGTTGTATGTCACAAAATTAACCCTCAAAAACACGCACTGTACCGCGAGCGGTAGTGGAACGCTAACAGGTTAATGGAAAGGATGTTTTGTTTCATTATGATAGAAAGGATATTTTATTCTATGTCATTATTTTATTTATTTTATGGAAAGGATGTTTTATTTTATTTAAATGTGAAAGGCGTTTTATTTTATTTTATTTTACTTTATTAGAAAGGATATTGTATTTTATTTTATTGGAAATTATGTTTTGTTTTGTTTTATTGTATTTTAATCTTTCTTTCTGATGGACATGTTTAATGATATGAATGGAGTGATTTTATAAGCACATGTAAATCCAATATAAACCTTCACATTCACTTATAAATAAAAAAGTAGGCAGTCATTTTTTTTCTCTGTCATTGTTTTTAAATGAAACTGCATTTATTTGTTATATACTGCATATATTATTATTTTAAAAAGCATTACATTTTTATTTATTATACATATTTAAAATGTATTTATTTTATTATTATTTTTTAATTTAATCCCTTTAATGAAAATAATAGTTGACAACAATAGAGAAGTAGGACACTTAACAAATACAAATTAGATTGACATTAAATGCATGAATGTGATGACAGTGCTTAGCATCCTACAACTATCTAATAATGTGTGAGCATGTCGTAAAAGTGAGAACTCAGGTGGAACTGTCAGCCAGTTGTGTCTCACATTTTTCAACCCCTTTGGGTTTCAAGCTTCATTAATCAAAGCACAACACAGCATATGAGCACAGAAATTAATCTTTTCTAATCACGTCGAATAAAGAACCATCCTGTTATATACAGAAGAGTCTTTGAGTTTAGTAGAGGAATGGACTTCGGTTCAAACATGGGCGGCATTTGATTAATTATGACATTGAGAGTTGCTTAATTATCCATTTATTTGTTTATTTCCTCTGCCGTCAAAAACACAGACTCTTCTCAATCATTTATGTTGTAGGTCATTCGATGAAGGCCGGATATTACGAGCTCAATACATTCTCCAAATGCCCACTGGTTGCACACTTCAGTTGCATTTAGTCATCGGGTGATTCATTTGAACATATTGGTTTTTACATGCTTGTGTGCACATATTTGGACACAGTGTTTATTTTCCTGTTGATGGAATAAAAATGATGAGCTGTGAGTTGAGAGAGAGGAAAATACAGTGTGTGTGTGTGTGTGAGAAAGAGAGAGAGAGAGAGAGAGAGAGAGAGAGAGAGAGAGAGAGAGAGAGAGAGAGAGAAAGCTTTATTCCTGTGAGTCTACTGGCAGTCGAGAGCCGCCCATAAATCACCGCAGGAACTGTCCTAGCATGATAGTCAAATTATTACAGCTAAACACACAAGTATGTGAAATGATTAAAGTGTCTCGGCTCTTCCAAGCCGAGATGGATGTTTGATTAATCACGGGCTTCTGTGGAGCCGGACAGAATTGTGAAACACAGCGCTGACTTCTGGTTCCAGCAGTCTGTCATGTGAAGGAAGAAGCACTGCAGAGTATAAACATCATCACTGTACATTCACTGCACACCGCTGCCACTGAAGACTGTCATAAGTTTGTCTTTTCCAGTCCCTCAGTGTTTGGAAAGGACAAGGCCTAGTGCTCATTATTTACAGAGTAAACTGATTCTTCCATTGTTTCTCAATGGAAGATGTTGCACTTTGAATTTCGTTTTTTCAGCACATTAATCAAGAGGACGTTTTTATTTTCTCTGTCCTCTATTCCTTATTGTAATAGCTTATGAGTCACTTAAATTGCCTGTGGAGAATCCAACTGCACAGTGGTCCTCAGATGAATTTTGAGCAGTATAAAGACAACAGTCATGTCCTTTTAATGCACATTATGCCATCAAATCTCATCGTTTGTGTTCATCCCTATTACACTAATTATCTAATTTCTAAAGAAATATAGTTGTTTTTTAATGATATACTGCCACTTGTTTCTTCTAAATGAGATTAAATGGAGTGCAAAATTAGACTTTTGTCTGAGGAAAAACACTGCAATCTGAAATGTCTGGGTATTGATACACATTTCCCAATTTGATTCAATTCTGATTCAATTTTCTTATGTTTAATTTGGGTAAATTTAAGTACAATGCCCGTTTTGCTGATGCATAATTCAGTGAAGGTTTGGCAGGTTTTGCAGGTTTTGTAACTCAGGTAAACTTACAGGTTTCGGAAGTGTGTGACCCTTTTTGAATCACTCATTAAAAGAACCAGCTCAAAAGAATTGTTTGTTCATGAATCAGACTACACTGTTTGCAGTGTATGTTTTTGATTTATTAAAAAGAATCAACTCATAAGAGTCGTTTGTTTGTGAATCAAACTTTAATGGTTGCATTGAATGTCTTTGATTCACTGAAAAGAACCAGCTCATCAGAGCCATTTGTTTGTGAATGAAACCACACTGGTCACGTTGTATGTTATTGCATGCAGCCTGTGAGGACAACTCAATAGAAAAATGTGTTTTCTTGCCTGTATTTTCGTGATTTTGCGACTTTTTGTCTAATGACATTCAATTTGGACTGTAAACTCAGGTAAAATATGTTTGTTTTTTGTTTTTTTGCTGTGGGGACATGTGAAATATTGTTCAGTAAACACTTGGGATTTTAAGAACAAAGATTATTCAAATGAAGATTGCAATTCTTTTCTCAAATTTATATTTTTGCCAAGCCTTACTATGATGTTGATACTTAAAAAATAACAGAGAACTCCGATAGTGAGCTATGAGCAACTTCTAAGCAATAAAACCATCCTCTGGGGTGAAGATTATGGACTGGCAATAAGGATGAAAATATTTGGAAGAAAATGATCTGGATGCTAGCTTTAGCTGAATGATTTAGCTTTATCGTTGTGTCCATTAGCAAGACATTTGACCCCTGGAAGCACCAGTAGGACTATCTATGCAGTCCGAGGACTGTTAGTCATTGTAGATAAAATATGCCAGTTGAATGGGAGTCATTGCGATTTTAGGGGTACATTGGCGATATGGGCAGATCACTCTAAATGTTTAATGTCTTTGTCACTCAGGTTAAAGAGGAACTGTTGATTTAAAATGCAGGCTTGATTGCTTACCTTGTGGTGAAACTATATTGCTGTCTCAGCAGAACAGTTCTTGAAGGAAAGAAAGTCTGGGGAGACAAGCTATGTCAAATTACCTCCGACTCTGTCTGCAGCCATTACACTAGGGTGACCATACGTGCCATTTTCCCAGGACGCGTCCTGGCCAGGATTTCTATATTGCCTAAAATATCTAGGTTTTGGCTTTGTTTGCGTGTACAGACCGATCGGCGTATGACATCAAAATACCTCGAGAGCATTTTGAAAGCATAAGGAACTGTCTGTATGGTATTTTGATGTCATACACCGATCGTTCTGCACTCGCAAACAAAGCCAAAACCTAGATATTTTAGGCAGTATAGAAATCTTGGCCAGGATGGGTCCTGGGAAAATGGCACGTATGGTCACCCTACATTACACCATCAAAAGAAAGGAGCACTTCACGACAATAAAACTGACATGTAAAGGCATGATAAGATGTTGAGCAGTGGTTGTTTGTTTTGTGCCAGGAAATGAAAAAGACTTCAAGTCGTAAGGATGAAGAGAGCTACAAAACCTTCTGAAGTAATTTAATCGTATTTAATAGAAACATGTTGACAATTAAAGAGTTTATTTTTTATTAGAAGCAGTCTTAACTGGTATTTAGATGTGCCTACATATTAAAGATAGAATGCAAAGAATTGAGAAGCAAAATAAAATATTGCTACAGCTGTAGCCCTACTCAACCCAGTGTTGAAGTTTTCATGTTCTTACTTTGCACACAGTGAGATATTACTTTTTGTTTTCCCCTCGCTGCCTTTGTGTTTTCTGTGTGCCTATAATCCACGGAAACAATAACTAACCTTTGACTTTTAACACAATTCCGCTCTTGGCAGCAGTGCCTCATAGGTGAAAGTGCAAACGTTAAACTCCACAGACCCAATATGCTGCACACAATGATTTTCCTGAATTTCCAGAGATCAATAAAGCACATTTATTTGTCTATCTATCTCAGAACTTAAAGCTGAGAAACACTGAATAGCCCAGAAGCCAAGAATGGTGTCATTTGAGACAAAACATGGTTTATGCCTCTAAGCTTCTATGCAAAATACTGTGTAAACGTGTGTAAATAATGTGACCTCAACAAGAGCAATGCTGGGGAGCAATGCTATTACATTCTGATGGGAAAAAAAAATCAGGGTTGTGCACCATTCAGAATCAAAAATGAATTTCCTGTTTAACACAGCATTTAGGATTCATAGAAAGTAAAATAAAGTAAAAAATTCACATACCTGCCGTTTTTAATACATTTGATTTTTCTGTATGAATTTCCCTTAAACATATTATTATATACACAACTCATGGGATATTTTCAATGTTTGAAATGCCACCTATATAATTTTGTATTTAATTTATATGAAATTTGCATTTAATGAAACACACAAATATAAATGTATGAAATATATTTATAATTTTTTTATAAATGAATATATTAACTTTCATGTGATACTGTACGCAAATTGAAATGCTGTTTTAGTTGTAGTCTAAACATCAAGGACTAAATTAGTCCAAATGAGTGTAATTTATGTATATTTTTGTTGAAAAATGTGACTATTCAGTAAATTCCTCTTCCTGTCATTCAAACTCAAATCCTGTGCATCATGTGACCAATTCAATTCAAATTCCAACTCATGAATTGAAAGAAAGTCCATTTTTAAATCCTGATAAAAATGGTGGAACCTGGTAGACAGAAATGAGTGTTGTGAGGTTCTGGATAGCAGTGATGAGAGCTTTTGTCGCCCTGGTTCATCTTTGATTGCTGAGTTTAGTGAGGTCTTGACGGGTCACTGGCCTCATCTATCGTCTCCGTTGTTTGGATCCACTCGCTGGGCTTTCTGTCTCTCTGCTGAGCTTCACTTCTACGTGCTTTGGATGCATTTCATTTCCCATCGGTGACATGTCTGCTTCACATGTGACATGCTGCTACTGTGTTTCCCATCTGTTTCCATTCATCTAAATGGCAATTGCTCGACTGGCACATGCAGCGCTGGAAGAACAGTATGTGAAGTCTATTTCACACTTTTAAGAGCATTCCAAAACCAATCAGGCCTGGTAAAACATTTGCTTTAACCCTCCTGTTGTGTTAAAAAAACTGGGCACGACTTCTGTGTTGTGGGTCAAATTGGCCCACATCGGTTTCCATGCAATTTGCCAAAACATCAGCACTATGAAAAACAAAGATTCATGTAAAACAGAAAATCTCTGTTGTAGCTTGTCACAGACTAAAAAATATAAAATCTGTGAGAAATTTAATAATTTAATATTTCTGTTGTAATAGGAATCAACTTGACCCATATCATTTAATGACCAATATTCTAAATTAAAATTGAACACAAAATTAAAAACAGAAATTGTTTTTATTTTGTCATGACTACTTGTAATGACTATTTGCCCACTGATGTGCAAGTATAAATAGTCTAACATTAATAAATAATCTAACATTATTTGTACTTCTGTGTAAGTAGTATTTTCTCACTCGTAGCTGAAATGTCAAGTAATTGAGATCCAAAAAAAAACTAAAACATATGTTTCTTTTAGACTTTTTGCATGCAGAATGGTGTAGTTACAGCATCTTCCAGCAGAAGCTAACTACTAACCATTAAAACCTGCTTTGAACTACACTGGACTACTGAATGGATCTGTTTATTAACCCTTTAACCCAGGAGTGTCCAAAGTCCCAAATCCCAAGGGACAAAAAGTCCCAAAGGCCAAGTGCACCCCATGGATGAATTTCAAATGTCCCCGCAGCTTGTCTGTTAAAATATATTATATGTGGCCTGCCAAGCAAATTTACAAATTGTGCAGGTTCATAATGTCAACACAAGGTAACAGCATTCAATTTTAGGACAGATGTAGCAGTAAAACGCAAGTGACAACAATTTGACCAATTTTCAGCTGTCGCTTTAAAAATTGTCAGGAATTTATCATTCCGGATGGGAGTGGGAAGATCATTCCACCAGCCAGGAACGGTGAATGAAAATGTTGTGTAAAGTGATTTTGTGCCTTTCTGTGATGGGACCACGAGGCACTTGTAGATCTCAGGCTTCTGGAGGGGGATGTAGATTCGTAAGAGTGAGTGGAAGTAGGCGAGTGCTGAGCCTGTGGCTGTTCTATATGCAAGCATCAATGTCTTGAACTTGATGCGAGCCGCAACCGGTAGCCAGTGCAGGGAGATAAAGAGAGGTGTGATGTGGGCCTTTCGGGCTCGTTGAAGACCAGTCGTGCCACTGCATTCTGAATCATTTGAAGAGGTTTGATTGTGCATGATGGAAGTCCACCCAGAAGAGCATTGCAGTAGTCCAGCCTAGAACTGACAAGGGCCTGGACGAGAAGTTGCGCAGCATGCTCCGTTAGGAAGGGCCTGATCTTTCTGATGTTGTGCAATGCAAACCTGCAAGATCGAGCGGTTTTTGCAATGTGGTCTTTGAAAGTCAGCTGGTCATCAAAGATTACACCAAGATTTCTGACCGAACTTGATGGGGTACCATTTACAGATTTTTACATCCTCAACACAACTCAAGCTACTGCTAATGTCAATTCAAGCTACTGTCATATATATATATATAGCCCCCTGGTGGGTCCACATCATCCAATCAGATCCCCTCTTAAAAACTAGAAGCTCATCAACACTCTGCTCAGTGTTTACTCCTCAAAAGGCCGGGAGTGAGCTGACACTGGCAACTTGTTCGTCTCATCGCAAGACTCATCAGCTGTGAAATTCGCACATGCTGTTCTACTCACTGGGCTTTTCACCATAGGCAAATGGCTTATGATGACAATAAAAGGCAACATGGAGGGTAAGGTAATGGTTGAGAACAATAACACCAGGAAGCACCGGGCAGGATTTAGTGGCTGGTGCTGGTCTCAGCGTGTCTGCCATGAAGGTGATGGACCGCAAGAGACACAAGCAGCTTGCTGTTCTCCGTTTCATCCCATTTTCATAATCATAAGGCGTCCTAGAGCTACAGCTGTGCCAATATTATGTAGGCCACATTGGGAGAAAACATGATTAAATTACAGAGGAAGTGCCCAGGTCTGGGCTCTGCACGGCACTGAATGAGCATCTAAAAGGGAGACTTGAGAATCATGGAAATTGGATCAAATTTAGAAAAATGGACCCAATTCTATTTCCCTCCACCATTCCAACAATCCCTTGTCTGAGCTTCACGGGTAATAAAAAAGGGAAAAGCACACACGCTTTGCAACAGTACACCACTTTAAAGAACAAAATGAAAGTTTTGTGGCTTTTAATCTGTGTGTGTTCGCTTTGAGGCCATCTTTATGCTTTTATACTCCTAAACGCTGATGAAATTCACTTTTACACCACTAGTCAAAACTGTTCAAGTCTGATTGCATTGTCAAATCAGATTTTTCTGTGAGTTTTTAATTTAATCATTTGAAATAAGTTATTTTAAATATTTATTTAACTTATTTACTTACTTTTTTTAAAAAACCTTAATCTTATTTCATTTAATATATTTTAATTATTGTACAACCTTTGTCTTCTGGGAATATTGGTGACTTATCCTGCACTACACAGATTTCTGTTTCACTTTTACACCACTAGTCAAAACTGTTCAAGTCTGATTGCATTGTCAAATCAGATTTTTCTGTGAGTTTTTAATTTAATCATTTGAAATAAGTTATTTTAAATATTTATTTAACTTATTTACTTACTTTTTTAAAAAAAACCTTAATCTTATTTCATTTAATATATTTTAATTATTGTACAACCTTTGTCTTCTGGGAATATTGGTGACTTATCCTGCACTACACAGATTTCTGTCCAGTCAGATGCTTTCTAGAATGAGAATACCACTCTCAACCGAGTAGCAAGATAGCAGTATTTGCATTAGTGTTAATGTGTCTCTTTGATTTGTGTCCAATTTAGACTTTAAATCTGACATATTGAGCCTTGTTGCTCGTATTGCCGACACAAGGTTTTCTATCACACAATTTTCTATCTGCGTATAATAATAATAAATAAATGTGTCAATTTCTTAATTAAAACTCTTAGTGTTGACATGTGTTGTTGTTTCTATACAGATGACTTTATGAGTGAGGTGAAGACTGTGAGCTTGTTCTTCAAACCAACACAATAGTCTAATTTGCAACACTTGCACATGAATATTCGATCACATATAACCTTGTGATCACGCCTGCCTGTTTATTACTCTTCATCAGATGCTAAATTCCCTCTGATAAGCTTGTGTCACTGTTTAGATAATGGAATAGTTCAGAAATATGTTGTGTGGGATCTTTAATGCTGTTTATTTTCCTGTTTTCAATATTTCCATTTTCTCAATTTATGTACAAGCATGCGTTTGGCTGCTTTTATTACAAAGCAACATCTTGGCTTAAACAGGAAGATATTTAACTAAGGTCACATCATCAATATTGCACAACCACACTAAACATTATGATGAAAGCATGCATATTTTTGGACTTAAACTGATATAATTTGGACTGTCAGCTAGATCGCTATACTTTTTATTTATGTGGATATCAACATGCATGTTGCCTAATAGCCCATGTTAACCAATGCTGGGCGTCTCCCACACAGTTTGAAAACTGGCATGATTAAATTCAGCAAACAGCAAAGCTGCCAGCCAGGTCTTTCTGACTAAACGGACTCAATAGTCAATAATTAAATGCTTCTGAAAGTCTTGGACCAAAACATGTTGTGTTTTTTCGCACACATATTTCCATGGCTATGTTCACACAGCAAATCAGAAGTACTCAATTTGGATTTTATGCTCAAATCTGGGGGGGTGGAAAATATCCATACTAGGTAATGGTAGTCACTGCATGGCGTTCCATTCTGTGCCTGGTTTATAATGCACTTCAAACCATTTTCATCAGAATGCACTATGAGAAAAACACAATCTGATCGAACACACAAACAGAGGTTTTCCAAAAGACGGCTGCAAGATTTTCAATAGAGTGCTAAATTGGAACTTTAGCGGGTTTTGCAGACATCAGGACATTGATTTGGCACAGCTGGACCGAGATGGTAGGCCTGCGTGCTGGAAGCAGGTGAGATGCAAGAACACGTACAGTAAGTAGAAAAATGGAAATCAATGCAAGGTTTAATACTGCAGAAGCAGTGCTGCTTTGGTAATGAAAGAAAATGGCAAGCATGCTTCCATTAACGTAGAATGGTCCGAGTTAGTAGTCATGTGATCGAAAAGGTCTATTAGTCTATTAAATCCATGAATCTATGAACCTGTCAGTCATTATTTTCTATGGTTGTCATTTGAGTGAGTTCAATACACCCACAGCCTGTTCGTACAAAATGTAATTCTTGCTGTGATTTAAACATTGCTTTCTGAGCATCTTACGATATATTTAGTAAATTATAGAGTTAAATTCCACATCTTGGTCAGATCTCATCTCAGTGTAAGATAATTAAAAGGATGTACCGGATAAGATAAGGTAACATACAGTCGACAGCTTAGGATTGTGTATCTCGAATCCAAGGCTGTCGGCTCAGATTGACTACAGCACATTTCACAACACTGGGGTCACATTACAGTAACATCACTCCTGACTATGACGATTCCCATGATGATATCAGAAGAATAACATCATGCCTGACAAAACATGACAGTGGGACATCTGTGTTGGAAAAATTCTGTTATCCCTCAGGCACACTAAACTAAAGTGTCGTATACGCCATATATATATATTTTAAAGCAGTGTTATTTTTGTATTATTTAAATACTATTACATGTTTTATTTGCATTTTGGATTAGCTTTCATTTTTATATTTTTTGTTTTAATATAATTTTATTTTATTTCAGTTTAACAGTTTTGTTATGTGATTTTGTCATTTTTATTAGTTTTTGTTTGTTATATTATTACCTAAATATATTACCATTTAGGTTGAATTAATTTTTTGCTTAATTTCATTTATTTGTTTAATTTTTATTTATTTCCAGTTAGTAATTGTAACTTATTTCAGTCTCATTTTTGTTCAGTTTTCATCTAACGTTTATATTTGATTTCAGCTTTATTTCAATTAACAAAAATATTTTCATAATTTTAGTTAACAATAATAACTCTGTAAAGTCTGATATATCTATATGTCTAAAATTATTCTATATCTAAAATTATTTTAAATTTTGTCTTTTTAAAATTACATTTCTTTTTTATTATTATTATTATTATTTTATTTTAACTATAACGCATGCAGTCTTTGTGATTTAAAATATTTGTACATTTAAAATTAATTTGTCACATTGCATGGCTATTTAAGTTAAAAAAAATCAAAAAAAAAATTTAAATGGTTACAGCAACTAAAATTACTCTGCATATACTCTTACTTATATATTCATTTATAATTTTACCTACATTTTTAATCTTGAGGACACAATGTGTTGGGAATCATTTCTCATACACTTCATTCTGCTAAAAGGAATGTTACTTGTTTTATGGCAGCTGGGACTTGGTGTCAAGAACCGTCTGGCTATTGTGTGCCAAGAACCGAATGATAAATGTTTGAGATTTGGTGATCAGATGACAGTTTCTTATTTCCCCTTTGCTCAGAGGGATCCTGGAATCTAATTCCAACATGGCAGCCTCAGAAGCAAAACTAGACCCAAGTGTTTGGGGAAATGTCATTTTTAATTAAATCCCAGGTTCTTTAAGATAAGCTTTAATTTCACATGGGGCATCAAGCACAGAGCCAAAATACCGTTATGTAAGTCTGTCACAGTCAATGATATCTAACCGCCTGCTACAGCGGTTTTGACTGACTTGTTGAATGTTAATAGCATGCATAATCACTTTAATTATGCTAGGTGATTCTCTCTACGTTTATGTTCATAAAATTATTTAATGACGACAGTGATAACAACTAAAACTAACAATTTTTTTTGTATGAAGGTGGATTATAAAACTGTCTCTCATGTTATGTATTTAATACATGTTGGTTATCCATGTCTCTGTCAGATTACTTTAATATATCTCTCATTCCCCCCCCTTCCTCAACAGCAATGGAATTCATAATTTAAAAAAAAATTCTTATAGGCCTCGAGATTCTGAGGTGTATTTCCTGAAAAGTATTCTCTTTTAGACTTATTTTAAAAAAATTAAACTTAAATTAAAAAATATATATATTTCAACACAATGCATGCGATTAAAAATGAGAGATTGCAATATGAACACACCAGTGCGATCTAAATTGTATAGCTGAATATGGTAGCATTATGAAACAATTGTCTCATTTGTGTTATTTTATTTCTCTGAAGGAATTCCATCTGAGGAAAAAAAAAAAAGCTAAAAGACACCCAGATCTCCTGAGATTTAAAAGACTAACTCTGAGTAATATAACTTTCTTCTAGGTCCTGTTACATTTCATATTATATACTGCTTATGAGAAAATATGATCTATTTACAGGCTAGGTGTGTATGGGTGTGCTTAATATTAACTGTATTATTTTAAATCTTACAGGCTTACAGTAAATGGTGTTTGAGTTTACAGTAAGTGTGTATCTCATATGTCGTGTGTGTTTACAGTAAGTGTGTGTGTGTGTGTGTTTCCTCATGGCTCAGTTTCCGCCTCCATTTTGTCACTGGTGTGTGTGTGTGTGTGTCTCAGCTAAAGCCAGTGAGGAGGAATAACACACAAACTCTTCAGCGGGTTCGTTTTTACACAGATCACCAGAAATGGACGGGTGAGCATTAAAAGCGCTCTTCATTTATGTTAAAAAAAAAAAAATCATTTAAATGCGAAGTAGAAGAGTTTCACACTTGCTGGAATGCTAACACGCTAGCGCTGTAACACTTAAACAACTGTCGTTTCATAATCTTTTTTCATTATCTAATGCAACGGTTGTATTGTCTAGTATGAAATGCCAAGAGCAAGACAATTCGCAAGAACTCAAATTAGTGAACAACAAAAATGAGTCCAAAAAATAGCAAGCACGTGTTAGCAGATTAGCCTCACTAGCTGTTTGTTTGCTCACGTTGTGCACACAAGATTAAGCTGAGTTTAATCGAGCGAGTCTTTTAACTAGTTTAATTTATAATTAATATGCTAGAATATGATGTAATTCCCCAGTTGACCTCATTTAGGTTGTAATTATATGCTTTCACGTTAGCTTTTATACCATCATAAAATGTATAAAATAAAACTTCTCTCTCAGTGGTTATATAATGTGTCGAGTTGCATTCAAATAGGAGAAACTTCTAAATGTTGATATTAAATACAAGTTATGGTTAACCAGCTAGCCTCAGTCTGTACTCTAGGGCTGTGTGTAAAAACTGGTTGTTACCTAGACAGTATTCTGGACACTATAGTCTAGGGATGCACCGGTATGAAAATTTTGGCCGATACCGATA
Source organism: Sinocyclocheilus grahami (assembly GCF_001515645.1). Lineage (NCBI taxonomy): Eukaryota > Metazoa > Chordata > Actinopteri > Cypriniformes > Cyprinidae > Sinocyclocheilus > Sinocyclocheilus grahami. Next base: position 4,828,495 of record NW_015505305.1, on the reverse strand, counting down.
ACCGATTATTCTTTATTTTTGAAAGCCGATAACCGATATGTTGGCCGATAAATCTATATCCAAATTGTTATATACTTTTTGAGAGCCTGATTACAAAAAAGGTCTCATCATTAAAAGCCACATCCCAAACACTTCAACATAAGCAGCCTAGTTTGAACGGTGTACATTTTAAAAATATTTTTACTCTCCCATTACCAAATTTAGTCATAAAAAAGCCTTACAAATAAATAAAATTATGCATAAATAATGCAAACAAGTCACTGGACATCATTACACATGTAAAGAATCAAAATGAATGCGCCACAGATCAATAAAACGGAATAGCCTCTGCACGGACAATAATTAAATGATTTTAATTACTAAACCATATTGTTGATGAAAATAATAAGAGAAAAATACAAGTGGTTGTTGTTATTAATAATATATCAATGATTTTGAAAAAGTAACAAATTAATACCACTGTTTTAAATAGCAGCCATTGAGCTGCAGCTCAAGCTGAAGCTGAAGAGCTGAATGAACACGGTAAACTGAAGCGTTTTGCTGGCAGCTTATTTAACTCAAGGAAATGCATCCTGAGATTAATATTAATACAACATAAACATAATATTACAACTTATATATGTACAAAATGACGCAGTTATTGCATGCTATAGTCAGAATGTGTGATCCTGTTGTGGATGCGCTCTTCCCATAACAACGCGCTGAAACACAGCAACTAAACCCAAAGAATGCACAACGTTTTATTATAATAATGTTCTCATTAGAATGTTATATACACGACATTCCCAATCATAGTTATTAATGTTGTGCACTGCTGTTTGAGCTGCGTGCGCTGAGCTAAAGATGATCACCGGTAAACTGAAGCGCTCTTTTAACTTAACCAAACGCATTCTATATGAGATAAATCAGATATACATCAAATAAACACAATATTACAACGTACAATTGCACAAAAGGCTGCAAACGAACAGCGCACATCTGAAGTGTCTCTGAAGGAAATAATGCATTATTTATCGGCTTTAAGATATCGGCCAAATTTTCTTATCAGGCCGATACCGATAACAGAAAAAAATGAGCCGATATGGGCCGATACCGATATGGTGGCCGATATATCGTGCATCCCTAAAAAATACAACTGTTAGTTCATGTTAGCTCAGGTCCTTTAAACAATATGAACAAATACGACGTTTGAGTTTAATAATGTATTAGTAAATGTTGAAATTAACTAAGATTAATGAAGGTTTTAGAAGTATTTTCATTCTTAGTTCATGTTTACTATGCAGTTAATTAATATTAACAAACAGAATATTATTGTAAACTGCTACCACAATACTAAAATAACACAGGTTTGTAATAACTAGCTAGTATTGCTGATAAAAGCATTCTCCGCAATCTTTCTTTCCAGTTTGTAAATCCTGCACTGCAAAAAAAAAAATGTTTTTTTTGTCTTGTTTCCAGCCAGAATATCTAAAAATTCTTAAATCAAGAAGGACAAATTATTGTCTGGTTTTCAGAAAAAACATGTCAAAATTAAGTGAGTTTTTGCCTGAAACAAGCAAAATAATCTGCCAATGGGGTAAACAAAATAATCTTGTTTTCTGTTTGAAATAAGATTATTGTGTTTGTTCTAAGCAAAAACTCACTTAATTTTGACATGTTTTTTTTCTGAGGTGTATTTCCTGAAAAGTATTCTCTTTTAGACTTATTTTAAAAAAATTAAACTTAAATTAAAAAATATATATATTTCAACACAATGCATGCGATTAAAAATGAGAGATTGCAATATGAACACACCAGTGCGATCTAAATTGTATAGCTGAATATGGTAGCATTATGAAACAATTGTCTCATTTGTGTTATTTTATTTCTCTGAAGGAATTCCATCTGAGGAAAAAAAAAAAAAGCTAAAAGACACCCAGATCTCCTGAGATTTAAAAGACTAACTCTGAGTAATATAACTTTCTTCTAGGTCCTGTTACATTTCATATTATATACTGCTTATGAGAAAATATGATCTATTTACAGGCTAGGTGTGTATGGGTGTGCTTAATATTAACTGTATTATTTTAAATCTTACAGGCTTACAGTAAATGGTGTTTGAGTTTACAGTAAGTGTGTATCTCATATGTCGTGTGTGTTTACAGTAAGTGTGTGTGTGTGTGTGTTTCCTCATGGCTCAGTTTCCGCCTCCATTTTGTCACCGGTGTGTGTGTGTGTGTCTCAGCTAAAGCCAGTGAGGAGGAATAACACACAAACTCTTCAGCGGGTTCGTTTTTACACAGATCACCAGAAATGGACGGGTGAGCATTAAAAGCGCTCTTCATTTATGTTTAAAAAAAAAATCATTTAAATGCGAAGTAGAAGTGTTTCACACTTGCTGGAATGCTAACACGCTAGCGCTGTAACACTTAAACAACTGTCGTTTCATAATCTTTTTTCATTATCTAATGCAACGGTTGTATTGTCTAGTATGAAATGCCAAGAGCAAGACAATTCGCAAGAACTCAAATTAGTGAACAACAAAAATGAGTCCAAAAAATAGCAAGCACGTGTTAGCAGATTAGCCTCACTAGCTGTTTGTTTGCTCACGTTGTGCACACAAGATTAAGCTGAGTTTAATCGAGCGAGTCTTTTAACTAGTTTAATTTATAATTAATATGCTAGAATATGATGTAATTCCCCAGTTGACCTCATTTAGGTTGTAATTATATGCTTTCACGTTAGCTTTTATACCATCATAAAATGTATAAAATAAAACTTCTCTCTCAGTGGTTATATAATGTGTCGAGTTGCATTCAAATAGGAGAAACTTCTAAATGTTGATATTAAATACAAGTTATGGTTAACCAGCTAGCCTCAGTCTGTACTCTAGGGCTGTGTGTAAAAACTGGTTGTTACCTAGACAGTATTCTGGACACTATAGTCTAGGGATGCACCGGTATGAAAATTTTGGCCGATACCGATAACCGATTATTCTTTATTTTTGAAAGCCGATAACCGTCCCATAACCTGCCTAACGTTACCCAGCTGGCATTTTTGGACATCATAATTAGGGCTGGGTATGTCCGATTCGATTCTCAATTTTTTTAAAATTAGATTCAGTGAATATAGTTTCAATACAAATGCTATTGATATTTCAAAAAAAATTACAGCAAACATCAGTTTACAAATAGTGAATTAATAAAAAGAAATTAAGAACCACATGCCTGTATTTTAAACCTATTCTTTTTTTTTGTATAGGGTCCTTTTTAAACAATAGTAGGGCCCTATAAAATGTTCTTAATTTTTCTGGTAATCAGATGAAGGCATAAAACATTAATTTAATTTATAATCAGATGAAAATTAAACCCTTTTATTTTTTTGGCAAACAGAGTGCTGCACAACAGAGGTTTGCTGTTAAAATAAAAAATGAAACGCATGTGATTATTCCTTTAAAAATAAAGTTTTATTAATATTTATTAGCAGTAGTAGCATTGATTCTTAAGACTGCTAAATAGTAATATATTCGGACAGTTTAACGTTAAACTAAACGTTTATTTTGACGGGTTGCCGTGAAGAACTTGCAGCTGCAGTGTATGTGATATGACGGTAGTTTTCTCAAATGAAACAGTAAAATGCTAATGAAGTGACTCAGAGAGAGCAGCTGGAGATGACATTCGTGTTCATATCATCATATAGTGAGACGGCAGAAGCTGAAAACACCGCGTCACCCGCGCTTTAGTATGTGTGTAGTAAACAAAACAATGCGCCGCGCCATCCGCCATTCATTCATTGTGGAAATCATGACGCCTTATGCGTGATATCAAATGCTTCTGCTGGTTTATAGTATTAATATAGCATTTCACCGGAGCGTTGTGAATGGCCATGATAAGCGCTGAATGAATGACAGGCTTTCTGTTGTAACATCGCGCAAGGTAAATAAGGGTGACATCTAGTGGAGAAGACTAATGATAAGATTCACGTTAATCAGATCTTGTTTTAAATGTGCTGAAATAAATCCCGGAAAAGATCGATTCGCGGCTTTTGAGAATCGATATCGAATCGATGTCATTTAAAAAAACGATTAATCGAAAAATAATTTTTTTTGCCCAGCCCTAATCATAATGCTAGAAACCTAGTGATCCGCCTAACTCGTTTTCATTTTTGAGCATCCAAGTCTGGGCATCTAGGTTATCACTCATAACCTAGTGACCTGCATCCCTAAAACGGTATTTTAGCCTCAAAATCGATTTTGCTAGAAACATCCTTTTTGAACTTCGAAGCGTAGTGAGCAGCCTACCTTGACCGCATTTATACGTGCATTTCTGGCCTGCTGGAGGAAGAGTGGGATAAAGTAATGAAATACTGAAATGTTCATCAGCTTAATTTGTTGTGTCATTAAATAATGGAGGGGATTTAAAAAGATTCAGATTAAAGGATTTCTAGCCCTCCCTTTCTTTTTTAGTCCTGAATTTACATGTTAATTCCTGGTGTTTAATATGTGTCTGATCAAATATCACTTTGTGTTTTCAACAGCATTGGGGATGTCGCAGTTGGTGTTAAGGTAAACACTGTTTTCAGTATCCTTTGTGCAGTTTGTATTCTGGATGATGGATGGATAGGTAGTTACTAAACAAACTCATGAAGGATTTTGCAGTGCAATAGCAACCTGACAAAGGCAGCACAGCACAACATGCATTACTATGAATACGATCATAATGTTGTGGAATTTAGTTTTTAATAGATGTCCGCCTGTTGCAGTGGTGAGACCAAGTGGAAACCACAACAGAAATTTGACCCCATAGATACCAGAGCAGTGTGGTAAACCAGAGTTGTTTTTATGATAAAACATTTAATAATTACTCTTGAGATAGGGCTGTCTCAGTTACAAAATTGGCATGTAATTTATTGCTTTTTACAGTTATAAAGTATCAGATTTGCTATTAAGCTTAATACAGATGCACCTGTAAAAGCAGTATAGTCAAGTTGAACTTGGAATGTTTATTTTAAGGCTTTGTACATGAATATTGAACAGAAACATGATTAATTCAAAATTATATAATGCAAAAATGTAAAATATTAGTTTCTTCTATTCATGTTGTGTGGAACCAGCCACCTTAAATATTGCATTTTGGCAATATATTATTGATGATGATAATAATTTAAATATCGGAATATTATGCAATAGTACTTCCATGCTAAATTTGTCACTTTAACATGTCTTTTTTTTAAGGCAGGCTGATTAAACCCATGAGTCACTAACCTTGTAAATTTTTCTAAATTATGACATTATGTAGGATGATGATAAATGAAAGTGAATTTTGAGCCCTCACACTATGTGCATTTCATGCCATATTCGCTTAAATTTGCCTTCTTTTTACGGCAGTGTCTGGTTGGAATTAAAAATGAACAGCAATTGTGATCAGGTCTCAACACTATGGATTTTTTCTAGTGGTCCGGTCGAACCAGTGGTTCAAATGTTTGCTTGCCCTGCCAATATTTTCACTGGCCCTGCCACAAAAAAATTAAATAGTTGCTGTTATTATTGTTTTTGACCCATGTTATCTTTTATTCTAATATATAAGCTTATATGACACCAACATTTTAGATGCCAATTAAATTTTACAATTCTCGATTCTAATTTTGATACCACACTAAACACTTAAAGCCTAACAAATAAAAAGTTCAATTATTATTAAAGACAAATGAACAGTCAGTAAATAAGAAAACATGAACCAATTACAAGCAACAGCACAAATAAATATATAGAACAAAGATACACATGAAATTATACTTTAGAAAGAACATCAGACGTACTGAATGAGATGCAAACAGTAGGTGGTGCTTATGGAACAGCAGCGATACAGTATTTCCTTGGTTATCGCTGTATTTTGGCAATATATTATTGATGATGATAATAATTTAAATATCGGAATATTATGCAATAGTACTTCCACGCTAAATTTGTCACTTTAACATGTCTTTTTTTAAGGCAGGCTGATTAAACCCATGAGTCACTAACCTTGTAAATTTTTCTAAATTATGACATTATGTAGGATGATGATAAATGAAAGTGAATTTTGAGCCCTCACACTATGTGCATTTCATGCCATATTCGCTTAAATTTGCCTTCTTTTTACGGCAGTGTCTGGTTGGAATTAAAAATGAACAGTAATTGTGATCAGGTCTCAACACTATGGATTTTTTCTAGTGGTCCGGTCGAACCAGTGGTTCAAATGTTTGCTTGCCCTGCCAATATTTTCACAAAAAAATTAAATAGTTGCTGTTATTATTGCTTTTGACCCATGTTATCTTTTATTCTAATAAATAAGCTTATATGACACCAACATTTTAGATGCCAATTAAATTTTACAATTCTCGATTCTAATTTTGATACCACACTAAACACTTAAAGCCTAACAAATAAAAAGTTCAATTATTATTAAAGACAAATGAACAGTCAGTAAATAAGAAAACATGAACCAATTACAAGCAACAGCACAAATAAATATATAGAACAAAGATACACATGAAATTATACTTTAGAAAGAACATCAGACGTACTGAATGAGATGCAAACAGTAGGTGGTGCTTATGGAACAGCAGCGATACAGTATTTCCTTGGTTATCGCTGTACAGAAAGCAGCGCAGCGCTTATTAACACTACTTTAAATGCCTCTTTAAAGGCCTCTGTTAACTAGGGGTGCTCCGATTGATTGGCTACGATCACTATCGGCCAATAATCACATTGGGATGATCGATCGGCGTCTCTTAAAGGCCGATCTCAAAAAACCGATCTCAAGCTGATGCCGCTGCCGTGAGAGGTTTGGCACGACATGCAGCGGCACCGTCTCAGTCTCTGTCCGGTGCGGGTGAAACAATTATAATTCTGAAGGTGAGGTACTCCCCTTCATATTTTTTCATTAAATAACTTATAAAGTAATTTGAAAACCTTGTGTGAGACATAATTTCACAAACAGCGTGAGTGAATCACCGTGCGTGCGCGCGCTCTCTCTCTCTGTCTATAAGTGAGCTGCACGCTGCACAGTTGACAGGAATTATAGAACAAAGATACACATGAAATTATACTTTAGAAAGAACATCAGACGGACTGAATGAGATGCAAACAGTAGGTGGTGCTTATGGAACAGCAGCGATACAGTATTTCCTTGGTTATCGCTGTACAGAAAGCAGCGCAGCGCAGCGCTTATTAACACTACTTTAAATGCCTCTTTAAAGGCCTCTGTTAACTAGGGGTGCTCCGATTGATTGGCTACCGATCACTATCGGCCAATAATCACATTGGGATGTTTGATCGGCGGTCTCTAAAAAGGCCGATCTCAAAAAACCGATCTCAAGCTGATGACATGCAGCGGCACCATCTCAGTCTCTGTCAAATGCGGGTAAAATAATTATAATGCTGAAGGTGAGGTACACACCTTAATATTTCTTCATCAAATAACTTAAAGTAATTTGAAAACCTTGCATTAAATAAATTGCATTACTTTTTAATTCTTGCCAGTGTTTAACCATTCAGCGCTCGCGCGCTCTCCTGGAGACCGTGCACTCATGCCCACTCGCAGCACACTCATATAAAGCCATTGTTCACATTACTCCGTTTGGAGTGCATACGTGGTGCTTATTTTATCCGCACTCATGTTAACGGATTAAAGCGTTCACTGCACACGGTTGCGGTCCGTCAGGAGCGGTGCGTCTGCAGCAGTGCAATGTGAACGGCTATGTCATGTACGAGGCTCCGTTTTTATGATGAGAGGAAAGGTTGAGAAAACACTCCAGGTACATTTTTAAATGTACCAGGTTTATATACTATATATATATATATATAACTTATATAAAGTTGATAAGCAGTTAAATGTGTTGGTTTACACACAAATAAATGTGTAAGCTTTTAATAAGTCCAATAATAAAATGATTAATTTACTGATGATTTACAGAACTTTTTGTGCTGTTTTCTATCAGTTTGGACTTGAATGAAGAGAGAAAACTTGCACTTAACCTTTTCACAGGCATTTTGTTTTCATAGTTAGATCATGATGTATCGTTATAGGATTGTCTAGCAATATATCAATTATCGCAGAATTGCTGTATTCGTGATATTATCGTATCGTGAGCTATGTATCGTGATTCGTATCTTATCGTCAGGTACCCCGCAATTCCCACCCCTAGCCAAGACGGGTGTTTTGAGATACTTTTGTATGTATTTGTCCGTCCAAGCGCAAGAAGACGCTGAAAGAATCTCAATTCGGGGCTCGGGCGTTGTCACACAGAACACAGTGCGTGAGTACTGCATGTAGTTGTCTTTCGCGTCTTGCTTGAATGCTTTAAAATCGCTTGTATTTTTAAATGAGCAAGGCTTTAAAACACGTGCAAATGATAAACTTTCGAGACGACGCAGCAGTGTCCCGATCGTGCCAGTGACAAATTTATCAATTGTCCCAAGCGTCTTTCACGCTGGTTGGCCCCTTATTGTCAAGGCCTGGTGATTATCTCAGACCTACACAGTGAAAGCCAATGCTATCTCACTCTTTCTTATTCTTGGTTCATCCAAACATTGGCACTCACAAAAAAAAGATTTAGTATTAATCAAAATGAATTAAAACAGTGAAATGCAAACTCAGAATATGATGCAAACCTGCAATAATTAAATATGTTAAATAACACAAATGTATCTGAATAAATGGTTTATTCATTACACTTTTTGGTGTGAATTTGGTGTTTATATTTGCTATAAATAGAACTTCTTATATTAAAAACAATCAAGCCCTGCTTATATTTAAAAAGTAACGCAAAAGTAATATAACGCATTACTTTCCATAAAAAGTAACTAAGTAACGTAATTAGTTACTTTTTTTAGGGAGTAACGCAATATTGTAATGCATTACTTTTAAAAGTAACTTTCCCTAACACTGGTCTTTGCCAATTTCACTGTCACCTCATTCAAAAATACAATATATGCTTTTTTTAGTATTGCTGTCAGGATCATCATTTGTCTTCACATGGTTTAGCATTTATTTCCCCTCTTTTTTTAAAACTTATTTGTGTATTGTGTGGCGTCAAAGCCACATGAAAAAAGACAAAGAAGCCTAGGGTGATGCAAACATAATTTGTTTTTGAATGGACGAAGAATTGCCAAGCCATTAAAGTGCATTATTGGATATTATGTGGCTGATTCTTTGTCGTTGAAAGAAAAGTGTTGTGTGGAAATGTAGAATTGTCCCTTACATATTAGATACAGGCCTGTTACAGGTCTCCATCTCCGCCTTTCATAAAATTAGGCTGGTAGTAATTGAATGGGGGCAGTTTATGTCCAGGATAGTTAGAGAAGAACTTGTTCTTTTCAAGAGATGCCTTCTGAACACAGGCCTTTTAACTCGGTTTGTTTGCCAACAACAGAATTTTCCTCCCTGGAAAACAATGTTAGCCGGTCTTTCTGGGAAAGCAAGTGGAAAAAGAAGCATTTGATCTTATTGCTTTAAAGTCCTGCTTCTTTTTTTTTTTCTTCCATTCTAATCAGTTTTGATGCTGAGGCTTGTCTGTTAAGACCTTGCCATCTCTTAATGCATTCTTCTGCTTTCGGTCGTTTTGATGTGAAACTTCACCATTCTCTTGATTGTTTGTAGTGTCGATGCCCAGAAGGCAGGCTCGGCGGCGAGTTTATTGGCGCCGTAAAAGCAGCGTCCATAAAGAACGATTCGGTGGAATTTTTGGAAGGCACGGACCTGAGATGATCCTATTAGGAAGTTTGGTTTGTGCCATTCGCCATTTGCCTGCTGTCCCATCCGTCAGTTTTAGCTGCACTTCAAGCGGCGGCCTGATCACGCCGGGGCCCTTCGGGAACGTGGGCAGCTCAGGATGAGATGACAGCATCTGACATCTTAGACTCAACAAGATTAAAGCAACAATCTAGAAAAATAAGGTGGAAAGGCAGAAGCGTTTGGACGTGTGCTTTATATGCTGTGATTCCTTCAGCTGTCTGCAGAGAGCTGTATTTCATTGTTTGGTTGAGAGGATTGTGAAAGGAGAACATCTTTATTGGAGGACGGATTTTATTTTTCTCTTTGTGTGTCTCCGCAGAGAGGATCAGATGAACTGCTGTCCGGCAGCATGTATAACAGCCCCAGTTCTGGGCTGAGCAGTATAAGCGGTAAGTGTTCCTGACTTCCCCCCTTTCCAAAACGTGCAGTTTTCTTGACCATGAACGGCATTAAAATAATGAAATTATAACAGATGTTTCAGTGTGATATCTGATCTGAGAAGATCCTATCTGGGAATAACCTTACGCTTTCCTGTAGGTGGGAACCCACTCTTATAAGCATGTGACCGGAATTGCGATTATATGCACCCTGCATCTTATTACAGCTTCTCCAACAATAGATTTCAATATCCCATTCAGTAGAGGAATGACTTTACCCGATTAAAGGAAGCTTTGTTTCTTGAGTTCTTTCTATTAAGGATATCAATTGGAAATGTAGTGTGAAATGTAATAGAAGAGAGACTTAAATACAGTTTAGACACACTTTCAGACCTGGCTGAGTATTTAAATCTGCATCTTTTATCCTGATGTTGGCATTATGGTTTAAGATTTTTCCTTTAGAAATGTATTCCCTTTATCACCAGTATAATGTCCTCTTTCTGTCCACTTTTTGCAGATACGACATCCAACGGCAGTGACAGCAAAAAACTTCGAGTTGAAGACAGAGTCGGCGATGCCCCACCATCCCGCGTTCTTCACATTAGAAAGTTACCCAACGATGTCTCTGAAACAGAGATCATTGCCCTGGGGCTTCCGTTCGGAAAGGTCACCAATATCCTCACACTGAAAGGCAAAAACCAGGTGCGTGGGCAGGCTGAAATGTTTTCAATTTCACTTTTGTCGGAGTTAGTGAGTCTTGAAAGAGATTTGCTATTTCTGGTCCGACTAACAGTTTTGAGTTCACTGAGTTCATCTTACCTCGTCACTGAAATCGTCTTTGTCTTAGGCATTTCTGGAGCTCAGCACAGAGGAAGCTGCCATGACAATGGTCAATTATTACTCAGCTGTGACGCCTCACATCCGTAGCATGCCAGTCTACATACAGTACTCAAATCACAAAGAACTGAAGACCGACAATTCAAACCAGGTAACAAATTACCTAACTTTTCTCAAAATTGTAAGTATTTCAAGGGACAGCCAATCAGAACGTATTTGATCTTTAAAATCCAACTATGCTGACCAGCCATTTTGGATAAGTTAGATTTTGTTTTGGGCAGAAGAGTCAATATACATTTTCTGCTATTTATAGTGTGCATGGAAACTGTTGCACGGCCTTTTAAATTTACACTACTGTTCAAAGGTTTAGGGTCTGTAAGGTTTTTAAAATGTTTTTTTTAAAGAATATGTTATGCTCACCAAGACTGCATTTATTTGATAAGAAATACAGTAACAACAGTATGTGAAATATTATTACAAATTTCCTATTTTAATATATTTTAAAATGCACTTTATTCCTGTGATTACAAAGCTGAATTTTCAGCAGCCGTTTCTCCATTCTTCAGTAATGATCCTTCAGAAATCATTCTAATATGCTGATTTGGTGCTCAAGAAACATTTCTTATTATTTTAAATTTTGAAAACTGATGTGCTGCTTAATATGTTTGTGGAAAAATTCTTAAAGGGGTCATTGGATGCAAAATTCACTTTTGTTGTGTGTACACATCCACCCTATAATGATAAAAATCCACCCAGTGTTTTTTTTTTAAATCCCCTTTCTCAAATCGGGCTGTTCTGAGATTCTTGTCAGAATGACGTAGTTCTGCACAGGCCACTCCCACGATAGTTGATTGACAAGGCCGTCTTACCTTAGACCCGCCCTGAGTGAGCTGTCATCAGTCCGCCATTGTGTCGACTCCGGTGCAGGGGAAGACAAGAATGTCTCTGATTAAGCGATTGAGATGTTTTGTTGGTGGATGTAATAATGAACATAGCAGTCATTTACTCCCGACATCTGAGCCGCTGAAGACGCAGAGGATTTACGTTATTTTCGTTTTTGAAGGGAATGCGCAGATCCTGATCGACCTAAATGCGTCTATGTTCGCGCGAATCATTCATGATCTAGCTTCATCTTCAGAAGAAGTGAGTATAAGGGATTTTTAATGAATCTTTGCAAATCGCCTTTCCTAATAAGTGCTAGTTATCCAGTTTTGCGGCTGAAGTTTACAGTCTTCTCGTCATCCCACAGAAGAGAGGGGCGGGGTCAGCAGAGCTCATTAGCATTTAAAGCAACATGGACTAGAATGGCGTGCTGAAAACAGAGCTGATTTTGACAGGGTAAAAAGGGTGTTTTTTACACTACCATTGAGAAATTTTAACCAAAGTATGTTATAGACTTTTCATTAAAAGAAGCCTAGGGTGATGCAAACATAATTTGTTTTTGAATGGACGAAGAATTGCCAAGCCATTAAAGTGCATTATTGGATATTATGTGGCTGATTCTTTGTCGTTGAAAGAAAAGTGTTGTGTGGAAATGTAGAATTGTCCCTTACATATTAGATACAGGCCTGTTACAGGTCTCCATCTCCGCCTTTCATAAAATTAGGCTGGTAGTAATTGAATGGGGGCAGTTTATGTCCAGGATAGTTAGAGAAGAACTTGTTCTTTTCAAGAGATGCCTTCTGAACACAGGCCTTTTAACTCGGTTTGTTTGCCAACAACAGAATTTTCCTCCCTGGAAAACAATGTTAGCCGGTCTTTCTGGGAAAGCAAGTGGAAAAAGAAGCATTTGATCTTATTGCTTTAAAGTCCTGCTTCTTTTTTTTTTTCTTCCATTCTAATCAGTTTTGATGCTGAGGCTTGTCTGTTAAGACCTTGCCATCTCTTAATGCATTCTTCTGCTTTCGGTCGTTTTGATGTGAAACTTCACCATTCTCTTGATTGTTTGTAGTGTCGATGCCCAGAAGGCAGGCTCGGCGGCGAGTTTATTGGCGCCGTAAAAGCAGCGTCCATAAAGAACGATTCGGTGGAATTTTTGGAAGGCACGGACCTGAGATGATCCTATTAGGAAGTTTGGTTTGTGCCATTCGCCATTTGCCTGCTGTCCCATCCGTCAGTTTTAGCTGCACTTCAAGCGGCGGCCTGATCACGCCGGGGCCCTTCGGGAACGTGGGCAGCTCAGGATGAGATGACAGCATCTGACATCTTAGACTCAACAAGATTAAAGCAACAATCTAGAAAAATAAGGTGGAAAGGCAGAAGCGTTTGGACGTGTGCTTTATATGCTGTGATTCCTTCAGCTGTCTGCAGAGAGCTGTATTTCATTGTTTGGTTGAGAGGATTGTGAAAGGAGAACATCTTTATTGGAGGACGGATTTTATTTTTCTCTTTGTGTGTCTCCGCAGAGAGGATCAGATGAACTGCTGTCCGGCAGCATGTATAACAGCCCCAGTTCTGGGCTGAGCAGTATAAGCGGTAAGTGTTCCTGACTTCCCCCCTTTCCAAAACGTGCAGTTTTCTTGACCATGAACGGCATTAAAATAATGAAATTATAACAGATGTTTCAGTGTGATATCTGATCTGAGAAGATCCTATCTGGGAATAACCTTACGCTTTCCTGTAGGTGGGAACCCACTCTTATAAGCATGTGACCGGAATTGCGATTATATGCACCCTGCATCTTATTACAGCTTCTCCAACAATAGATTTCAATATCCCATTCAGTAGAGGAATGACTTTACCCGATTAAAGGAAGCTTTGTTTCTTGAGTTCTTTCTATTAAGGATATCAATTGGAAATGTAGTGTGAAATGTAATAGAAGAGAGACTTAAATACAGTTTAGACACACTTTCAGACCTGGCTGAGCATTTAAATCTGCATCTTTTATCCTGATGTTGGCATTATGGTTTAAGATTTTTCCTTTAGAAATGTATTCCCTTTATCACCAGTATAATGTCCTCTTTCTGTCCACTTTTTGCAGATACGACATCCAACGGCAGTGACAGCAAAAAACTTCGAGTTGAAGACAGAGTCGGCGATGCCCCACCATCCCGCGTTCTTCACATTAGAAAGTTACCCAACGATGTCTCTGAAACAGAGATCATTGCCCTGGGGCTTCCGTTCGGAAAGGTCACCAATATCCTCACACTGAAAGGCAAAAACCAGGTGCGTGGGCAGGCTGAAATGTTTTCAATTTCACTTTTGTCGGAGTTAGTGAGTCTTGAAAGAGATTTGCTATTTCTGGTCCGACTAACAGTTTTGAGTTCACTGAGTTCATCTTACCTCGTCACTGAAATCGTCTTTGTCTTAGGCATTTCTGGAGCTCAGCACAGAGGAAGCTGCCATGACAATGGTCAATTATTACTCAGCTGTGACGCCTCACATCCGTAGCATGCCAGTCTACATACAGTACTCAAATCACAAAGAACTGAAGACCGACAATTCAAACCAGGTAACAAATTACCTAACTTTTCTCAAAATTGTAAGTATTTCAAGGGACAGCCAATCAGAACGTATTTGATCTTTAAAATCCAACTATGCTGACCAGCCATTTTGGATAAGTTAGATTTTGTTTTGGGCAGAAGAGTCAATATACATTTTCTGCTATTTATAGTGTGCATGGAAACTGTTGCACGGCCTTTTAAATTTACACTACTGTTCAAAGGTTTAGGGTCTGTAAGGTTTTTAAAATGTTTTTTTTAAAGAATATGTTATGCTCACCAAGACTGCATTTATTTGATAAGAAATACAGTAACAACAGTATGTGAAATATTATTACAAATTTCCTATTTTAATATATTTTAAAATGCACTTTATTCCTGTGATTACAAAGCTGAATTTTCAGCAGCCGTTTCTCCATTCTTCAGTAATGATCCTTCAGAAATCATTCTAATATGCTGATTTGGTGCTCAAGAAACATTTCTTATAATTTTAAATTTTGAAAACTGATGTGCTGCTTAATATGTTTGTGGAAAAATTCTTAAAGGGGTCATTGGATGCAAAATTCACTTTTGTTGTGTGTACACATCCACCCTATAATGATAAAAATCCACCCAGTGTTTTTTTTTTAAATCCCCTTTCTCAAATCGGGCTGTTCTGAGATTCTTGTCAGAATGACGTAGTTCTGCACAGGCCACTCCCACGATAGTTGATTGACAAGGCCGTCTTACCTTAGACCCGCCCTGAGTGAGCTGTCATCAGTCCGCCATTGTGTCGACTCCGGTGCAGGGGAAGACAAGAATGTCTCTGATTAAGCGATTGAGATGTTTTGTTGGTGGATGTAATAATGAACATAGCAGTCATTTACTCCCGACATCTGAGCCGCTGAAGACGCAGAGGATTTACGTTACTTTCGTTTTTGAAGGGAATGCGCAGATCCTGATCGACCTAAATGCGTCTATGTTCGCGCGAATCATTCATGATCTAGCTTCATCTTCAGAAGAAGTGAGTATAAGGGATTTTTAATGAATCTTTGCAAATCGCCTTTCCTAATAAGTGCTAGTTATCCAGTTTTGCGGCTGAAGTTTACAGTCTTCTCGTCATCCCACAGAAGAGAGGGGCGGGGTCAGCAGAGCTCATTAGCATTTAAAGCAACATGGACTAGAATGGCGTGCTGAAAACAGAGCTGATTTTGACAGGGTAAAAAGGGTGTTTTTTACACTACCATTGAGAAATTTTAACCAAAGTATGTTATAGACTTTTCATTAAGACCCTAAATAATCATATCAACTTGTGGAAAATGGGCATCCGATGACCCCTTTAATAAATTAAGGATTCTTTGAATTGGTGGAAAAGTAAAAATAATACATCTCTTTATTGTCACTTTTGATCAATTTAATGCATCCTTGCTCAAAAAAAGTATTAATATAAAATAAAAATAAAAAATTTGAACCCACCATAAACTCCTCAATGGTTTTGTATTTTTTGACATTGGTCTGTTGTTGTAATCAACCAAAATGTTGTTGGTTACTTAACATGTAATTCAGACAGTTTCTTTCGGTATAATTGGCCGATTCTTGGCCATAATGAGCTGCTATGAGGACCAGACTTTCCCCATTATGTGTGTTTAAATAGTACTTGTATCTGATCTCCAGTCAGGTGGGACTTTCACATCAGGGTCCAACTCTAGCGATGGTAGTGGTACGCCCTCCAGTCCAGTGCTGAGGATAATCATTGATAACATGTTTTACCCCGTCACCCTGGATGTGCTGCAGCAGGTAGGGGACGCCACAGTTAGGATCAGCCTCTTATTGAGAGTTTACATAGGTGACAAATTGATGTCCTGTTGATGCTGTGTGTGTTAATTGTTTTTTTTTTTGTAATGTCTTTTCCCCTCTGTTGATAGCTCCCCTCAATGCTCTGCTTTCTCTGTCAATAGATCTTCTCAAAGTTTGGCACCGTCATGAAAATCATCACATTCACCAAGAACAATCAGTTTCAGGCCCTGTTGCAGTACAGCGATCCAACCAGTGCGCAGCAAGCTAAAGTGGTGGGTTTGCTCTCAGCGGAAGTTCACGTTTTTAGTGCCCTACGAAGACGACACATTCTTTCTATCTGTCTCTCTCTCTCCTTGTTCTTTTTTCTGTCTTTTTCTCTTTTGTTCTAGGCTCTAGATGGTCAGAACATATACAACGCCTGCTGTACCCTTCGCATAGACTACTCCAAACTTGTCAACCTGAATGTAAAATACAATAATGATAAGAGCAGGGACTACACTAGGCCAGAGCTTCCTGCTGGAGATGGGCAGCCGCCTGCTCTGGACCCCTCTGTGGTTGCTGCCCTGGGTAAAGATTCCACTTCCCTGCTCGGTAAGATTCCAGGTACTTGCCTCTTTTTTTTTACTACCTATTTTGGTGTGTCATTCAGTGTTTGTTGTCTTCATTCACATGCCCTCATGCACCCTAGTTGCAAATCTGTATGACTTGTGGAACACCAGACTTATGAAAGGAAACACTGTTTTTACACATTTTGTTAGAAATATAGACAACTGTTAATACTGACAGTATAAATAATATTTGCATGAATACTCTTAGCAATGACTTTCAGTCCAGATCCATACTATATACAAGATGTCGTATTTTAGAGGACCTCTTTAGCTTCACACATTGTCTTAAATGTGATGCTTGTGGCGTGAGATACTTAAAAAATAGCAAGATGTGATGCAGAAACCCAAAACATTTGTCTGTTGAGTACTCAAGGAGACAAAATGGCCATTGGTTGTCAGTTTGTTTGTCAGCCAAAACCATAATTTCTTCATAACGTGATTGATCCTGAGCGCCACTGAATGGGGACAGTATTTTAATCGGCGTCATTGATTTAACTCAGTCTGTCAAAGCTGTGTTTATGAAAGACTGAAAATAATTAGAATGTGCTCTTAAGTACTGTAAAATGTCACGTAGGCCGGTGTCTCTGAGTGCCTTGACTGACCTTTTCTCAGAGATCTACTCATAAGGCCTCTTAATTTAAAATGCAATTTGACATTTCCCCTGCCACGCAATCAAGCAGGTATTTTATTGATATTAGGCTTAAAATTATTAGGTTTTAAAACCCCACATGGTCTTAACCTGGTCGCTCTCACATCAGGATGAAGAACTAATATGTGTTACCTGTGTGTAATTCAGGTTTTATTGGCTGGCACAACTGAAATAGACATGAGATGATGACTAGGCCACTTTCTTAAACTTTTCTCTACAGTTAAAGTTGACTGATTGATTACCTATTAAATACAAATTTGGCAGTTTCTTTATGCATGTACTATCATTTTTAATGTAACATTTGGACTAGAATGCCCATTTATATTTTCCTGTGTGATTCCAGGTGCTCTGAGCCCATTGAGCGCGGCTGCTGCGGCCGCTGCTGCAGCTGGAAGAGTCGCTCTGTCTGGGCACTCGGGGGCCAGTGGAGTGCTGCTCGTTAGCAATCTAAACGAAGAGGTCAGTATACTATTACACTGTACAGTGTATCTCAACCTCTGCTTCACATTTACATTTTTCTGTTTGTCATGTCATGCCATGTTACATGTTAAGACTCATAGAAAATGCCACTTCCTCTGTACGATTTAGTCCTATTCGTATTTGCAGAGTGCTGTAGTCTCATTTTGCCTTGTCACTCTTTCTTTACTTAATACACTTGTGAAGCACACAAAAACTATAAATACCCTGGTCGTATTTCAACCTCAAAATATAAAGAATTATGTTTTTAATTAAATAATGAAATTTTAAATTACTTTTTTTTTTTAATGAAATTTTATGGCTTTATTTTTAATTTTCAAAAAGCCTGTTACATAATAAATATATTATTTTTAGTTTTTAATATAATTAGTATTTTTTTTATATTTATTCATTTTTACTCATGTATTTTGTTGCTTGTAATTTAAATATAATGTAATTTTCCATTATGGTATTTGATGGAATTAATATATTTCATGCAAATAAAAATAAAATTAATAATATTGTTGGGCCAAAGTATTAGAGATCCTTATTATATGCTTAATTTTTTTTACATTTTAAATCTAATTTCACATTTTGATTTTTGAGTGAAATATGGCTTAGTGTCTTATGTCTTTCCTAAGCCCACTTGCTTATTTTAATAACAGCAATCTCATTAACTGTATTATCTGAATCTGTTAGTTCTTGTCTCTGTCTGGTTTAACAGCTTTCTGGTCATACACCTTATAACGTTCACAGAATGAATCATTCTCTCTCTTTTGTATAAACTGTCTTACTCTCACTCTTTGAAAGCTAATAAACCATGGACATGGCACTACCCCTTTGCTCATCTGATAAAATGTGTTATTTAAACGTCAGTCCTCGCGTATTGATGTGGGGTCAATTGTGATTTTGTCTGTCCACACCATAACTTTAAAAGGTGGTTTTCATGTCTACACAAGCATGGCAATCACAAAGAACAGGGTCAAATTCTGTGAGTCAAATGCTTGAAGCTGTGACGCTTTCAGCTTTTCCTGGTCCTCAATCTCCTGCATGCCTCTTAAAAACGTCATAACTCTGCCGTTGTTCAGATCCGATGCTCCTTTTTATTTTATTTTTTGTATGAATGTATCCTTACCCCAGTACTGGGTAACTACATTTGGCACAATTTTTGCTTGTACAATGTAAAAATGCATAAAGCAGCCATTCTCTGACCAAACTCCTGCATTTCCTGTGTACACTGACCTGTATTATATTAATTTTTTGTATGAATGTATCCTTACCCCAGTACTGGGTAACTACATTTGGCACAATTTTTGCTTGTACAATGTAGAAATGCATAAAGCAGCCATTCTCTGACCAAACTCCTGCATTTCCTGTGTACACTGACCTGTATTATATTTTTTGTCCCCCCCCCTCATTTATATTCTGCATTTGCTTCCCTCTTTTCTCCATTTTGATTTTGTCTCTCTATCATCCTGTCTGTCTCTCTCTCTTTTTCTTTCTCTCCTCATATCCTGTTTTTTTAATCGCTTCTTTTTGCCCCCCAATTTATATTCTGCATTCGCTTCCCCCTTTTTTCTCCATTTTGATTTTGTCCTTCTCTTCCATCTTGTCTTTCTCTGTCTGTCTTTCTTTCTTCCCTCATTTCTGTTTTTTTTGTCACTTCTTCTTACCACGCCTTGACCACACCTCGTTGTTCATGGTTTTTTTTTTGTTTGTTTGTTTTTGTTTTTGCTTGAACAAAACTTCGGACCCCCCAATTAACCACCATGATCCATGACCACTTCACCATTCTGCGGGAAACCACCCTCCGTTATGGATGATCTGTTCATCTCCGCTCTTCCTCGACTCTTCTCTCTGTCCGCTTGCTCCTCTCTCCTTCTAAAGATGGTTACGCCCCACAGTCTGTTTACCCTCTTCGGTATGTTCTTGTTAGCTCTACTTTATTTATTTTTTTCTGTTATTCTTATTCTTATTATTAATGTGCTTTATTTTAATTTTTTTTATTTAACGTAAACATGAAATGAAAATTGACCTAAATTACTTAATTATTACATGTTCCTGTAGATATTGACCAATAGATTTATTTTATGCCCAAAGCCAAGTATTGATGGATTTTACATGTCTGATAGCCCATAAACCCCCCCCCCCTCCCCTCA
>NW_015505305.1:4798351-4808428 GCF_001515645.1 Sinocyclocheilus grahami | reverse complement strand
GCCCCCCCCCCCCCCGAATAAATTAAATTTTTTCTTTTAGACTTTATTTTGCAGTCAACAAAGAATTGAACTGGTATTATCAGCAATACAAAAAAAATTCAGTTAATCCAACTTAAATTTTTACCTTTTTTAAATCAATTTTTACTGCTTCCACTATGTTTGTTTATATGTATTTTGACCTGTAATTAGATAAAGATATATATATATAAAAAAAAATTAATTAAGTGGAAAAAGGGTAAGTATTTATTAAAAATATCAGTTAAAACCAATTATTGGTTTGATCTATTGACTTATTTTTGGTAGTTAACTAGTTGTTTAGTAATTATTGAGGCTACTTTTCTAAAATGTTACATAGTTAATGCAGAAATATAATGCTAGTTAATGTAATGAAGGTTACAATATAATGGCACTTTCATTTCATAATAGCAACACGCTTTACATTAATTTTTTGCCTCAAAAGTGGGTGCTGGTTATGGTGTAGTCCTTTAATCAACTGCAAACTCACAATCAGGCTCTGCTGTAGCATAGAACATCCACTTTTTATTAATCAATTCCAAATGGATAAATGTCAAATCCAGCCCTATGTATTTTTTTCCTGTTTAATGTTCTTGGAAGTACATAACATTATGGAAATAAAATGGATTTCATGTTGACTTTAAACCATTACCATTAATTGGCTTTTAGAGTAAAAGTCTTTGCCGTTTTTGTTTTTGTTTTTTTTACTTTCAGCCTTTTGAAGTATTTAATTTATTTCAGTGCATGTGATCTTTGGTTCAGTTTGCACAGTATTTATGTTCCTTCCTAGTTCTTAATTCATTTTGAATTTGAGGGTGTATATATCCGAGTCTTCTGTCAGGTTGTGATTAGTTTTCTCCAGTGAGTCTATCGGTCTATCTTTCCACTCTCTGAGTCTCACTTCTTACTTTTTCCTCCCTCTCTCGTTTCCTCTCCGGCTGCTGGCTGCTCTGTTCGCAGGGGTTTATGGGGACGTGCAGCGTGTGAAGATTCTTTTTAATAAGAAAGACAGTGCACTGATACAGATGGCCGATATGAACCAGGCTCAGCTTGGTAAGACTGCATACTGAAACTGAAATAAACTGTTTTCAACATTAATAAGAAATTTTTCTTGTGCACAGCATCAGCATATTAGAATGATTTCTGAATGAGTAATAGTTGCTGAAAATTCAGCTTTGCCATCACAAGAATAAATTACATTTTCAAATAGAAAAGTAGAAATATATTCAAATAGAAAAGTTATTTTATATAGTAGTAATATTTCACAATATTACTGTTTTTACTGTATTTTTGATCAAAAACTGCAGCCATCATAAGCATAAGAGACCTCTCATTTCTCACCACCTCATTTCTCTTTGTTTGTTTGGATGTGCCTCAGCGATGAGCCATCTAAACGGTCAGAAGATGTATTCAAAGATCATTCGCGTTACGATGTCGAAGCACCAAACTGTTCAGTTACCGAGGGACGGTTTAGACGACCAGGGTCTCACGAAAGACTTTACAAACTCACCACTGCATCGTTTCAAAAAGCCCGGCTCCAAGAACTTCCAGAACATTTTCCCTCCTTCTGCCACGCTGCATCTGTCAAACATCCCGTGAGTAAAAAGCTCTATTGGGCACTTGTCAATCTTTGTGTCAGTCGTCGGGGAGCTAAGCCATTTTTCTGTCATGTTTTGAAGGCAGGACATAACTGAGGAAGACCTCAGAGTCCTGTTCTCCAACTCCGGTGGCACTGTGAAAGCTTTCAAGTTTTTCCAGTAAGTCTGTCCCCGTTCAGCTCCTCCTCAAAAGATGCTTTTGCCTTTTCTTTCATTCGTGTGACCGTTTTTGTTGGCCTTTTTCTCTGCAGAGATCATAAAATGGCTCTAATTCAGATGACAACCATCGAGGAAGCTATTCAATGCCTGATCGACCTCCACAATTACAACATGGGTAATAACCACCACCTGAAGGTCTCCTTCTCCAAATCAACCATCTAAAGCAACCCGAGAGGTCTTGCTCCCAACTGCTTTTCTAGCGTTACCTGTTGACTGTTTAAATACACTGGGGACCACAATTTTGAGAGTTTCTTTTCCCAAGTTTCATTCCACAAGAAGTTGTTGAAAGAAGGATATATTGTGACTCCTTTCAAGGACATTTTTTACCCCATTTCCCTCTTGCCAGGGCTCTGACACGTAACCTCTTCAGTAGCGGAAAGGTGTTGTGGTGTAAGTCTGAACCTCTTATAATAAACAGAAAAGAACGTGCCTTACAAAACTTGCATAAATCTTTTCATACTTCATATTCTCAAACCCAAGCAGTCCTCTGAGTGTGATATTAATAAGTTTGGTTAAGACAAAAAAATATATTTTTTCCTTTTGTGTCTGATCTGTATAATGTGTGAAAGCCTCTGTTTTTTGTTTTTGTTTTTGTTTTTTGCAGTTTGTTCAGTTCCTAATGTCTGTGACATTTTGATTTATGAATTGTAAATAAACCTGTGATTCTAGTGATCGTCATTATGAGATGTTAGGCCAATTCTCAGCTCATCAATCCAGCAAAATGTTATTTGAAGGGAAACGAGAATGAAACCGTTTTATTTGACATTTTGCTCAATTTACACCATTTTTTCCTAGCTTTTCTTTCATCTATGTGCGTTGTCTTTATCCTAAGTGGAAGGTTATTATGACATACTTTTTTTTTCTGCATGTACCAACTGGTGCATCTTTATTCCTAGTGTTGCATGGATTGGAAATCACTTCTTTGTGTGATTTGAAAAGACAACTACAGTAGAAGGGACCAAAGTTTATGTGCCTATAGTCTTAATTTACTCGATTGAGCATTTCAGTTCACTTTTCAGAAGAGAGAAGACTCATAGATAGTCTTATGAGAAGAGTTGAGAAAATAAATAACATTGATTGGCAATCCACACTATGATTTATTAGAGGGACAAAAGGATCTTGTATATTTTGTTTTATTTTTATTTTATTTTTTTAAGCCTCTGTAGGAATGTATGATTCGGCATAGTTTTGGATGTGGCACAATTAAAATACTTTTTCTAACAAAAGCGGGAAGATTTGACTTGGTTGTGTGTGTTGATTTCTCTTTCTCTTTCCTGTTTTCTGCTTTTATCTGTAGCATGCTCAATAAACACGTATGTAGTTCTGTATTTGCTTTGTCTCTCTGCCGCCCTCCACTCCTTTTAATGGTTCTGAAGTTTTGTTCATTTCCAGGGTGGGAAAAAGCTTCAGGAAGTTTGAAGTGTCAATCATTTTGGCAGAACGGATTTGGACAAAAAATAATTTGGATTTGTTTGGCAAGCAAAGTGTTAAAAACACAATTTCCCACCCTGTAAATCCTTTCGCTTGTGACCCATCCATCTTTCCTGGATATGAAATTGCTTTGCCTTTTAGTTGATCCTTTTAGTTAACACTTAATTCTGTATCACATGCTCTTAAAAACATTGATCAGCATTGGTCTTTTTTCTTTTAAATTAGCCTGAATTTGCTATATTTTTTAACATGTAGTTTTGCATGCACTTAAAAACAGTCCATGAACTTCATTTATTTCTGAATGTTCACTGATCTGTTTGTTTTCTAATAGTTTTTATTAGGGGTGACCCCGAATAGTCGAAGATTCGATGCTTCTACCGATCTCACAGTCGAATATTCGCGGGGTGTTATGATATGATCATGCCATTTTAGCTATATGGGGGTGCTCAAATGTCTGATTTCACATAGAACTACTGGTTTTCTCCCAATAAGTTAATATACAGCCTATTAAAATAATGCTGAAAATAAGAATCTGAAAAGAAAGAAGCTTCAAATAAATATTTCAACGTGTGTGAATAAATCCAACCACCCCTATAGATTTAAGTTTCACTTTCCATAACCCGTGACTGACAGAGGAGCATCTTGGCGGCAGCGATTTAAAGGGGTCATATGATGCTGCTAAAAATAACATTATTTTGTGTATTTGGTGTAATGAAATGTTTATGCGGTTTAAAGTTAAAAAAACACATTTTCCACATACTGTACATTTTGTGAAAGACTGTATTTCTTTTTCGATCAGGTGGGGTACAAGTGATTTCAAAACATTTCAGCCGTCATATACATCATATACATAATTATAACGAGACCACTATTATAATATAACGCTGTGAATTTTTAGAGTTTAGTTGCTGTGTTTCTGCACGTTGTTGCGGGAAGAACGTGTCCACAAAAGGTGTTCATTCAGAGCCGCGCAGACACGTTCACTTCTGTATTCGGGGCATTTTGTGCAGATTGCCTATAAGTCGTAATATTAACGTTGTGTTGTATAAATAACGAAGCATATTCTATATGAGATAAATGATGAGTTAAATCCCATTGTTTAAAAACCTGCTGCTTCATTCTACAGGTCATCTTCAGCGCACGCAGCTCAAAACAGAAATGCAGAACATTAATAACTACTGTCATATACATAACATTATAAATGAGAGCACTATTGTAAAAAAAATGTTGTGAATTCTTAGGGTTTCGCTGACGTTTAATGTTAACTAATTTTTTATCAAATCTGCGAGGCGTCCGTTACAATTTTCCCTGTGTTAACGTAATTATGACTGTCGAATGTCTGACTTGACTCTTGGTAATGTATTTTGCTCCGCCCCCAAAACATATGATTCGACTATCAGTTGAACATCGGCGAGATTAGAAAATTCCGATTCTACTATGAAAATCCTAGTTTTTATGCTCTAGGCCATTGTTTTTATAATTAAGTACTTCTGTTTGTTATAGTATTTGACCAAGCATTGAAAAGATCTTTTCTTTGTCTTCAAAAGAAGATATTTTTCTTTTGTCGTCTGAAACATTAAAAAGTGTATGAAATCCCTCAGCTACATACGTATGTGGTTTGAAATTTTGTTGAAGGTGGTATTTCAGAGATTTGTTTCAGATTAGATTTCAAGTTGTTTTTGGTTATTCAGGAAGTGATGTCATATATAATGTGCAGTTGTGTTCAAATTCACACATTTTCACTCATTCTTTCCCCATGAGAACTATGTGGTGTTTGCTATATAGTGAAAAGCGAATGAATGAACATTTAAAAGATTTGTAATAACTACTGTCATATACATAACATTATAAATGAGAGCACTATTGTAAAAAAAATGTTGTGAATTCTTAGGGTTTCGCTGACGTTTAATGTTAACTAATTTTTTATCAAATCTGCGAGGCGTCCGTTACAATTTTCCCTGTGTTAACGTAATTATGACTGTCGAATGTCTGACTTGACTCTTGGTAATGTATTTTGCTCCGCCCCCAAAACATATGATTCGACTATCAGTTGAACATCGGCGAGATTAGAAAATTCCGATTCTACTATGAAAATCCTAGTTTTTATGCTCTAGGCCATTGTTTTTATAATTAAGTACTTCTGTTTGTTATAGTATTTGACCAAGCATTGAAAAGATCTTTTCTTTGTCTTCAAAAGAAGATATTTTTCTTTTGTCGTCTGAAACATTAAAAAGTGTATGAAATCCCTCAGCTACATACGTATGTGGTTTGAAATTTTGTTGAAGGTGGTATTTCAGAGATTTGTTTCAGATTAGATTTCAAGTTGTTTTTGGTTATTCAGGAAGTGATGTCATATATAATGTGCAGTTGTGTTCAAATTCACACATTTTCACTCATTCTTTCCCCATGAGAACTATGTGGTGTTTGCTATATAGTGAAAAGCGAATGAATGAACATTTAAAAGATTTGTCAAGTTATACTTGTACATGTATATAGGAGTAAAAGCACAATAACGCTCCATTGCTTATGCTGTATCATGTTTGCATCATCGTGAAATCCTTGGGTGAGATGTCATAATGGACATAAGCAGTGGCAACATTTTCAAAAAAGTTTTATTTTTGTCTCTCGTTCCAGAGCAAACCCTTTTCTACATTAAAGGGGTCATATGATGCTGGATCCCAGCCAGAGCGACGGCACGAAAACATTAAAACCCATTACAAACGAGACATTTGTTGCATCCAGTGGGGACATAATTACTGATTATAATGACTTATAAAAATGTGTATTTTTACGCGTTGCGTTGCATTGCATTGCGTAAGCATAAAACTCTGTCTGCGTTTGTGATCAGAGAAATGACAAACAACAAGTGCTACTCTACTGCCCAAGGCCGGGATAGAGTGAGCTGAGGTGGCGGGGTCGAGAACGGCGCGCCCGGCAGATCCGACGAATGAGCGGCAACCACATGTGACGGACCCCGGGCTGGATTCCGCTTCGTCCACGAAGCGGATATCGTCCTCTTTTGGAAGACCAAACAAAGTAGTTTAGCTTTCACAACGAAGCACACAGTGTCTTCACGACGTGGCTGCAGCGTCAACAAAACTACAGTGAGATTAAAAGTTACGCCTTCTTTCTTTGCGTGAACATTTGGGCGGAGTTATGCAAATCTTCCCACATAGTGACGTAGATATGTGGGGGCGTGTTAGAACGAGCCGTTTTAGGTAGGTGTGGCTGACTCTGAACTTTTATAAAGAATATCTCTTTGGATTTGAGACTTTAGTCTTTGCAACTTTACAGATCTTCTTTATGCACCAAGAGCTTGTAACACTCCAAAGAGAAAGGAAAAATTTTAATTGCATCATATGACCCCTTTAACAGTTGTGTAAGACTGTTTCTTGGCATCATGCTGATGCAAAAGACTGGATTTGAAAACAAAACTTGCGTGCAATAAAACCTAAATGTGAATGTATATTTTCAATATTTTGTCTCTTTCAAGTCTGTAGGCTGTGAGGCTTAAACCACTAGTCACATGGGTCCAAAAGTTTATTTTCTTTGCCTAAAACAAAGGTTGTCTAACTCCCCCCCCCTTCAGCATTCCTTCATTTCACCACTTTCTCTCTCTGTGCTGTTATTGAGTCTCTGTGTTGAATGGTCGTACTGTGATGGACGTCCTGTCTTGCTTTGTCTGATGAAGACAATCCTCTAGCCCGTTTCAAAGTTGGGTTCCGGATGCTGCAATTCATCACAGGCCAGACGGCAGCGTTGCTCCACGCTGCTTTTATTTTGCACACTTAAATCGAAACACTCGTGTTCTCGATCTACCTTTATAAACAAAAATGACACAATAAATCAGAGCAGGGACCCAGACCAAATCAATACCTCGTCTGGAGCGTGAATCATGTGCTCCAGACATCTGTATCCACCCGCCATTACGCTGACACAGGGGGAGGGAGCTGTTCTTCTCCCCTGGCCTTTTGTTTTCCATATAAACCCTTCTTGCTTGGAATAAGACCTTTGGTGAGGAGATTTACACCTGATGTCTTAATGTAGAACAAAGCTATGTGTCAGTTAGCATTTTTGCTCTTGCTTACCAGTGTTCGATCAAGTTTTTTCTAGGTTCTTTTCAGTGCTAAACAGACAGTGGAAAATAATGTTTGTGGCAAACAAATTCAATACTCAACCAAAGTTTCATAAAAGATGGCTGTTTACTATTTCTGCTTATTTTCTGTATAGAGTAAAATGCATTGAATATACTTGTTAAAAACGGCACACCGAGAGAGATACCATATCCCACAGTTCCGTGCGCTCAACTTGAACTTCCACTTCCTGTAGGAATGAACTGTAGATAAAATCAGATGCCATTTTTGACTCATCATTTGACCAGAATGCCAAAAGCGGAATAAAAAAAATGCAAAAAGTTTTTATTTCAGATTAGTGTTGTGTATTATGTTCTTAAACAATAAAAAAAAATAACAAATTAAACAAAAATGTAATTTTTTTTTTAAAGCTTTTGTTTTGATGAAAATATATTTTAAATTAAAAACCCGAGCTCCTGAAATATCATTATAATGAGTACAAGTTGTTACAATGAGTAAAGTTGCGAATA
Organism: Sinocyclocheilus grahami; assembly: GCF_001515645.1. Lineage (NCBI taxonomy): Eukaryota > Metazoa > Chordata > Actinopteri > Cypriniformes > Cyprinidae > Sinocyclocheilus > Sinocyclocheilus grahami. Next base: position 4,800,562 of record NW_015505305.1, on the reverse strand, counting down.
CAACATTGCAAATCCTTTAGTTATTCATTGTTCATGTTTTAGCGTTTTGCTGCAAAAAGTGTGTATTCACAAAACATTCATCAAGATCATTTGTGCAATTGTGTCCGATGTAAGTTGCAATATTAGTATATTGCATTTATTGTTAATTGTTAGTATATTGTACAATAGTGTTTACTATTGTCCTCTTGCATTATCGGCACAATATTTTCCTGTTTAACTGTATTGTATAAAGCACTATATAAATAAAGGTGACTTGACACACATTTGGGTAAGTCAAGTCGCTTGCAAAATGCGCCTTTTTTTTCCGTTATGTTCCGCTTCAGCACACAAAGCTAAAGCAGGGCATTATTGACTTATGAATTGATTATTTGAAGTCATATTGACTTGACTTCTTCGAAAAACATTATTAATGGTGTTCTTTTTTTCTTGTCTTATTTTCATCAGCAATGTTTTTTTTTTTTTTTTTTTACATTTAATTACAGTAAAGATGCACATTTTTGTTTAGTCTTTGTCAAAAAAACACTTCATTGACAAATATTTTCCTTTAAAAAGGTCCCTTTGATCTTCCATTTAAAAAGTTACAACCATTCCTACTTATTTTAGCCTTCTCCCCTGATCACTCTTTTGGCTTTACTGATTGACAGTCATTTTTAATGTGGTGTAAATGTATTGCGGTTCTCGTCATTGCTGCAGCAGAACTCAGTTTGCCTTCTTTTTAATGGAGATACAGTCGAACGCCTGCTGTTATGATATTGTATTCCATTTACTAAGTTCACTGCTTGATCATCTGTGCGAGTCTAACTGCTAATCTATAATCACTGCAGTCAGGCAAGTCTGCTCAGTTAAAGGGCCAGACCATCTCAATACATCACCTGCTCTCACAATCTAAGCGTGCGTCAACCCTGTTGCCCCTGGTGGTGTGACATCTAATTCAGCTTGGGTCCTCTGATAATGACAGTATCGATTTAGATTGTATGTCGTTTTTTCTCTCTTCAGCAGACATGCTTGTCTTTTTATGCTATGGTTGCTTCAAGATGAGCGCTCAGTTGGCCCAGTGGGACTGTGAGATTGTCATGTGCTGTCTCCAATCACGTGGGTTTGAAAGTTGCTGTCTTTATCTGGAAAATTACATCTGTTTAGCTTCTGTTTGTTCTGCGTTTGCCTGGAGACAGATGAAGAGCACCGTGTGGTACGGGGGTATTTTTTTTCCACATATGCAAGAGTTCCTTTCCAGAAGCACTGGATATACTCTATTTTCAGGAACTCAATAATTCGTTTCAGTGGGTCTCTTTCACATGGAGAATGAATTTATGTTTAAATTGTTTGAAACACAATAATTTTTCATTCTAACATAAATCGATGTATTTTGTTCAATTATGCTATACAATATTGTTTACAAAAACATATAATGTAAATTGTCACATTCAGTGAAACAAAAATTAAGTAAACGGTCTTATTCAATTGAAATGTTGCATTCCAAGTAACAAAATATTCTTATGTATATTAGATGTGACTACAATATTAAGCGCACCAAAAACATTCAATGCACCAACATCCTTATTTAAATTGGCACGTTTAATGCAACAAAAACTAAATTGTCATATTCAATGCAACAAAAAATATGAATATATCAATTTTTCCATTTAATGCACCCAGAAACATTTTGTAATTTGTCACATTCAGTGCAAAGAAATTCAATTGTTTCATTCTGTGCGACAAAATATTCTTAGGTAAATTATATGACAAAAATTGTGTAAATTGTATTCAACAGAACAATAATATCCATATATTTGTTGCAATTCAATGCATCAACAAACATGTAAATTGATCCATTCAGTTCAACAAAAATTAAATCGGCGTATTCAATGTAACACAACATTAATATATAAATTGTTGCATTTAATGTATTAACAAACATTCTTACATAAATTGCCAAATTCAGTGCAACAAAAATGAAATTGTCATTTTAAACGCAACACAAATTATATAAATTGTTGCATTCAATGCACCAACAAACATTATTATGTAAATACATGTCACGTTCAATGCAAAAAAAACTCTCTCTCTCTATATATATTACATTTAGTGCACCAACAAACATCCATTATTAGTTGTAGTTGTATGTTGTATTCAATGCACAAAATTTATATATATATATATATATATATATATATATATATATATATATATATATATATATATATATATATA
>NW_015505305.1:4781085-4798096 GCF_001515645.1 Sinocyclocheilus grahami | reverse complement strand
TATATATATATATATATATATATATATATACAGTAATTGCATTCAGTGCACCAACATTTTATGTAACCTGGCATATTTAATGCAACAGAAATTAAATTGTATTCAGTGCAACAAAAAATATTGATATATAAATTTTACATTAATTCCACCAACAAACATCCATTATTTAAATTGTATTCAATGCAACAAAACATATTCATGTATAATGTGTTGCATTCAATGCTCCAACAAACATTGTAAATAGTCGCCTTCAATGATTTCAAAAACTATGCACAGAAATTAGTTCAGTTTCATGAATGTGCCACACCTTAATGAACAGTCTAGACTAAGTAAAGCTCATCTCTGTCCGCTGAGACAGTTTTGATGGTCATCTCAAGCTTCTGACTCCAGGCCATGAAGTGTCTGAATTAATGCATGCATTTCCACTGCAAAATGTGGACATCTTGTAATCACTCCCCTTAAGTCTGCAATTAGATTCCCACTTAGTCACAGACACTCTTATCGTTTTTCCTCCCATTTTGGAGCAGACACGCTCTGCCCTCTTGCTAAGCGTGGGCCCGTCGGCTAATGTCTTTGCATATAGAGGATGTTTCTGTGCCACAGTGGGGTCTCGGCCATCTTCAACCCGCTGCGCTGAGAAGGCGGTGACATCGCGCATGCTAATGTTTGGAGAAGGCCTCAGTCGCCGGGTTCGTCTCCCCCCTCCTCGCGCCCCATATCACTATCTTCCTCCATCTCCCTCCGCCCCCCTTCCCTCCTTTCCTGTGGTCGGAGAGGAAGCAGGTGGAGAGGTCAGCGCACTAATGAGATGCTCAGGGAGAGAACGACAGGAGTGTGCATGTGTAAATAATCTCTTAATTACAGGGAGATGCACATTGAATAGGAAACCCTTCGCTGTGATATCTTCATTTTCTTCCTTCAACCCCTCCACCCGTCCTCCTGCTCGCACCAGGTTCACCAAATCACAAAGAGCCGTTTATGCAGACATTAAAGCAAACTCTACAAGATTGCTGTATAAAAGGTAATTTATGATATTAAACTAGCTTTTATCTATATGCAAATTCCTCCTCCCCCGCACACATTTAAATACTTTATGCAACGATTCAAAAGAGGGGATGGTTTTGTATTTGAGGACGTAACTTGGTTAGGCTCTATTTATTTATTTCAATTGGGATCGTAAACTGAGCTATGAGAGCCAACATGAAGATTATTGCTGACTATTGTTTTTCACGGGGTGGATTTCTGCTCAAGGGCTTTTCTGGAACCGTCCATATCAAGGGTTGAGCTCATATTTTAGGTCTCTCTCCAGCATGTGATGGTTCTTTGACATTGATAGTTATAGCTTACGTCGAGGACTCCCGGCAGACATGATATCCACCTAAGGTGTTAGCAGATTCATGTTGTTGAGAGCGACGTGATGGATGAAGGCGAAAGACAACCAGAAATATCAGAAAATATTCTAGTCAGGTTTGGTTTAGCAGTAGCTTAGGGAAAAAACTGCCTCTGTAATATTGTGCTCTGCAACATACTGTTTTGCAACATCTGCTTTTTACAATTTAACCCCGATAGCCAAAATGTTTTTTTCATTAAATATCCAGTTTCAGTCAGAAATGTCATTAAAACGGACTACAAATGCTGTTTTATGTTGACTACTACTACTAATTAACTAGTTAGGCTATGCGGACCCGGATACGGGTCCAAAGGCCCGTAAAAAATGTGTATGCTTCATTTGCATAGCCTTCCTTATATGGTATCAGCCCATATATGGGTTCATTTGGGAAAAAAAGAAACATTTTATATTTGGCGTAAATAAATTAGGGCCATTTTTAGGATAATTATGATTATGACAATAAATAAAAAAAACTTAAAATATTACATATTAAATTATATATTAGTACATTATATAATACATTATATATATTTTATTTTTTTTAATTGAAGGAAAATATTAGTCAATAATGTAAAAAAAATCAGCTGTGTCCTATTTACATAGTGAATTATCATTTGCCATTAATACACAGTAATAATATATTAGTAATATTAATTTTTTTTTAATTTAGGGGAAAATATTGCTGTCAGTAACAATGTAAAAATAAAGTATATATATATAATTTTAAATTATATTATTTATATTAGTAATATTTTACATTTCAAAAAATGAGGGAAAATATTACTCAATACTGTATAAACATGTGCTGTGTCCTGTTTAGTGAACATTCATTTGCCGTTAATACACAGTTAAGTTAGTAGTATGATTAAAGTTTATCCCTCCCACTGTGCCCCTAAGTGTTAATTAGCTTGTCAATTTGCAACAGTAACAAACTTATTTTTGTGTGGCGTAATTCAACAACCTCTGTTATTTTTTAAATAGGCAATTCACATAAGTAGTTCTGTAAATTTAGAGTCTTAACAAAACAAATTCTTGCTCAAATCCCCTCCAGAGGTTAGTTTATAACCGCCTTTATCTTTACCATCTCTGTGTACTGTAGTTTAATCATACAGCTGGGCCAGGGGGAAACTTCTGCATATTTTTATTATGAAAGGGCGTCAAAAACACAAATCATGCAACCTTAAGCTTTCTCTGCAGAATTACATGTCTGAACATATGCAGAAGGAATCCTGTAGATGCATAACTAAAACCCTTCCAGCCACGCAATTTACCATGGGTGCGTCACAAAGCCGTGAATTTTTTTTCTCATCTGTTTGACTTTAGTCCCGGCAGCAGTAAACAGAAGCGCTACTCTTGTTGCTCAAGGTAAAATGTCTGAGACAGACAATAGTCAGACTTACAGTTACACTATATTACCATATATGAGTAAAGCTTCTAACGCTAAATATGCAGACAGTGCATCATGCCGTCTGTTTGCTCTTGGCAGGAGAGCAAGAGTTTGTTTTTATGTTTCTTCAAAATCACGCCTGTTAGATAATGCATAATGTCTGGAAAATTGGGATCACTGATTCATATTTTATTCACCCTTTATTTGACAGCAACATATAAACAGAAGTTGATCTCTTGAACAATCCTTTCCTTGCAATAATGTACAATGGTATTAACGTAAAACTATACAATGGAATACATTTTTTGGATACTATATCATTGTATTTCACTTTACTGGAATGGAAAATATATATGTATTATGTAAAAGTATTAGAGTACAATTATAAGTAAACATCATGACAGTTATTTCATGCACTAATGAGACTTTGGGGAGGAAGCATGATAACAATGGAAAACAATAAAAAAAAAAAAAAAAATCATAAAATAGACCTAATTTTCTTCAAGCAAATCAAATTTTTTTTTTTTTGCAGGGTCGATCTTGCCAAGAACTGGCAATAGATATTTGTATGGAAGCCTGTTTCTGCCATTAAAAAAAATAAACAACGATAAATAAATAAGGTAACTTTAACTTTTTTATTTCATAATTTAAACTTTTTTTCTCACAATTCAGCCCTTTTCTTGCAATTCTGAGAAGAAAAGTCAGAATTGTACGATATAAACTTTCTCGCAATTCCAAGTTTACTTCTCACAATTCAGATTTTTTTGTTTCTGCCAAAAAAAAAAAAATAAAAAGCAATTGCGACTTTTAATCTCACAATTCAGACTTTTTTCCTCACAATTACGAGTTTCTATCAGGAGATTCTGTTTATATCTTGTAATTCTGTGTTTATATCTCGCAGTATCATAATATATTTTTTTTAATGTTAACATTATATTTTATATATTTATTTATATATTGAATATATTCGAGGATAATGCCACTATTTTTTCTTTATTTGAAATTATATTATTTATATATAAATATGATATATTTACATTTTCTTTACTTTTATATTTATATATTTATAATATAATTGTTTTAAAATTTCATTTGATTGCCAGTTCTTAGAGATTTGAGCATGGTACCACTACAGTAATTGTATGTAAGGGTTGCATTTTCACTGTTCACATCTGCATATCTTAACCCTCAAACCGTGTTTCATTTGAAGTGTTTAATGCATCCCCCCGTACACAGGTCACATATATAGGCTACATCTTCAGCGCTGCAGCTAATTGGTGATTATGTTCTTGATTCCTGCAAAGTGATTCATGTAATGAACAGATTATTGGCATGATGACATACAGCCGATGAGTCTTGGCTTCCCTCTATGGACTTAGTCCGCACTGGAAATGACATCAATGCAGGAGGTGAGGTCACTTTTCCTGATCTAATCTCTCTAAAGGCAGGGGCGGATCTACCGGGGAGAAAAAGCTGTGCCACCCCAGAATTATCACAGAATAAAATATAAATGTTAGCAGTGTTTCATGTGCTACTTAAACACGTCTTTTAATAAACTGTGCACGATGGTTGCACGCCACGCAGTGTGCCAGTGTAGTCGGCTTCATTAACAAATTACTCGTATGAACCGGATCTTTTTGAGTCAAAACCACAAAGTGCGGCCCAGTTCACTAACGAATTGTTTTTACATTTGTTCGTGAATCAGATAATTACTGCTTTTCAGGTAACTCAGAAGTAAAGGTAACTTTAGTTGGCACTCCCCCCCCCCCCAAACCATTAATTCAGTTTTCAAAACAAAGACAAATTTCTCCAAAAGTTTAACAATGAGCAAGTTAAACATTAGGTAGCAAAACTGATGACACACCAATCAGAATCTCTGCATGCTAACAACGCAGAGAGGAGAGAGCTGAGCCAATCATCTACAGCGGTTGTATAATTATACATACAATATAATTACAGTACAGTACCAGTACATTAGACAATGGAAATTTCACTATTCTATATGTACAGTAAACTGTAGCACATGTTGTACACCTTCAAGCGTGTGACTGTCAAATTTTATTTGTAACCATTTTTATTGTGTACTGCATTTTTGCAGAACTGAGAAATGACTGCCTAGAGATATAGCTAGTCTTGTGTCAGGAGACCAAGAAACTGCTATAGTACTGCTTACTGTAATGACATTTGGCCAAATTGTATTTTTTACTGTACTGTATTGTGGTGCATGCCAAGTTCATACAATTATTTGGTATTTGAACTTTTCTAATGCTTTTCATCAACTGCAAGATTACTTTACAGTAGTAAAATTAAAATGATTTTTCCCCAAAAGTTCATTGCTGAATTATACAACTGTATCTGTAATTTAATTTATGTATACTGTGATAGACATTGAGCTGAAAAATAATTCCTGAATCCTAAGAGTTTTTTGTTACAGTGTTATTGATCTCCGTGTTCACTGGGCAGGAAAGTCATCTGTCTATTTGAACTGTAAGAATTTACAGTTTTTTTCAACTGCTTACACACAAAATCTTTACTTGTCTTTAGCTGACACTCAAACAGCAGAAGTACACAAATCTGCAAAACCATACACTAATTCTCGGCCTTTGACTCAGTTTTCAATTTCATAAAACACTTTTTGCAAAACACATAATTCTCTATGTAACACACAAAAATCTTTTGCTTTTGAGATGTGTTTGTGATATTTTGAATGCAGTGCTTCATTTTGCAAGAGATGAGGCATTTTGCAGTTTGCAATTCTTGGATTTGTGTGTAAAGTTTTGAAAAAAAAAAAAAAAAGAGGCAAAGTTTTGTAAATGTGTGTTAGCAGTTAAAAAAAACTTGTAAGAAAAACTGTAATAACTAGATTGAAAAGTTTGAAAGACAAATATATGTTGGCTTGTCAAAGTATTGTTTAAAAAACGTTCATGGTTTGGTCAGTTAGATGTTCTAGATGTTTGCTAAAGTGTTGCTAGTTGGTTGCTAGGATATTCTGGGTGGTTGCTAGGCTCTTGCTCTGCAGTTGCTGGGGTGTTGCTAGAGTATATGGTTGATAGAGTTTGTTCTGCGTGATTACAGACATCCCCACCTCTGTTAATAACAGAAAATCAAACATTGTTTTCAAAACTGATCCAGTTTCAGTGCTTTGATATTATTGTATTTCTTTCTAATGTTAGGAAATTCAAAAGTTTTTGATGCTCTTAAACTTGCACTAAATGTGATTATACCATCTAAGTACCCTATGTAATTTGAATAGAACCACTCGTCTTATTTATAGTGATACAAGCTCAGAAAAATTTATAACCTTTTGAAAGTTTTTTATATTGTGCATTGACTTGGTGCCATGATGGATATTGAAATGTTGCTATTTATTTTTCATTTTAAATAGTATAGATGATTACTTAATGGTAATACAATATTTGTGAACACAACTGTGTATGTCAGACCATAAATCCCCAAAAACTATGCGTGGGGGCTTGCTTTGGTGCTGCCACCCATCATAGACCCCATGCCACCCCTTTGCCACCCTAAAAATTATTTTCTAGATCCGCCCCTGCCTAAAGGATGCATTGCCCAGCCAACACAAGCTGAATGTCCAGCAAGTTCATTACGGCACTAGAGAGGGAACTCATAAACAATATATCAAAATGCCTTTTTCTTCTGTGTTTGGTTTGTGAATATTGTTTTTGTGAATATTGATTTACTCTAGCTTAGTTGCTAGTGGATTTTGGTTGTGCTTGTATTGAGATAAGGACTAAATAATATAAGATACAGTACGTATTGTAGCACACAAAATGTCCCCATGAAGCAGGGTTAGGCTGGGTAGCTTAAACAGTTAGCCCCCAAGGCTACCTTCACCAGTATGAAAGAAAAAACCCTGTTTCTCCAGTGATGACTATTCAAAAGAAGGATCTGACAAAAAAAATGGAATTGGAGTTAATGGAATTTTTTTACTTTTGTCGGAATGGTACGAAATTTGGTAAAGGTTTTGGCACTTGCTATGTGATCTTGGATGAGATTTTTAAAAAAGTCTTGAATTTTTTTATACTCCTTACAGTTAGAATCGACCGCATTGGAACTAATGGGAAGCGAATTTCTAGTGGAAATGATTGGTACTGCGCCAGAGCGCGTACACACCTCGCGCATTGGATGCCGTGCGCGCGCCCAAAGACAGTTGGACATAGTGGTGTATTAGAGGTAAAAAATTATATAAATACTGTTCGGTTTCTGGCACAAACCGATCGTTTCGTGTCTTAGGACATCTATGTGTCGTCACGAGGCGCAGGGTTTAATTTGGATTTGTCTGTGCATGTTTTTTTTTACTCTCATAGATTTTGTTATCATTGCCATGCATTATATGACTGATAGACTGCAACGGTTAAAGTTAAAAATCATCATATGTGTTCTACTGAAGAAACAAAGTCACCTACATCTTGGATACCCTGGGGGTAAGCAGATAAACATCACATTTTCATTTTTGGGTGAACTATCCCTTTAAGGCCTGTTCACACCAAGGATGATAACGATAAAGATAACGATAAAAATATAGTTCTAAAAAGCGTTTTCAATATTAAAGAATAGCAGAGTCGCTTGGAATAAACAGATGATATCGTCCGCTGGTGTGGATGCTAATGATGCAAGCTTGACTCACGTGACCTGCCAGAACTAACGCTAAAGCTTAATTTATCTTTCTTGGTGTGAATGGGCCTTTATCTTGTAATATGTGATCTGTCACGTGGCATTTACAGTGAAAATATTTCCATAACTGACTAACCTCATTCAGGTTGTATCTTTCTCCAGGTATATGGAAACTCCTTGCACACAAGTAGGAGATCTCCAGTTTAGCTGGAGGTAAATCAATGGGACATGACTGAGTCTATTTAAAGCCTCACTGGACTGGGGACAGCACATCTCCCACAGCTTTATATTCTCCTGTGCATATGTTTATTCATCAGAAGAATAATAATGTCATGTCTTCAACTGGTTCAATGGACTGGATGTTTAGATGTTTATGACTGATACGAGCTACGAAGAGATAAGATGTCTTACTGATTGTTTTATGTTCTAAAGAGGCACTTTCTCACTTACCATGTCCAAAACAAAAGTAAATGCTAAACAGGTAGATACTTTAGTGATGCATAATAATAAGAGAGAGGTAATATTCTCTATAGTGACTGCATCCATATCCATTCCAAGTTGTTTTTAGACATTTAAGCAATTATTTAAAACATTTTCATGACTTTAAATGTTTTAAAATGTAGTTTACTAAGAAATACTAATATATATACATACATACACATTTTTCTTTGGAGGGGGGGGGGGGGATACAAATGTCCTTATTTTGTTATTTTTTTTAGCTTGTTTAAATAAGTTGTCCCTTCATTTTTAACATATTTATTGCCATCTAATATTCATCATGTCATTGCAATAATCTGACTTCTGCCCTCTGGCAGCAGACAGGGAATAATATAAAGTTATTTCAGTATAAGTGAGATAGTATTACAGTTTTATTATTAATATTTTGATGTAGTTTTTACTTTTTATATTTTCTATTTTAATTTAATTTAACAAATTAATAATAATAATTATTATTATTTTAAATATGCCTATATAGTTTTATTATTATTTTAAATATGCCTATATAGTTTTATTTTAGCTTTAGTTTTAGTTATTTTAAAACATTAAGTTAAACTAAACGAGAATGTGAAATGTTGCCTTGGCAACTAGTTTATATATACAGTGGGTACGGAAAGTATTCAGACCCCCTTCAATTCAGTGCTATTTCAGTTAAAGTTTATTTTATTTCAAGTGACAAAAGTTTGTTTTTAGTTTTTAACTATAATAAACCTGGGTCATTTCACATTTTTTCTAAAAAATAAAATAAGTACATAAATAAATACAAAATAAATAATAATAAAAAAAACTAAAACTTGTTTCTTAAAGAAAAAAACGTATTCACAATATATGGCTGCTTTTGAATGGTCATCAATGAAAAAAAGTGTCTTGCATGAACATCCGCTAACAGCCCATACTAACCAACCAAATCATGATCGTCTTATACCAGTGAATATTTTTGCAAAACAAGTCACAACAACCAAAAATCTCAACCGGGCCAGTGGAAAACAACCTCACTGCTGAGCCCTGATCTGTAGAGCTAAACTCTGCTTATTAAAAAAAAAAAAAAAAACAGAGGAAAGCAACTGCTGCAGATATGAGGATTTGTAGAATCCTGGAGAATTATTGATTGTTTCCAGCAGAAAAAGCCAAGGTGGAACTTGCACATATTCAGTTTGCTCCTGAGAGATCTCTGATACTTAGGGATTCTGCCAGTGCCCCTGCAGAGCGACTCCAGGCTCAGGGTTGTTTGCACACGGGGTAGGGAGGATAATCCCAAGGGTATTTTTCACCTCCTATAGGTTACGGATACAGCTCCCACTCTCTCTCTCTCTGGATGCATCCAGCGGTGCAGACAGGATCAGCGGAGTTAGTATGTGCTCAGAGTTTCTCTCGCTGAGGGTCATTGAATGCACAGCAGAGACCGGCTCCATCGGTCCACACAACATTGCGTTCCTCCCTGCGACGTGTCTCGCTGTGTTCTGTAATGGCACACGTCTCATTTATCTTTTACATGGACTGTCTGCAAGAATAGACACTCTTGCTTTAGCAATCCTGCTGTTGAGGTCCTGGACTTACAAAATAAAACTTCACTGGATAATGAAAGTCTAACTAGATCTTGGCCTGTGCTACAGTTGTTGCCACAATGTTAGGTTAGGGTGGTTGCTTACTGGCAAAAAGAGCCCTCAAATTTAATTGAAAATTATGAAAGGGGTCATCTTACCCCAGGGGTAAGATGCCCCCTTTCATAATTTTCAATTAAATTTGAGGGTCCAAACCTGGGGTAAAAATCCTCTCTGGGGAAACGTAAACCATGTCATCTGTCTAAGGAAATATCATCTGATATTTGCAGATTATAAAACACATCTGATATAATTTTTTATTTAATTTATTGTATTTTATTTTAGAAAAAGTGTCAGTAATGCAAAATACTAAGTAAATATTTTATGCAAATGCATGTAAATTTATAGCTATATGTTTAAATTTATCTATGTAAATAGAAACATCTGAATTGCACTTTCATTCTACAAATTACAATTAAAATTTTTACAACCTACATTTTTAATTGACAGGTTTTTCATAACAAATTAAGTTGTGATTTAAACAAAGATTATTGCAATATGTTTTAGAAGAAAATACTATTTCAGTCTTTCTACTTTAAAATTTCACGTTTAATTCAATGCATTATTTGCTGTTTCTTTGTAATTCTTTGTGAAATTTACTAGCAATTCTGAGTGAGCATTGTTTCAAAGCACCATTTTTTCAGTGTTGGTTATGATGAATAATGGAGATCTTTGAAATGTACTAATTTATGTTCATTTATAGAATTTTTAAATGACTTCATAAATTATAATTATTCAGTAATGAAAAATAAGCATACAATATAAAGCATAAAAAGCCACGGGTCAATTTTGAAGGGATCATCTAACCTTAAGGGGATTATTTTATATTTTATTTTAATATGAATAATGAATAATAAAATAAAAACACATTTTTGACCATTCAAATCTAAATGAAGTTCAGATAAAAAGTCAAGATTAATTAGAGCACAACCATTCAATAAATGTGACATTTAGTGACGTCTATTGTCCTCATACAGTAAAAATAAATGATCAAGGAAATGCACCAGCAATGCAAATATAGATTGAATCTAGCAACATGGATTCACTCTCACATTTAACGCCACTCTTTCTTGCACTCAACTGGAAAGGTCCACCTGAGGCTAACAATAATGTCTAGTCTATGTCCATCCCACCCGAACCAAACTGCACCCATAAGCTTGTTTTGGCTTCTGCCGATACTTTGTCAAAAAGGTCCATTTGCTGTCCGAGGTAATCACTTCCATTAGCATTTATCAGCGTGTCTGTCTGGGGACCACTTTAGAGACATCTGCTTTCTCCAGCGCTCTAAAAGGCTGCCCGCTCCGCCCCGCAGGCCTCGCCACAAGGACACCAGAGCACTGGGGCTTTGCGCAGCCATTAATTGACGTCTTTTAGGGTTTGCTAAGATATTAGCACTTTCTCCTGAAACAATCCTCCATTCCTGCTTCTTCCCTAAAGGGTCGACTCGAGACCAGGGCGGGAGGGGGTGTGGAAACCTGACTGCACTCCGGTGTCTCTCCAAACCCAGTGTCCCCTTGGCCCTGCCACTCTCTTTTGGGGGGGGGGGGGGGGGGAAATTCCAGCTTTTTAATGGAGCGTGATGCCAAACCCTTGACAGGGAAGGCTGATGCCAGCGTGATGATGAGTCATGGTGGCACCGGGCACGTTTCCGAGCAGGGCCCACGGGCAGACTGGCAGAATTAAATTACTGAATATAGGATGCCACTAACAACCTTCCCATGCCAGATGTCTCCTGTAGGAGAGTTAAGCACCCTTCTCTATAAATTAAGAGCGATTTAAACCAGTCATTCTTATAAATTTTGCATACATATAAGGATTCAAAACGTAGCAAGCTGCCTACCTAGACAGCATTTTAAGGCATTATTGGGTGAGTTCCTGGCTTTTCCAAAAAGTAGGTGCACTGAAAAAAGTGTTTCATTCATCCAATAAAAAAAAAATTAGGGTAATGAATGAATGAATGATGCATTTATATAGCGATTTTATGTGTATTGTTGTACACCCTAAGCGCTTTACAATCATGAGGGGGTCTCTCCTCAACCACCACCAGTGTGCACCATCCACTTGGATGATGCGACGGCAGCCACAGGACAACGGCGCCAGTGCGCTCACCACACACCAGCTACAGGTGGAGAGGAGAGAGAGTCATAGAGCCAATCAAGTGGATGGGGATTATTAGGAGGCCATGATTGACAAGGGCCAGTGGAGGGAATTTGGCCAGTTACACCCCTACTCTTTACGAGAAGTGCCATGGGATTTTTAATGACCACATAGAGTCAGGACCTCGGTTTAATGTCTCATCCAAAAGACGGTTGATTCACATTTATATTTTTTAACTTGATTGGATAAATTAAAAAAAAAATTCAGTGTGGCATCAAGTTACCTTATTATGGGCAGATCCTATGGCAGCATTGCAGAGACTACAAGCTCTGTGAAAAAATGCATTTAAAACAAATGTTGATTATAAATGGACTTGGTTCTGAAACAATCATTAAAAATGGTTCTATCTAACCAAAAACAGACTATTCTACCCAATATTTGTGTGTGCGCTGTTTTATGTATTGTGTTGCTAGCTTCAAACTACGGTGGCCGAGAAGTGCTAAACAAATCACAATTCTGAAAACAAAATAACAAATTACAAATTACAAATGCAAGTCTAAAAAACTAAATAATTCAGAAAGCACAACAATTCAACAATCCCGACTCTGCTGTTCTTCGGCTGGTTCTTCCCTGTATAAGTTGATTGACAGATGTCTCGTCCAGTCAGCGGTGAGTAATCCCAAACCAATGGCGCCATCTCAAACTATACCTACCTCTTCCGGTTTGTCTGATTTGTCGTTGTGTTTTCTGACTTGTTATAATGTTTTCTGAATTGTCGTTGTGTTTTCTGAATTGTTTTTTAAACTTGCACTTAAAAAAATTGGTGGTAAAACAATTTTCACTCAGAAATTGCTAGCTAATTTCATAAATCATTAATACATTAAATGGGAAATTTTGAAGCATAAACACTGAAATCGTGTTTTCCTATATAACCTAATCCAATTTTTATTTATTTTTTTATATATATTTTTTTACAGTGTATGGGTTTCATCTTGGTTAGAACACACTTTTGCAACTTAGTTTTTCAGTGAAAAAAACATTTATGCATAATTTTGGCAATATTCATTCATTCAGAGGTGCATAAGGTGAATGATGCCTATGATCAATCAGTTAAACAAAAAAAAAGAAACACGCTAACTAAATAACTAACAATCAGTCAACAAACAAACAAACAAAACGATAAATAAATAAATCGAAAATTTGTATTTTTGAGAAAAATTGGGTCAAAATGACCAGAACACAACATGAGGGTTGCACATTAATATTTATAATGTTGATTCTTATACATATAATATCGAAAAGTGCTTTATAGCAAGTGTCTTTATTTAACAAGACAAATGAATGATTATCATCATAAGCTTTGAAATTGAAAACATGGACTGTAATAGTCGTGAAGGAGAGCAGAACTATTTCTTCTTCCGCTCATCTGAACGTGAGCAGGAATGCTGAATGACAAGCAGTCAGTGCTCAGTCACAGCACTCATTCAAACATCATAGTTATTGAGTTATTTCACACCAAATAAGTGCCATTATTGTAATGCACTATTTTATAACAAACAACATAAAACCAAAATGTACTTATAAACCCAAACTTCCTTACATTTATAATACATTTAAAATAAATGTATTGAAATTAAAAGTTGTTAAAGGATTGATCATGTTCAGTGATTGTTGTCAGTAAATAAAAGACAAAAACAGAACTCTGATTATTATGATTAAATACAAAAAAATACTGCCTGTCAAAAGGCTATAATTATTTTACTATAATTAATTTTCATCAATTTTTACCTTGATAATATGAAATATCAGTATTGGAGTGAAAAGAAAATAGTTAAATCAGCTAACATGATTGTGTACCTTATTTATTTTAACATCATGCATTGATATTACTCAAACAATTTACCCAAAAGCCAGATATCTGAACCACATGTGATTCGATTCTCTTCAATGATGAACTGTCTTTAACTGAAAAATGAGTGTTTACTATTGTCATTCTGCATTATTGACACACTATTTTCCTAATTAATGCTGTTCAGTTGCTTTGACACAATCTGTATTGTTAAAAGCGCTATATAAATAAAGGTGACTTGACTTGACTTAAATAACTCTTCTGGTGGTTGACTTAAATGTACAACATTTATAGTAAGTGACAACACATAACCCGCAAGAAAGTGATGAGCGTCAGGCTAAAGGGAACACACACCGTATTGCAGGTTAATCCCGTAAGGGGATTCCAAGCAAAAATAATATTCGAAAATCGCTGGGTATTATTCGATTATTATTCGAAAATCGTACCCTCCCCCGCATGCATGCACAAACACCCATAAACTGAGAGAGAGGGAGAGACGGGATTCACACTTTCAATCTGTATGATAAACTGTTTAATTCAGAAGATAGGCTACCTTAACTCAAGCCATATAATGATTGTAATGATATAATAAACACAACCGAATGAAGGCACTTATTAACATAACAGTCTGTCGATTAGCATAAATGAACTGCTCATAAGGCTAGGACATTTCCATAAAAAATGGATGGAACCCCTCAATAGATACGAGATGGGAGGAAAAATATACTTCAATATCTTCTGTCGCAATTATATTGTTGGGTAATTATACTGTATATAAACTGCGGGCATCCGGGAGTTGTTATTAAAATGCGGGGCATTTAAATCGCTTTTGAACGCGCGCTTGTTTTTTTACTTTCACTTTCGAGATTCGTGAATCTACGGAGCAGCACTCGGCAGTACTTACCACACATTTTACAAGATTAGATGTTTGTCAGTGCTGCTCAGGATCTGCAAATCATTTCGCCATCATCCTATCAGTCATCTCTCCTTACTCTCTTTATGTGGTAAGTGAAATGTTATATACTGTACAATGTCCCTTTAGTGGATCCGTAGAACGCGTTGTTTTCCGCGCCTTTCTGAATACGGATTCAGCCACAACTCTAATCCGCACAGAACTCTTATCTGGCATCATCTTAAGTTACTGTAACCGTTATATGCTACACAAGTCTTTTGTGTTCAGCCAATGTGTTCTTCTGTTGTCTTTGACATCTTTTAGGTGCGTTATTGGCTGCGCCACTCTCTGCTTACATGAACGCGCCACCACCGCATCAGCATGGAAAACATGGGGAGATTTTTTGAGACAATAATCGCACAACCTATTCGATATTCTATAATTAAATCAACTAATCGAATATTTGAAAATTGTGACACATCCCTGATTAACATGGTGGGAATGTTAAGAAGCACCAAAAACCAAGGGAGCCTAGACCTGCTGGAAAAGCAATTACAAATACTCGACAAGTGTAGCAGCATTCAGGAGACGTCTGTGGCAAATCTGCAGCAGACCTTACATGGCTTTAAAGAGATGTTAGGACCAAAAGATTCACTCTGATCAAAGCCTCGCCACACAGGAGAACCCGGGACACGGTGCCGAGGCAATTCTCAACAGTGCTGTTCCTTCAAAGAGACATGACTGTGAGTGGGGTTGTCGAGCCTTTGTGAGATAACAGAAGGGACCAACCTTTGGTGGGCTAAAAATATCCTTCAGCCCACAAAACAATTACACTGATGGACCAAGGTGGCACAACCCCCAACCTCCCAGCTTCTCCTGCCTCATGATGTGGGTGTCAGAAGAGCAGAAAGGAAGTAGCTCAAAACAAAAACAAGATCTCCTACTCACACAAGCATGCTGTACAGCCTTACTTCCTTTGAATGATTTAAAGGAATAGTTCACCCCAAAAGGACATTTTTTGAATATTAATTCTCAGGCCATCCAAGATATAGATGAGCTTGTTTCGACATCAAAACAGATTTGGAGAAATGTA
Organism: Sinocyclocheilus grahami; assembly: GCF_001515645.1. Classification (NCBI taxonomy): domain Eukaryota; kingdom Metazoa; phylum Chordata; class Actinopteri; order Cypriniformes; family Cyprinidae; genus Sinocyclocheilus; species Sinocyclocheilus grahami. Next base: position 4,782,654 of record NW_015505305.1, on the reverse strand, counting down.
GCATTAGATCACTTGCTCACCAATGGATCGTCTGCAGTGAATGGGTGCCGTCAGAATGAGTCCAAACAGCTGATAAAAACATCACAATAATCCACACCACTCCAGTCCATCAATTAATGGTGTTTGTAAGAAACAAATCCAGACATTTTACCTTTAAACTGTCACTTCTGGCAAAAATATCAGTCAATAATCTATAAGAACGCTACAGTGAAAAAGTCCATCTTCTGTTGTCCTCTCACATCAAAACCCACTGACATATTTGTTTAGAACTGTTTTAAACAGTTTTCACTTGATCTGTGCATATTTCTCTCTTGATTCAGAGAAGTCCAATTTTCACTGGAGAAAGCAATATTTGAGGACTCATATTTTAGGCGGAAGCAATGGCTTGAAGTTAAAAATATACTAATGATAGATTCATTCACTGCTGAAAGTTACATACTAATGTTCCCCCTCCATTATGTTAGTTTTTTAGAGACTAGAACTGATTTCTTATCTAGTAGGAACAACATATTTTTACCAGTAACCTATTACACTTCTGATCACATTTTTAACAGCTATGGCCAGCTATGCAATCAACCAATAACATTAGCAGCAGGTATGACTACAATGGTCAATAACCACATAGTGACAAAATCACTGCTTGTGTGAATGGGCCTTAAGACATCATCCTTACCAAAATAGAACCTCACAAGTGACTGAGTTGGAAGCATCTATAGGAAGCAGATCTGTTGATTATGCTTGATTCAAATACAGTTTGACATTTGCAAGATGATAAGCCAACAGCGTGATACTTTAATAAAGCATAATAATGAATAGCACACACAAATATTATACTGATTAATAAATTTAAACAACATTTTAGAAGGGAAGTCGTTGATATTTTGCAGAGTTATGGCTTATAATGTGATGCTTACAATACAAGTGAAAGGAATTATTAAAATGAGGATTCTGAATAGTCAAAATACATCAAGAAATAAAAGTCTCAAGCTTGATACAAGTAACATGGAAATGACAGAGATGGACAGCATGCGTGGACACCTGCTTCAGAACATGTCAGCTTCTCAATACATGTGAATCTGGAACATGCAATAAGCCTCTGCGAATTTAAATAATTATGAAATCCCTCACAGACAGCAGTGCATTCATATGCAGAGAGGAAACATATGAATTTATACAGTGTGTTTATTTGATGAAATGACTGGCAGTGTTGTTTCCATGCAAGTTTGTGAGGTTTGGTTACGCGCTGAGACCAGCCCACAGGACAGAAAGTGATGTGCCTTTATTAAAATGCTGCCACAGTCACTGAATGCATACAGATGCCATAATGTAATAGATAGCATCACGCGTCGAGTAACAGAGCGGTGAGAAAGAGCGAAAGAGAGGGAGAGTAAAAATAAAGTCTGCCGGCTCAGTTCATGTCGCCGCGCTGGAATTTGCATGTTATCAGAGGCAAAATATCTCAATCAAAATGTCACCCGCCGCCTGCAGTCCTCGGCTGGGCTTTGATGGCGCAGAGGCCAATTTCTGTAAAGTGGAGCTCAATGCAAGGACTCTCCAAGGGACAGAACA
>NW_015505305.1:4763585-4778585 GCF_001515645.1 Sinocyclocheilus grahami | reverse complement strand
CAATAACACACCAAACCAGCTGTTTGACTAAGCTAACTATCAGAAAACGGTCCAGACAACAATATGGCCCGCCAGCGTGACGTGAGTCTTCATAACCTTAGCATTCAAGTCCTGTTGGTACGGCCATGAAGCTCCAGACTCTGGCAGCTCTTTTTCACAGTGACGGCGCGATCCGTGGCTGTTTTTAGAGCTTGGGGAGGTGCAGGCCGCTAGAATCCATTAAAGAGAAGGTGCTGGGAACTCTAATTCATTTGTCACTTTAGCCTGGAAGTTCCAAATGTCAGACACAACGATTTCTCAGCACACATCCCCTCCTGCTCAGTGAAGACAGAGGCGAGATATTGTATCGAACGATGGCTGGCAACAAATACGAAGCTCTGAGCTAATGTTTCGGTTTATTACAGCTGTCCTGATAAATGACATCCGCCACTGAAGTTTCAGTCCGTCGCACAAGATCCCGCAGTAACACCAGACCTCATTTCTTGCTAAAATGTACACTGACAGAAGACACAATAATGCTGAATTTACAATTTTGAACATACTTGTTGCTTAGGTGATGGAGTGAATTTCCATTTACATCATTTGGCAGATGCTTTCACCCAAAGCAAATTTACATTGATTTCAAAGTATGCATTTTATCAGTTCATAGGAATCAAACCCATGACCTATATATATAGTCTTGAGATAGTCTTAAAGGTACAGCAGCAGAAATAGCTAATTTAAAGGGATAGTTCACCCCAAAATTTTAATTCTCTCATCATTTACTCACTTTTATGTCGTTCCAAACCTATATGACTTGATTTCTTCTGTGGAACATAAAAGAAGATATTTTGAGAAATGTCACTGTGTTTTTTGTCCATACAATGGAAGTCAATGGTAACCAACGCTGTTTGTTTACCAACCTTCTTAAAAAAAATCTTATTTTGTGTTCTGCAGAAGAAAATCATAAAGATTTAAATGAAATGGAAGTGAGCAAATGGTAGAATTGTCATTTTTGAGTGAGTTTTAATTCAAAGGGTCAGATGGTCAAATGGTCATGGAAAACTGAATAAAAATATATGAATATATTTATTGGGATTAAGTATGAGCTGAGATGTTTGATTTAAAAAAATTTTTGACTATCAAGCATATTTTCCATGTAATTCTCATTATTTTAATATATAAAATATATTCATATATATATATATAGATATATTGTAAATAATGACAGCATTTCTATTAATAAACAAAAAAAATTGAGTTACTGTTTTATAGTAATGACATTTTTCACTGTTTGGGCATAATTGTCATTAAAATAGTGTTATAATGTAACAGGTAAAATTTTGCATTTTTTCTTTTAATTTTGAACTATATCTTTAATTTGAAGGGTCAGATGGTCATGTGGTCATGGAGAACTCAACAAACATCTCAAACTTTTGGGAAAAAGTGCACGTAAGTACAGTACACTAACACACACAGGCACTGCACGGGTCTTTCAAATGTTAGAAAAGCAGCCTAGCGGATCATCATTTAAATTTCACTCTGACTCTTGGCTCAAATCCAGACATTAGACAATGGATTGAAATTAAAGCCTAAGCTAATGGGAAAACATGCATGACAAAAACCTCATGGTTAGCCATGTTCAAGCTGAGTGACCCTCGCCCGCCACAGAGTGGATACAGCTGTGACCTGAACAGAAGAGCAATGTTTTTCAGAACATCATTAACATTAATGGAGGTACAATCAATCAAAGACGATTTTAATCTCAAATTGTTTAATATTCCATTCACCTTAACACTTCAAACAATATTTCTGTGGCCACCTGCGAATCCTGATAAGTTGGCCACGCAGTTACCCGTCCTCATGTAGTCGGCAGAATGCATTGATTAATATGTTTGTTTGTGACAAGCACAATTATGCCATTGTTCAGCGTGTACTTTAACAAGCAGAAAGGACTTTTTAGAAATGTCTGGCTGCTGAAGAGAGCGTTAAGGCCAGCACCCTCGTCATCTCCGCAAAGGAGACACGTCAGGACACCCCCACGTGCCGCCGCCGGTTTAATACGGCACTGATTATCGTTTGCACTGGCCTCGAGTTCACACCACTGGTGCGAGATTGATGCCATGTTGATTTTTAATGATGTGAGCTTCGACGCAAGCGGAGAAGGGGCAATGACCATGCAAAATGTCATTCTAATTATCTCGCCAGCCAGCCAATGAGGAAGTAAACATTTACACTAACCTGTAACCCCTGAAGCCGAGACTCGGGGCCCACTTTCAGAATGGAACCCGATTTATTGGCAGTCTCTGATCTGCCCGGCGACTAATCAAACCAGCCGGCAGCGTTCTGCTTCCACCCGTCTGTAAACAACACAGACTACGTGACATCTACATAACAAATATGAACTGCCACCCTTGTTGATGAACACGCGAGACCTCAATTATTTCAGTCTCCTTCAAATGTTTTTCACGTGTTGTGGATCTGCAGGTTGCCCTCATTAACCCTAACCATTATTACAGTATTAATACAGTACATAAGGGAATTGCTTACAATAGTGCTAATCAAATAAGATTGACAACAATGCTTTTTATTAATATGCAAGTCCACAAGTGTGCAATTACAGATAAGTACATATTACTATAAGTAGGCTTACAGATAAGTAAATTATTAGGCAAAAAATTAGATGGTGTTACAGCTGTGTAAAACATATACGAATCTGAATGTAAGTCGCTGGGGTATATTTGTAGCAATAGCCAAAAATACATTGTATGGGTCAAAATTATCCATTTTTCTTTTATGCCAAAAATCACTAGGATATTAAGTAAAGATCATGTTCCATGAAGATATTTTGTAAATGTCCTACTGTAAATATATCAAAACTTAATTTTTGATTAGTAATATGCATTGCTAAGAACTTCATTTGGACAACTTTAAAGGCGATTTTCTCAATATTTAGATTTTTTTTGCACCCTCAGATTTTCAAATAGTTTTATCTCGGCCAAATATTGTCCGATCCTAATAAACCATACATCAATGGAAAGCTTATTTATTCAGCTTTCAGATGATGTATAAATCAATAAAAAAATTGACCCTTATGACTGTTTTGTGGTCCAGGGTCACATATGTCAGATACATATATATATATATATATATATATATATATATATTTTTTTTTTAGGTAAAGTATGACCTGAGATTTAAAAAAAGTAAAGTATAACCTGAAATAGTTTTGATTGTGACATTCAAATTTGTCATTATTTGGACAAATAAGCATATTTTCTCTTTTATGATCATTACCTTAACATGAAACATTTATTAATATATAGTTATTTAAGTAAGTATAATATCATTTGTATACATTTTACAATTAATGCTGCTTTAAATAAACAGCAAAAAAGAAATTGAGGCCAATTATTAAATGACTGTTTTTTAGTAAGAAATTTTGAATTCTTTATCATGTAATGGGCTTAAATTGTATGTTTTTTTTTTATTTTGGGCTGAGATATGACCAAGACATTTCTTTGTGAGATTTATTCATCATTGTTGAGGACAAGTGCACAGTTATCCTGACGGCCCATCACTGTGTTTGACTGTATCACAGAGAGCAAGCTAGGGGCTTGTATGTGCGGTATGGATGGGCCGTGTATTTGTTGAGATAGAGGTGGTCAGACTTGACCTTTTAGGTCCAAGATGAATAACAGCTAGTCTTCATCTCTAATGTCTGGAAATAGTCATAGATGACCTTTACTCAAACTGTTCAGCATATTACTGATGTAGCCCGGCTCTCTAAATGACCCTGTCCAGACGGCTAATGCAATCAAAATCAACCATATTTGTTATTAAGGCTTAGAGGGAAATAAATACAATTAATGTCAATTAGAAATAAGAGTGGGTAACTAATACTTTAGGTTTAGTTTTAGAAGTATACTGGCTTTTTGGATACAATACAGCATGTATAACATCAAACACACCTTTTCTAATCATCATATGACATGGACAACAACGTCGAGTGTGATTCCGAGCCCAACCATCCACCATTCAATTAAAATCCATTCATTTCCTCATTTCCCATCAGCAGCTCTTGTATATGTGATTGCATTCTGTTCTGGATGTAGTGGACGATCCATCATTGTGGCTCTTGTTAAAGGATACAGCGCGGTCTTCTCACATCTGCATAAACAGCCACTATTCCCTCTGCTCAGATTCATTCCCATCAGCCCTCAGAGAAAGAGAGGCAGGAACTTCACCTCGACAAATCGCCTCGCTATTGTTTCAAAATAACACCACGCTTTACACCCCCTAAGATTATTTCTGGATAATTGGCTCCTGAATATAAGGCAATTATTTTTTTTTAAATCTAATTATTTGCTTTCCCTCCTTTACAACAAAGTTAATTCTTCACACTGCAATTACCAAGTAAATTCGATGCTGTGATGTAGACATTTAAATCTTTTTTTTTGTCTGGGATTTCTCTCAGCACACGGGCTCCACGGCTTGAGGGAGGCCTCGCTTTGGCACGTAAGGCGTTGTCCTGGCAACCATCTTGATGCAGTCGACGATGGGGCAGACGCTGAGGCACAGAGTACAGCCGGTGCAGCTGTTCTGAATTGTGGGGAGATGAGTCTCGGGGTCAAACACAATGGCCTGCCAGACACAGAGACATTAGAATCATTATATCCTCACCAGAGGCGACAACCTGCTACGGCTGGACGTCACACAATACAAATGCAACAAAGACTGTGTGCTGTCCCTCCACCGAATCACACAGATGTATGAAACCTGTCAGGAACATGTCATATGGGTCATATTTCACACATTTCACAAAATCAAAATAAGAAAAATTATATTTGTTATTGTTTTGTAATGCAAAATGAAAAAAAAGATGCATTTAAATGTTATTTATTCATCATGGCAGTATTTTTTGTATCTTTTTAGTAATTTTAATAATATAATGATATTATTTTATAATAATATAATAAAAAATTACTGAAATATAAACATAGCAAAAATACAAAAAATGGCAAATATTATTTAAATGTATAAATCATGATAATATTTGTAGTATCTACCTTTTATTTTTTTATTTTAACTAGTTTAAAGATGATTAATAAATTATATATAAAATAATAATAATTATTATTTTACTGTAATAAAGTACAAAATTACTGTATTAAAATAATGAAAATGTAAAGCAAATTATCTTTAAAAAACCTTAAAGTTAATGCAAGTTTTAAAATGTGGATAATTCATTTTTTTATTATTACTTAATAAAATACAAAATCACTGTAATAAAAATGTAAAGCAAAATATCTTTAATTTGAATTAAACTCAAAGTTATTGCAAAGTTAAAGAGAATTTGAGAGGGACATTTGTGTAGTTGTCATAAAAATGCCACAAAATGAAAAATCTTAAATGGGCCTAAAATTAGGCTTCACTTTATGCAAAATATAATTTTTTATGTGAATACACTACAGAGAAGAGGAAGGAACGCCCAGCAATCTAACCGTTATATTAGACTGCTAAAACGATCAGTAAAATGTTGTGTTTGTACGGCAGGAAGATTAGACATTATTTTGGCAGCTGAAAGCGAGTACGGGCACCTTTTCAAACATAACCGGATTGCCGCTAGCGCGACAGAGTGCTGTTTTGTATTGCTTGATGGGCCACCTATTTGATCGTGACACATTATGCTGATGAATGCTCCTCTATATTAGAAAGCATTAATAATGTGTAATTCCTCTTAGAGATCCACTCACAGACAATGAGCGTCACTGTGAACAATTACTGCTTTGATAAAACCCGCACTCTACTTCATCAATACCCTTATGATAAATTGCAAGGGACATTTATTTAACAGGAGAGGGTGAGATGAATACTTTAATAAAACTGTCAGAGCCATCCCACTTGCCGTTCTTCTGCAGGCTGAAGCACAAGGGGACATTGCAGTTTTCAGTGTTAATATTCATTAGAGTCTCTAAAGGGAAAATCAGGTGCGCTAATGAGATCTTTAGTCTGCCAGTAAGAGGTGCTATAGCAGAACTTGTTTTGTTTTTTTATTTTTATGTACATGTATGTCAGGGTAGAACCTTAAATATTAGTATATTGGTTTTAGTTTAGTACTTTGTATAGCATTTTTAGTATTAACTTCGCTTTTTGAAGTAATACAGAATGCTAAGCATGTATGCTAACTGCTAGGCTACATTTTTGCCCGCTCTATGACATATTTTTATTGTTTGTACTAATGTAAACCTTACTCTGTTAGCTAAAGCTGAAAACTGCTGGTTGTTGAGAGCTGGAAATGGTTTATAAAGCTACTAGCTGAAGTCTTTGAGCCCTGGAGAGGCCAGGAGCTGTAATTGAACAGCCGGAGGCTAGGAGCTATGGGTTTGTGTGGGAACAAACAGTGTACGCGTGTCTCTGTGCGGGTGGGCGGATGGAGGGAGGTACGCACCTGGTATCCAGCATCGTTACAGGTCATGTAACACTTCCCGCAGTTAACGCACATCTCCGGATCGATCAGAGCTTGCACTTGCTCCTCAATGTTGAGCTCTTGAAAGGCGCCGATGTGTTTCAGAGCTTTGGCTATCACATCCTGAGCATAAAAAACACAAATATATTGGAACTTCAGACCAAAGCTAAAAGGTTTTCAGGAGAAAAATAGTTTCTGAGCTTTAATGATCTGTAAGCAAGTGTATAATATAAGAAAACCTACTTGAACTTGTGGCACAGGACCCTTGGGAGTGTAAACTCTCATTCCTTGGGTGGAAACAGTGTTGTCAGTGAAGTCTCTCAGTTTCTTTTTGTGGTTCGCAATCGCTTCCTTCTTTTCCTGCAGGTACGGTCCAAAACTGGGCAGACACTATTGGGGAACAAGAAACAAACAGAATGAATTGCATTGCATTGTTATTGTTAACTAAAACCGTTTTTTTTGTTTGGTTTTTTACATGGTAATTGAAATAATTCTGGAATAAAATATTAAAAACTAAAATATAAATATTAGATGAAAAACATTAGACGGAAAAAAAAAAACTAGAACAACAATTGAAATGTTGCCTTGGCATATACAGTAACTGAAATAAAGCATTAAGTATACTGTAATAATAATAATAATAATAATAATAATAATAATAAGTAGACGAAGAAGAAAAAACTATTAATAAATACTATAATAGTATATAGCATAACTATAATAATAAGTATTGTTTTTGTTAACTAAAAACAAAACTAAAACGAATAAAAATAGTTTTCGATAAATGAAAGACAGCTGGTAGAAAATAAAATAAAATGTAAATATTAGATGAAAAATCTAAATAAAATAAATAGAAATGTTGCATTGACATCTAACTAAAATTAAGTTGAATTATAGTAATATTAAATATAATAATAATAATAATACATTAATAAATACTATAATAGTAGTAACTATTAAAAGTTAATTTTTAATTTTACGTAAAATGCGATATCCGCAGAGTTGTTCTGTCATGTTCTTTTTTTCCAAACCGCGACAAACGTCAGTTTCCCTTCTCTGCAGAATGCGTTATATCCGCTCAACCAATCACAGCGCACCATTCCACACACTCTAGATAGTAATGGCGGCGCTTTGAATACACCCGGCATCCTAGTTTTCCTCATCTACTTTGTGATCAACAAACAAACTTAGGGCTGCACGATAAATCGCATGTGATTGTCATGCGCATCTCGTCAGTAAAGCCGGTTCTGTGATTAATAGTAAATCTCCATCACGTGTTTTCAGATGGAGCGGCATTTAATACACAGAGCACTGCAATATCACGTTCATAATCGCAGATGAGTCGCATTCGATTATGAATGTGATATTGCGTAGCTTGTCAGTGTAAGTGTTTTTATTTATCCCATTAATGTTTTTGTTAATACAGCGTATAGCACTAGTCAACTAAATGAATGTAACATGGCAAAGATGAATGCACTTTTGGAAGTTGAATGTAAGTGAAATGTCTTTTTGGAACTTCTGTGGTTTAATGTGATATTTTTGTTCATGTATGTTCATCGTGAAATTTTCTTTTATTGTTGTAATTCATTTATAGCATTAACAAGATGACCTGTTGAATTAATTTTGGGAGCGATGATTGATTGAATGTATTTTCAGTCCAGTGCCTGTATATAAGATTAGTATTGACCAAGTTCAGAATCAAAATCTGGATTTGAATTTTTTATGTTATTATAACCTAAAGATGCTATGTGAAAGTTTGAAACAGAAAATAGTGGTTTTCATCTTGCCACTTTCTTGGTAAAGAAAACACATTTTTACTCAAATTAATCAAAATAGATTTATAGCGTTTTGGAACCAAACTCTTCATATACTGTATATATATATATATATATATATATATATATATATAATACAACATATGATGGCATCTACCTTAAACATAACCGAATTTATTCCAATTATTAAAAATAAAGAAATAATTATTACTATCAATTATAATAATAAATATAATTGTATAAATAAAATAATTATATTAAAATAATAAATATTATAATAGTATATAATATAAATAATAATAGTAAATATTCTACTATATAAATAATACTAAAACAACACTGGTTCTAACAATTCAATGAAGGAATTATGTTAAACAGTAAAAAAAACAAAAAAAAACTACTAGTGGGAGACTTTGTGGCCCACGTTCTTCTCTGGATGTTTGTTATACTATATGTTCTCCAAAAACAGATGCCTGATATCATTTGTTGATTTGGCTACGTTTTCTTTGAGGTAACCAGTTATATTTCCTGTCATACTCAATTACGTTGATTTCTGAAGCACACTCTTCCTTTCATGCAGTGCCATGTGTTCTCCTTTAAGATGCTCTCACCAAGGAGACGGGTATTTATGCTTACTAGTGATTACTGATTCACTGGGCTTCAGATGCCATGTGTACCAAAGCATGAGTGCTGCGTCCCTCATTAGACCATCAGAGAAGTACACACGTTCACAGGAGAGCAAAACAAAGGCATTAAAGACACACTGCTCCCTTCTGAGGAGTGGCTACTCTTTTTCATCCTTGAAAATTAATGAGATCCCTTCTGTCAACATTCAGCGATTTAGAGTCTAATCTGCTCCGGGCTTAACCGCTTTCATTCCACGCGGAGGTGAGACTTCAGGTCTGTGGCGTTTTGCACGAGGTGATGTTTTAATGTTAAAAGAAAGAAAACTTATTGGCAAACACGCACGATCGATATTACATTCGCGGTCCCCAAAGCAGCTGCGCACGTTGTTGAAATCGCTTGTGCATAAAAAGTAAAATGAAAACTGATGTAGGTCACGCAGAATGATTTCTGAGAGATTATTGCCCTTGGTTTACCACTTTTGTATCTTTTGAAGGCCCTGTACTGTAAAATCATGCAATATATTTGCAAAAATATTCATTTGCCATTCAGGCTTAAGACATTACCGTGGCGATGAACAGGGATTGCGGGCTCGCTTGGAATTGGGGGTGGAAGATTCTCCTGTTGATGGATTCGGCAGGAGTGTGTCGACAGAAAACATGATCTCGGCCACTTCACACTCTCTCAGTGAGCGCCTCGTAGAGAACCGGGACGGCTTCACTTATTTGATTCTCCAAGCCAACTCTCACCATGCTAGAAAAACCAGGTCTTGGCAGCTTTTTGGAATACGGTAGTTGATTGTTTGCTGGTCTACGGTGGTCTGCCAGCTTTACCCATAAGATTTCTACACATTTTGGTTTCTATATTCAGGGCCAATCCAGCCTCTATGAATGAATATGGAGACATCTTTTGATTAAATACTGGAATATTAAATACTGTAAATGCTGAAACGTTACATGTGCCAGGTAGGGCAACCTTTAGTGCTTTTCTATAGTATTAAGCCTCAAATGTCAACTATACATCGGATTGGTTTCTTCTTTAAATTATAAAAATATGAATGGTATTATAATGTTATACTAAAACTAAAACAATGGAAACACCCTTAAGATAACATGTAGAAAGAAAAAAACATATCTTAAGTGTAACGAATAACATAAGTGGACTTTGAACGATTAATTGCCGCTTTGAACGAATACGTAATTGTGGCATCCATAATTGTAATTGCGATTAGAAATTGGATTAATTGTGCAGCCCTAGTGCCATGCAAGTATCATTTTTATGATGTAAATCTTTACATTTTACTGGAGATAAAACTAAATAGCTCCCACTAACTGACTAGTCTCAGACAAGCACAAAGTTTGAAGCATAATAAAGGAAAAAAAATATATATATATATTATTATTATTATAATTATTTATATACAACTTTCATTTATTTATAGGTTTATTATTATTATTATTATTATTTATTTATTTTTTATAAAATGTATTTATAGCTGATTACATATTTTAAAACTGAACACTTATGAACACTTATTATGGACATTTTAATTTAGATTTTTTTTTTATTACATATTTCCTGACATTTCCAGATTTTCAATGACTGTAGAAACCCAAAAAAAAAAAAATTATTTATATACAACTTTCATTTATTTATAGGTTTATTATTATTATTATTATATATATTTTTTTTATAAAATTTATTTATAGCTGATTACATATTTTAAAACTGAACACTTATGAACACTTATTATGGACATTTTAATTTAGATTTTTTTTTTATTACATATTTCCTGACATTTCCAGATTTTCAATGACTGTAGAAACCCTGTAATAATCTAGATGACGATGTAACATTTAGACTAAATCCATCATCTTTAAGACCACCTTGGACCAGCTAATAACTATAAAGGACCAGCTTGGACCAGCAATAAAACCAGCAACTAAGGTGGTTTTAGCAGGACTTTCCATAAGAGAGATAGCATATGAATGTGGAGTTACATAATCTGCATATATTGGACAGACATCATATACCCTAATCACCAGAGCTGAATATATTACAGTACATGTAAAATGATTTACATCAAAAAGGAAAAAAGCCAAACTAACTGATTAATCATGGTTTTGAGTTATAGTAGTGGAATGTGGATTTGCTCAATCAAAAGTGACATGGGCATTTTAGGCCCCTCCTGAGCTCTAATCTAGCATAATAGCTCAAAGAATCCACGCAAATGCAAAATTAACACGTCACATGCAGCTGGCACAGAGTGTGTGAGGAGGGCCGGTGGCCCCGTATGGTGCAGGGGGAAGGGGGGCCGCATCCCTGTCGTGTGTTTAAGTGGAGAAATACCTGTTTGCTGTGATTTCCCCAGATTATCATATTCAAGACAGTTCGAATGAAAGGATTCCAACATGCTGCCTCCCCTGGATGCAGGAGAGGGATAATATCAGCACGCTGGCAGGCAGTTTGTCTTCGGCCTGCTAAGGACGGGGTCGCTGCACAGCTCTGCACGGCTGTTTGTGAATAGCGGGTGAGCGGGACGAACAGATGTAATGATGGGACACGACCACAGCTGTATGAACATACACCAACCTGAGTACTCAAACTCATTTAACTTCACACACACATGCAGTCGCACGCTAACACACAACAACACTAAAGAGAAAGACGGCTGGGAATGTTCACTACCGTTCAAACATTTGGAGTTTTGAAGCTTTAGATTTAGTCTCTTATGCTCACCAAGGCTGCAATTATTTGATCAAATATATAGTAAAAACAGTACTATTGTGAAATATTATTACAGTTTAAAATAACTGCTTTATATTTTAAAATATAATTTATTCCTGATTTTGCAGTATCATTACAGTTATCAGTGTCACATGATCCTTCAGAAATCATTGTAATATGCTTATTTGCAGTACAAGAGTCATTTCTTATTATTAGGAATTTTGAAAACAGTTGTGCTGGTTAATATTTTTATAGAAACGGTTACACATTTTTTTCAGGATTCTTTGAAGAACGAAAAGTTCAAAAGAACAATTTATTTGAAATATAAAACTTTTGTAACACTATAAATGTTTTTACGGTAATTTAATGGATCTTTGCTGAATAAACGTATTATTTTTATAAAAAAAAGAAAAAAAAAAGAAATTGAAATTGTGATTTCCAGACCAGGAAAAGTCCATTTTAAAAATAAATTCTTAAAGCATTAAATTAAAACATCTGTAGTCAGTATAAATGTTTCACTGAATGTCTTACAGTAAATATCCATTTTTAACATATAATATAATATAATCAGCTATAAATTGCTTTGTGTGAGCACAATCTCTATATAAAAAAGCATTTTAAAAATCGTAAAATTAAGTAACATTATAAACTTCTTTACTGTCACTTTTAATCAATTTAATGGATCTGAATATTGCTAAATAAAACTATTATTTTCTTAGAAAAAAATAAAAAAATAAATTCTTACTGACCCCAAATTTTTGAATAGTAGTGTAATTGTAGATCAATATTCATCACAGAACCAAATTTATACCTGCTGCTATTTTAGAAAAAAACCCATTAATTTATCCCCAGTCTAAATAGCCCTTCAACAACTTAAGAGTTCACCCAAAAATAAAAAAAATAGTTTACTCATCTTTATGTCATTCCAAACACGTAGGACTTTTTTCTTTTGCGAAATACATGTTGAAAAATGTCCCAGTATTTTCAGTATTTCTGGACTTTCATTGGTCGGATAAAAAGTTTTTCAAACATTTTTCAAAGCGTCTTTTTTTCTTTGTTGCTTTCCAAAGAAGAAAGCAAGTCATGTGACATGATGGTGAATAACAGATGACAGAAAGTTCATTTTTACACGAACTATCCTTGTAGCGCTTGATGCCGAACCTGGGAAACATGCATCACACAACCACATTCCAGATCAAACTGCAATCAGATCTAAAGATATTCCACATTACTGTTCATGCGAAGCCACCAGATGACATTTCTTGGCAAGCGAGTTAGACTGTGCATTTGAATACCGTTTTTCATCACATATACAAAATAAAACATTAATTTAGTGTCGGAGTCGATGTCAGTGCGATAGCTGATCAAAAGATGTTAATCTTTCGCTCATCTGATTTAGTCATGCACAGAGAGCGGGTGTCAAGCAACAAGTCTGAAGGTGAAAAACTCAAAGGCAGGCAGTGACAAAGCTACCTACATGAAAGAGCGACAAGGGTTCAAAGCAGTCGTTTCCCAGCCGAGCACTTCATATGATCCAACTATTAAGTCTTATTTCTCTTTCAACTTCTCATTGCCATTAGGAAAAGATATCAACTCATGAGTCAAAAATAAAAACCATAAAGAATGCTATAAACAACCCTGAAGCACAATACTCGTGTGATTTATCCGCACTCAACCACTGCAGAAGGCTATAATTAAATATAAAAGCCTAAATTTATCTCAAGAGCGTTCAACCCTCATTAATTTGAACCCAGGACAGCACAGAGTCTTTTACAACCCCAATGTTTTTCCTTCATCTCGTTCCTGTTTCTTCATGACACTGCGAGAGGCTTTCGGGTGAACTGGCATAAACCGCAGACGGAGAGGGCATGCCCTGGGAGACAGCCAAAGTAAAGACCCCGGCCTCGGGCGCGACTCAATGCGAGGAAGACATTCTCTTAAACTCATTCAAGGCAAAGCTTTCAACTCCAAACTCCCAGTATGCCGTGCATCCTCCTCGCTTATTTGTTGTTAATAATTTTGTGGCCTGCTATTGAAAAGTCTTCGAGCTGTGAGCATGGTTTAATGAAAAGTACTGGGTGGTAGGGCTGTGTATCACCAGCAAAGTCACGATACGGTGCATATCACGATACATATGCCACGATACGGTACATATCACGATACAGGACTGCACTGAATTTCACCTCAGCAGAATTTAGTAAAACAGCTGTTTATTAAACACTGCATACCATAGGGCCATTGCTAACTATTGGCAGAACAGGCACTTGACCTCTGCATTATGAAGGGCCTCCATAACTGTACCACAGCACAATATAGGTAATGGCATATGTTTCAAGTTTACATTGTGCACTCCCCACCAGGTACAATATTCTTGATTGTTTGCATCTTGTTTTTAAGCCCATAAATAATAATGTACTCATTCTAATACATTTATATTGTAATGTACTCATTATAATATATTAAAATCATCTTAGCATTGTTGGTAGGTTATCATTGCACAAATCAACACACTCTCTACGTTTAAAAAAAAAAAAAGATAAGAGTTCTAAACTAATGCGCTGTCTTCACTGTAACTCCAAACTCCCAGTATGCCGTGCATCCTCCTCGCTTATTTGTTGTTAATAATTTTGTGGCCTGCTATTGAAAAGTCTTCGAGCTGTGAGCATGGTTTAATGAAAAGTACTGGGTGGTAGGGCTGTGTATCACCAGCAAAGTCACGATACGGTGCATATCACGATACATATGCCACGATACGGTACATATCACGATACAGGACTGCACTGAATTTCACCTCAGCAGAATTTAGTAAAACAGCTGTTTATTAAACACTGCATACCATAGGGCCATTGCTAACTATTGGCAGAACAGGCACTTGACCTCTGCATTATGAAGGGCCTCCATAACTGTACCACAGCACAATATAGGTAATGGCATATGTTTCAAGTTTACATTGTGCACTCCCCACCAGGTACAATATTCTTGATTGTTTGCATCTTGTTTTTAAGCCCATAAATAATAATGTACTCATTCTAATACATTTATATTGTAATGTACTCATTATAATATATTAAAATCATCTTAGCATTGTTGGTAGGTTATCATTGCACAAATCAACACACTCTCTACGTTGAAAAAAAAAAAAGATAAGAGTTCTAAACTAATGCGCTGTCTTCACTGTACATCACGCACACACGTTTAGTCACTCACACTGCGCGCAATCACTGAAGAGCTACATTATCTTTCTCAACAAGAAGCTGGTAACATCATCGTTTCTAAAGGAATTAAAGCCACAGCTTCATGTAATTCATACATACACAGCCTCTCTCTCTCTCTCTCTTTCATAAATGAACACTTGATAAATCACACTTTTCTGAGAATAGAATATTGAAGTGGAGATCGCTAAACTGCAAGCTTACCGGTGTTTTC
>NW_015505305.1:4752898-4763319 GCF_001515645.1 Sinocyclocheilus grahami | reverse complement strand
CCGGTGTTTTCAGAAAGCAAGCGTGTTTATCCACAGTGGAGAGAGAGCACGTGCACAAGGTTGCCAGGTTAACAAAGATAAGTAACACACTTAGCAAATATTTCTGTACTGCGCAAGTGGGAAGCTCTGTTTCTGGGATTACGTCTCTTTATATCAGGCAACCCAGTTGTGTTCCTCTGCGGCCAGATTAAACCTTGATGTAGCCTATATATTTTGCTCTATTCATTATTTTTTAGAAACCTCACACTTTTCTACTCCATTTTAAACGGTGTTCTTGTATTCAAATTAAGAGCGGCCCACTGCAACGCACGTGCCACAATATCGATACAGAGACAGCAGTATCGATACTCGTATCGTCAAATCTCTGTGACGATACATCTTCGTATCGATGTATCGAACACAGCAGTACTGGGTGGCGTCCACCACCCCTCATGCAAGTCCTATGTTTTCAGCTATAAAAGAGACTCTTCTAATCGGATGCATTGTTTTTTTTTTATTTATTTTTTAATAGTACACACACATTTTCTCACTAGTACCATCCTCTCAAATTTGTAAACAACCCATCGCACGTATCAGTTGAACAAAGATTCCTTTAGGTGACAGACGGGCTGCTTGATTCAACTTATTGTTTCCACAGAACACAATATTACAAAGAGGATACAATCATTATACTGGAGACTGAAAAAACTACTGTCCAAACTTATGCTGCCATCAATATAAATAACTATAGTTTAAAGTGCCCCTATTATGGGTAATGAAAGGTTTATATTTTGGTTTTGGGAGTCTCCAGCAACAGGTTGACATTCATGCAAGGTCAAAAACACTTTCATTGTCTTATAATATGCATTTATTTTTACCTTACTTGCTCAACGACTCCCACACGATTCGCTCAACTATTCCTTTTTCCAAACTCCTCCTTTGCGTGACGCTAATCTGCGGTGATTGGTCCGATTGGTCTCATTTTCATTTCATCATGCCTGTAATGCCTGATAAAGCAGCGTTTGTGAGCGCAGTGCTGCTTTGTGTACAGCGTTACCGGGGAAACCGCTATTTTATCGCTCCAAAAAAGGCACATAGTGGCAAAGAATGAATTTGCATTTTCATACAGACCAATGGGAAAAGACCAACAAGTGGGCGGGCTATATGCTAATGTTTTATGTTGACCTCAACATGAAACGGCTTGGGATTCGTTTTAAAAACGACTCGTTTCAATGATTCTGAGTCGACTCATTCTTTTGAGAGACAATAACTTTATACACGGTGCACCTTCAGATTTATAATTTTGCAGGATGTTTTCATTCACTTAGAGCTGTGTTACACACTGCGTGAAAGGCCATTTAAAAAAATCCACAATAGGGCACTTTAAAGGTGAAGTTTGTGCTTTTTTATGTTCAAAACAGTGTTGTTAATGTTAAGCAAAACTAACTGGTCATTGAAATAAAATAAAATAAAATAAAATATTACATGAAAAACGTAAACTTAAAAAACAAATGAAAATTAGAAATTTTGCTTTTTCAACTAACTGAAATGTTTAATTTGAATTAATACAACTAAAATTAATATATATTAATAGTGCTAGTATAAATTAAATACCGTATTGGCCCGAATACAAGACGACGCTGATTATAAGACGACGCCCCCTTTTTCCAGATGTACCTTTTGGAAAAAGGCTTTTTAAAAACCAAATCTTGTTTTTTCTCAGTAAAACA
Source organism: Sinocyclocheilus grahami (assembly GCF_001515645.1). Taxonomy (NCBI): domain Eukaryota; kingdom Metazoa; phylum Chordata; class Actinopteri; order Cypriniformes; family Cyprinidae; genus Sinocyclocheilus; species Sinocyclocheilus grahami. Next base: position 4,761,610 of record NW_015505305.1, on the reverse strand, counting down.
CATTTTGTCTTCAATTATTTTCATATTGCATATTTTTCCTATAATAATTTTTGTTTTGAAAGTATGGTAAAAACTGGTAAAAATGTACCAACAATAACATTTAAAAAATATATACTTTTTGATATACCATTAAAAAAAAAAAAAAATAGAGCTGTGTTACACACTGCGTGAAAGGCCATTTAAAAAAATCCACAATAGGGCACTTTAAAGGTGAAGTTTGTGCTTTTTTATGTTCAAAACAGTGTTGTTAATGTTAAGCAAAACTAACTGGTCATTGAAATAAAATAAAATAAAATAAAATATTACATGAAAAACGTAAACTTAAAAAACAAATGAAAATTAGAAATTTTGCTTTTTCAACTAACTGAAATGTTTAATTTGAATTAATACAACTAAAATTAATATATATTAATAGTGCTAGTATAAATTAAATACCGTATTGGCCCGAATACAAGACGACGCTGATTATAAGACGACGCCCCCTTTTTCCAGATGTACCTTTTGGAAAAAGGCTTTTTAAAAACCAAATCTTGTTTTTTCTCAGTAAAACACATTTTGTCTTCAATTATTTTCATATTGCATATTTTTCCTATAATAATTTTTGTTTTGAAAGTATGGTAAAAACTGGTAAAAATGTACCAACAATAACATTTAAAAAATATATACTTTTTGATATACCATTAAAAAAAAAAAAAAACTGGTAGCCCATCTGAATTAGGACATTTAGGCTATCCATCTAATAGTAGCCTACCAAAATCTTATTAACAGTAGAAGTTAAATCTTACTGTAGTCTTCAAATCTGGGTACTGTCTTACATTTTAAAATCACAAAGGGAGTTTGGTCCCATCAGGCTAATGTGACAGTCACGACTCATGCAGCTGTAAGGTTTTCTTTTTCTTTTGTTTTTACTCGCGATCTTTACAACACGCATTACATTACGTATTTCATGGCACACTCGTTTTATGTGTATTTGGCGCCACTTATTGTTGTGGCTGTATTATTGACATGTCAAAGTTTAGACCTTGAATATAAGACGACCGCGTTTTTTCAAATGTATTTCCAAGAAAAAAACATCGTCTTATATTCGGGTCAATACGGTACATAATAAATACACACTTATTAGGTATTTAATGACATTTTATACTATATACTAAATAATACAAATGACAAAAGCTAGCTCGGATATGTCAACTACGTTTAAACCCTATAAATGTCAAAAAGCTTCAATAAAAAAAAAATGACAAAAGCATTATTACTAAAACTTAAATGATAAAAAATAAAAGCTAATTCAAAATATTATTAAAAACTGTTATGTATATAAATAATAATAAAATACTATATAAAATGTTTTCTGTAATCCCAGCTAAATAAGCAAAGACAACTATAAGAAAGACATTTTTGGTTGATTTCCCTGAAAAGTGTAAAGACTGAAGAATTTTTTTAAACAATTGTTAGGTTTTGTTCTTTAGTTTTTTTCCAGCATCCCAAATGATGCCCCAATAGCAACACTGGCTTAATCAGTGGCGTGAGTTTAGGGCAGGGAAATCTGTTTAACCGACCAATGGCAGATGAGGATGTGCTCTGGAAACGTGTTTTATAAAAATGTATTTTCATAATTAAGCTAGTGGCTCAGGAATTACAAACTTCACATTTAACAAGAAAAATGTATATATTTGATTAATATTCACCATAGAAAACCCCAGATGGCTTTATATATTTGTAATATTATAATAACTTTCATTTACAAAACTCAAACTGATTACAAAAAGAAAATATAACTCATGGTCTCATAATTATGAATCATAACTCAGAGCAACTATTTAATGCACTTAAAACTATGTACTATATCTGGGTTTTATGCAGATAACATTGAAGTATATATAATTATTACCCAACATTTATTCAACTCTAACTTGCTTTAAAAAGCCCATCAGACTTTGCGGCACTGACACCTCCCTGAACGACGCTAGCAGAGTGTTATGCATTGTGATTGGCCAGTGTCTCGTGGGTCAGATATGAGAGAGGGCTAATGAAAGACCCCACTGAGCAGTCGGACAATCGCTCGGCAATAACAGTACATCTTCACTCGGGCCAGGCAAACAGGACAGCGGCCGGCTGAGTCGCTTCATATTTAATGTGCACTAAAGCAGTGCTCTAAACTGTTCTCCACTGGCCCGTTCACAGCTTTATGCACAAATGACCCCATATGTCACCTAAAGTAAACATGATTCCAATCAAGCGGCTAGATTACAAGATGGGATGGTTTTGGGGGGAAAAGCTTTTAAAGATGAAGTGTGTGATTTCTGTTCCTCTAACATCACCAAATAGAATAGCAAAAATAATGAACGTGTTCAAACAGGTTTCCCAAACACTTTATTTCTCATCAGTGAGGCCAAAAAGATCTCGTCCTAAATTGGTTGAGCTAATGTATCTGTGTTGAGTTTGTTGGGATGTTCAAACAAACAGAGCAATGCTTTGTCCTTGCATATTAAGCTGGGATACAAGAAAGATGAATAAATAAATGTAAAGACCTCACAAAGTGCTTCCTCCATTGACATATTTACTGCACATATTTATTTATTAATTCATTGAAACGACATTATGGCACAGCATACTGTTTTATAAGGTTTATTTTTAAAATTAGACATTAACATTTATTGAATAATAACAATGGCAAAAAGATAAAAAATTATAAATAACTTTAGTCAAGTAATATAATTTATCATATTATCTTAAACTTGGAAACATGGAGCATTAATATGTGCGGCCACAATTCAATAACAGCTATAAATCTTTCCATCCATCCATATAATACAAGAAATCAATGTTCAGAAAAGTGTTACATTTATTTTTAGTAATAACTGATTAATAATTAATTCTAAATAATAATGATAAAAATATAAAAAATAATATATTTTAAACAACTCTTCCGCCAAGTAATATAGTTTGTAATGTACAAACTTGCCGCATTAAAATAGATTGTGTGGTTTATGACTTTGAAGATGTTTCATCCAACCAATACACATTTATTTTATTTAAAAAAGCAAAAAGAAACCGAAGGCCATACTTAAAATTAATCTGTATCTTAAGTGGTTAGATTGAAAAAGAATAAGAATAAAAAGTATTGCAAGGTTTTTCAATGCACTACTTGCCTTGCAAACGCTGTAATAAAAAAACGTGCATGCCATTTGAAGTACATCTATTGTGTTTCAAGTTATTTTTAATTAATTTTGCACGATAAAAGACAACATGGGCAGGAAATTGAAATGCAGGGCCAATGGTTGGACAATGTTATATTTCCAGTGAGTTGTGTCAGGCAGGGAAGGTCTCCAGACTGATATTACCTGTCAGCCCACTCTTAGACAACCCCTCCGCTGACTGACAGCTCACCTGTGGCAAGCTGGATGAGCCTGAGAACAGCGAGCACTAGCCCAGACACGCTTTATATAAAGCTTGAGAGACAGAGAGAGCAAAACAGGAAGGGAGACAAAGGGAAAAAAAGCAGCAAACTGAAGACAGAAGCGATAAGAAAGGGTGATGGAGGACAGCGAGGGGTATGAGAAAATTTGTTAGCCACAAAGAATAAAAAAGGCAGTTTGATCACTCCACAACGAGAAGGAAAGAAGACGAGAGCTCAGAAGTCATTGTGGTTGATAAAGCGGAGCCTAAGGGAGCGTTCAGTGAAAGACAAGTTTGTTTTTTCTTCTCGCCGAGGCAGCGAGCGTCATCCTCTCAGGGGATGTGCAGTTGGTTTTTCGCTGCCATTTCTAAAACGCTGCGCTTAGGCAGTGCAACACTGTCTGCTGGTCATCTGATGCACTTTCTCTCGGCTAGGCCAGACCGTGGGGGTATTAACACTTGTAAACAGCAGCCCAGCTGCCTGTGCGGCTCAGTGTTGCCTGGCAGGACTATAATGGTAATGAAGCCTTCAGCAAGGTTGTCTTGCCTCACACTGTCAGGGGCCGACACAATGCCCTGGTTAGGGAGGAAGTAGAACAGATGGAGCATGTGTGTTTGTGTCATGGAGCCACTGCTTATACAGTGTTTCCATCCTATTAAAAGATTAATACCTTTGTGTTTTAAACCAGATGTTTTTCAAATCATACACATCTTGAATACAGGGACTGAAATGGTCCAGATACACTACATGGGATGGTAATGATTTTTCTCAATTTTTAGAGAAACGCCTCGGACCTATTAATGTGAACTTTTCTGGACAAATCACAGAAACAAAGCAAAAAAACAAACAATTACACAAATGTTCTCTAAAATGTTTCATGTGATGATAATGACAACAGTATTGGGAATAGATTATCCATTAGAAATTGTACATAGACTAAAATATGCCTAAAAATTAAAACATATAACAGTGATTTTAACATTTAAACAACTATAAAAAAAATAGAAATAGATATAATAATATAATAGAAAGAAAAATGTAAAAAGGTGAATTCAACAAAATTAAATTTTTTGTGCCTCTGTTTTAAAATTCTTTTCAGGTACCATATGATCATATCTACCGATGCAGATTTTTTTTTTTACATTTTTAATTAATAAAAGGTTTTGGAAACTCCCCAAGGCTGTATTTATTTGTCAGTAAAAACAGTAATACTGTAAAAAAAAAATTATATTTCACATATTTTAAAAAATCTTAATTTATTTGTGTGATGCAAAGCTGAGTTTTCATAATAAAGGCCTCCTGAAGTGAATCGATGCATTTTTGTAAGAACAATATACATATGTAAAACTTTATAATCCGTAATCTCTAGCTTCCGCTAACTAGCAGGAGTAGAGTAAGCTTCGGTGAGAATATGATAGTCTCGCGAGAACCAAGTTTTGTTTACAGGAACAAAGGAAGCAAAGGAAAACCAGTCTCCTCTTGGCTTATATCGCAATCCTCATACATTTTTCTTTACCAATCCTTGTTTTGTACTTTGATCAATTTAGCGCATATTAATTTCTTAATATCTTACTGACCCCAAACTTTTGAACAGTACTGTAAATGAAAAATACATTTCTGATATTCAATTCAATTCTGATTTGACTGAAGATCAAGAAACATCATGGTCTAAATAAAACAAATCTTCTTTGACTTGGATTTATGCTTGCCGGCAATTATGCATCATGATTGATATGCATAATTGCAGAATTAATTTTTATCACATATCTCCTTGCAAGAACTGGTATTTTTCCTTAAGAAATGCAAATCTATTGTTCTTATATATCCATCTGACAGAGAAGTAGCTTGCCTGTACAATAGCAGATGTGAAGTACAATGCTCACATGGTCTAATGTTCATTGATTTTTCTTTCCCTCTCTCAGTTTACAAAAGACCGCCTGTCGACCGAACATTCCTGTGACCCATGTGCTCAGTGACTGAACCCTGAATGCAGCTCAACGCTGCCGGGGGACACGTGGACCGTAGTGATGTTTCTACACAACACTCCACATCTTCCCTCGGCTTTCCCAGAGCCAATGTTATCGTTGTGCCAATTCCAGCACTAATGTCCTGCCGACATGAAAATGACTTACACTTATCACTGCCTGCTTCTCTTTCGTTTTATTGCTTCATTTCCCGACGCTCATTTGGCATTAGCATTTAAACTACTGCGCTGAGCCGCCTTGCAGTCAGAAGCTGAGAAGTCGCAGCTAGCATGTTAGAAAACACTAGGCGGGCTTCAAAGCTTTTCCCTCGGCTGGTGTATTAGCAGAAAGGCTGTGATCTGATAAAGGCCTTTAATTCGCCGCTTTGAAAGGAGTTTACTGAAGTTTTGCTCATTTACATGCTGCCTAATATTCCTTGTGCACAAATAATGAGGGAGATTACCGAGGGCTGAACGTACACGTGAAGTACAAACCATTAAATGCATGAACAGCTGCCTTTGTTGAATCTCATTTTGTGATTCTATATTTTTTTGGTTGCTGCTGTTATGTAAATGGCATGTGCCAGGAAAAAGAAGGAATAAAAGTTGAGATATAAAATAAACCAATTATTTTCTCCCCTAAGTCAAGGCTTGATTCAAACTTGGGAAAATTAGATCGGCGTGGCGTACTTTAACCTTAGTGCTCATTTTGCTCCAAGTGCTTCCTTTTACCAGAAGAAAGAGTAAAACAGGAGCATAATGACTAAACGCTGCTCTATAATGTTCTTTCACCTTTGAGATTGCAGAAGTGCAAGCGGCCACTTTGCGTATTGGACAGCACTGTTATTACATGGATTTTTATGAACTAACAACAAGTAAATGGAAGAATGCAAGTCCACGGGTTTAATGCTAATGCTGCATTAATGAGCACTTGTTCCTAAAGCTGTAGAATTATGGGAATTGCGTTTAGCTCCTTAATGGCATGTCGGAGTACTGTAATAAGAAAAACAACGTTAGAGGAAAGTCGGTGAGGGGTAATCATCAGTAAAAGGGTGTTTTTAAAACAGCTGTGAAGTCTCTCACCCTTCCTTTGACTTCCTGCAGTGTGGCCACAGGCTTTCCTTTCTGATGGCGGGCCGTAGGAGGTGACTGGCCGTCCCAGTCCTGGAGCTCCTCAATGCTTTTGAGATAGAGCAGGGCTTTCAGACCAGTGCAGTAGTCTTCAATCACGGTGAAGTCCTGGTTTTGTACTGCACTGCACACCTGTGTGAAAAACACACATTTCTTTAATAACAGTGTGCGTCAGAGCTGTGGTCTAGTGATTAGTGCACATATGGGCAATGCAAGTTTAAATCCGACTTGCAACATTTCCCAATTCCATGTGCTATAACATTCCTGTCCTCTCTCCACTACTATGCTATAAATAAAAAGGCAAAATGTCTAAGAAAAAAAATCACAATACACCTCAACATACATGCAACATCATGACAGAATGGCACCATCTCAAAGCTGCTGTAAGCATTTATTTTTTAAATACCACATATAAAATATACCTACAACCGACATATCACTGAAACGGTTGTCCTGAGAATTTACATGTGTCTCTGTGGTAGCCCTTGACTGTAAACATAAATAAATAAATACATTTACAAATAAAATAAATAATAAAACATTTTTAAAATAAAATAAATGAATTTAAGTAAGTATAAAATACATTCAAATAAAATAAATAATAAAACTTTTTTAAAATAAAATAAATGAATTTAAGTAAGTATAAAATACATTCAAATAAAATAAAAATAAAATAAAATAAACAATTTTGAACACAAAAGCAGAAATGTTTCGTGTACTGGCCAGACTTATATATATGCATATAATGAAAATCAATTTACATGTAACATATTCATGCTTGCAACAGCAAAATAAAAAAATGTATAAAATAAAAACAAAGTAAAAACTAATAAATACAAATAAATTCCAACTAATGATTAAAATAAAATAAATAAAAATATTTCTGCAAGTAAGTTTAATACCACCACAATATTTCATGTACTGGCCACTTTTTTGCATAAAATAAAATATACAAGCAACATCTTGTGACTAATTGTCACTTTTTATTTATGATATTTTATGGTGCTTTTTATTCACATTTGTGCTTGTCAGTCTGCATTCACTTGAGTAAATAAAGGCTACATTTTAATTTCTATGTGAACTATACCTTTAAGTTGTTGTAGATGCACATTAACAAACACATGCAAATAAATATATGCACATTCAGGGAGAAAAAGAAACAGAGGTCATTAAAACATGTGCCATCCTTCAAATGAAGCTACAAAAGACAAACGTCAGCATGCTGAATCAAAGCAGTACTACAACGCACATGCTCTGAAATGCCGAATACAACTGACCTTAAGAGAAATCTAACTCATTCTCTCATTACCGGCAGGGCATAGACGAGGCCGATAGCGCCGAGCTTATGCACACTCATCAAGCACACGTCAGCGTGCACCTGAGCCCTTTCCATTGACTCTGTTACACTTCTGTTGCTCAGAGACTGTGATATGCAGGGAGCGCTTGAAGCCCGGCTTTGTGCAAGTGTCTACGGCACTTCAGATGGCAGTCACACCGCATCTTAAGGAAGCAGATAAGACACGCTTATCTCCTGGTGCTATCGCCGATCTGACAGCCGAAGTGGGCCCGAGAACTGCCTTCTTTCACAGGATTAGCATTCAGTCGCTTTGTGAGCGTCACAGCTGGTTCCTGACTCGACACGCAGACCCTTTGGATCTCGACTCTCTCTGAGCTTGTATCTGATATCTAGGATTGGGTTTGATAAAAGGTTCTTATTCATAACCAGTTCAAATTTTCAGATTGATTTTCATTCCTTTAACAGTTCTGAACATCTTGAACTTGAACGCCTTCGGTCCTCCATAGATGCAGACAAAAAAAAGCGCACACAAATACTATAGACAGAGTTTCCTGCACTGCTACTGAAACTACAGGACGACAGCCAAAGAAATGAGTTGTGAGTTGCAATCTGAATTGAATGTGATGATAGAGAAAGGCAAAATAATATACAGACACAATAAATAGACACTTATTTTCAACTGCATTGTTGTTGCTTATCACAAGCAACAAACAGAGCAATCAGTGAAGTAGAATTTGATAAAGAATCAGTCACAAAGAACCATAAGTTAACAGTCTGAAGCAATTTAATGCCCTTTTGTGCCCCGCTATGACATTTAGATTATTAAAAAACAAACAAACATACTTTATGTGTTGCTATATATATATATATATATATATATATATATATATAATATATTATAATAATATATATCATATTTTT
>NW_015505305.1:4730630-4752745 GCF_001515645.1 Sinocyclocheilus grahami | reverse complement strand
ATAACAAATTAAAAAATCAATACTGTAACATTCAAAGCAATAATTTTTAGTATAATATATGGTCCAATATTTTGATTGTTTTAAAAATGCCGAATAATGAAAAAAAATATAAAAATTCTGTGTTGCAAAAAAATACATAAAATATCGCAATTATAGAATACAGGCATGTATTACAATAACTGTATATAAATAAATACAATAAATAAATAATACCGCTTTGCTGTAGTGATATTAAAGCAACATAATAATAATAATAATAATAATAATATAAAATAAAATAAAATATATGATAAAAATGAATATTACAACAAATAAAGCCTTTACAATAGCCCCGGTTCCCCTTAAGGGGCGTGCAGCACACTTTGAGAACAAATGCCATCATGTATACTTAATGCTAGTGAGACTAGCAGCATTAGTACTAGAGTAGTTAAAGTTAAAAATAGCACTGTTTTTGTTTAGCGGGAAAGGAGGAGGCTGCAAATGAAATCATTAAGGAACCCAAATCGCTAAGTGGAATCAGAACCAGAATCATTAAATTCCTAACAATTCCCAGCCTACCCCCTCCTCCTCACAGTCAATGCAGACTTTCTCAGGGGGAAGGGGGCCGCAGATCATCGGCCGTGCTGCGTCATTTGTATATTTAACAATTAAATCCTACGCGGCATACGTCACGCTGAGAAAATTGAGGCATTTACCCTGGCTAGCTCATCTCTGGGAGATATGTTTTCATTAAGATTCTCATTTGCATAAAACTTGTGTCTCTCTCCGTTTACGCCACAGTTTGTATCCACACACCACAAACAAACGTTTGTTTTGTGAATGACTCCAATTCGGTTTGATGACATTTCACCTTGATTTAACATCAACAAATACACGAGTCCACTGATGCCTGGCGAGTAGTTTAACAATTGATTCGTAATTATTGCAGTTAACAGAGCAGACAGCCGTTTTTCACAGGTATGAGAGGATCACGGGTCTTACGGAGGGAGGATGGGTGGTCTATTGTTTATCAGAAAAAGAAAAAACTATGAATAGATATGTGCCATGACCATTTTTGTTCTCTATTTACAGACGCATTTAAAGAAAAACGTGGGATTTGAGTGAACAAATGCTTCATTATGATGAAAAGAACTACAAACGAGACTAAACGGCGTGATCCTGTGTCTGATGAGGCTGTAAAATCCCAGGCTTGTTGCACTGTGAACAGAAGTCGCTGCCCATTATTGCTTTTCATTTGATGCAGAACATCAAAGATATCCTGACCCGGAGTATTTAGCGCTAATGTGGCTGAGTCCTGAAATAAATCTGAAGTGAGAATTTCTAAGTAGTTTCCAGGCAATTGAGACGGCAGGTCCTTTTTTCGGCTCTGAAAACTGTGGTGGTGCATTGATTTCGACTCCTTTTGAGATCTCAGACACTTTTAGATTCAGCGCTCCTGCTCCTCTACCCTCATCTTGCTCTCTCTTTCTCTCTCTTGCTCCTCTTTTTCTATCTGCTCTTCTATTTCCTGCAATAAAATCCTGGCATTTAGCTGTGCACCATCTCCCCCCAAAATGTTACAATGACTATGCATGAAGCTCTTGTCCTTTCTGATTCGCACAGATTGACCAACGCACCGGGAAAATACGAGCAACTGATATTTTGTCTAGCGCTTCAGGTAAAAGACTGTATCTTTATAGAAGTCACTGGAAGTAAATATGTTTCACAAGCCACTGAACTAGGGGACTATATTTAGTCAATACAGTCTAGTATTGTGTCTAACAAGAGGGTGTAATCTTTACCCTTATGTCTGCGGATGCAAGCAGTGATTCTTTTGTTTCTTTTTTGTGTGTAGTCGCATAACAGGAACGCCTGTGGATTTCAAATGGATAGTTCACCCCCAAAAAAAGAAGAGAAAATTCTGTCATCATTAATTCACCCTCATTTAGTTCCATAAACTAAACATATGGTTTGTAAAACAACACCCATTTTAACTTGTCAAACCCAGCTCTGTTCACAGCAAGCCATTTAGGTGCATGTCTCTTTAAATGATAATGAGCTACTGCTCACCCCACCCCTCTTTTCTGTGTTGGGCGTGTCGACACAAGAGCGTTGAATTGCTGCCTTGGACTCCATATATGGCTCGGAGGTGGTCTTATTCAAATAGCTAGCTATGTACATAGAAACTGGCTGCAAACCGAAACAGCTCGCTGGATGACACAGTTTCAGACTCAAGACAGCCCATAACAAACTGGATGTGTGTTTTCTTTTCAGCTTTTCTGAGCTGGCAAACATACCAGAAACCTAACTAAATGCAAAAAAAAGCTAAAAGAGTGAAAATTTCATCTGATGTCCCCTTTAAAAAAAAGAGACATATTTAGAATTAAACATCTAAAAGTTGACCTATAATAATCCAAATATGTAAACTGCACATCATGCTCTGGTTACAATATTTGTAAAAAAAAAAAAAAAAAAAAAAAAAAAAAAAAAAAAAAAAAAAAAAAAATTCAAAATTTTTCTTAAAATAAACCACTTGATGTCCCCTTTAAAAAAAGAGACATATTTAGAATTAAACATCTAAAAGTTGACCTATAATAATCCAAATATGTAAACTGCACATCATGCTCTGGTTACAATATTTGTAAAAAAAAAAAAAAGAAGAAGAAGAAGAAAAAAAAACTAGATCTAGAATGTTACTGTAATGTAACCTAACTGCATCCAAAAGCAACAGTGTAAAAAACGTTGAGTGCTTTCCCAGGGCGGATTCTAACCATCTGCTTGTTAAATGCTTGCTTTGTTGTCGACAATTCTTTTGTTTTTCACCCCTCTCTACGGAAACATTTAGCAGTTTGAAACGAAATTACAAAATCCTGATGCTTTCTGGGCCACAAGTCATTTTTACTACTTGATGACGGTCTCTTTATTGCAGCTCGCAACTGTTTACATGCACTGGGAAGGACCCAAATTACAGTGTGGATCATTAAGATTGAACCAGCTCTGCCATTAGTGAAATATTGCTCCATTGCCCCCAAAGACCGCCCTATGAAAACTCTGTCCTGATCTTCTACAGCTGCCACTAAATGCAGCTATTTTACTGTCTCATTATGACAGGCGAAAATGTATCATAACAGCCCAATCTTATTAAAGCAGCAGACATTATACTTTACAACAACACCGTAAGTGTGAATGTTTGACATCATTGCTTCAGTAAATGAAAGTCATTTGATTGTGTTACGCTTTTTCTTAATCTAGCAGCATTCTAAGATCTTTTTTTTTCTTTCTGGAATAATAACAGGCGCTAAACACAGGTGGGTTACTTATCCACTAACACACATGAAAGTCAATACGGCGCCATGAGGAGCCCCGGATCCTCTACAGGGTGATTGCAAAGCGATGTATTCGGTAATGAATCAACTAAAGAGTATCGATCGACAAGCAGATCATATTAGCTTCGGTAGAATAAAGTACATGGGCTCTCAGAAGCCCGGTAACATTACAGCAATGTTGGTTATCAGCTCTCCTGCTTTGTCAAATGATGCTATGTAATGTGAATTAAGACAGAAGAAAGCTTGTTTTTAAAGAGATAGTTCATCCAAAAAGGAAAATTCTGTCATCATTTACTCACCCTCATTTTGTTCCAAACGATATTACTTTCTTCTGTTGAACACACGCACAATTTATTTAATTTTTTTAAATATCTCATTGGTTTTTTGGCTTCAGTGTTACTTAGACCTTAACGTTCTTGAAAATAAAATATCTTATTTTTTTGTTCTGCAAAACAAAGAAAGTTATACAGGTTTGGAATGACATGAGACTGGGTAAATTACACATTCATTTTTAAAATGTTAGGACCAATATCAATAAATATAAAAATACATTCTATAAACACAAAAACTTTTCAATATTTTATTTAAATGTTATTTTAAAACGAAATGAAACATTCCAAAATGTAACAATTTGGTCAGGTCTTTTTATTTTTATTTTTTGAAAACACATTATATTTAAATTTTGAGGATACTTACAGAAAACCAACATGGTAGGCAACATTTCTAAAAACATTTTATTTATTTATTTTTTTAAATAAGACATATTTGGAACAAAAATGATCTAAACGAAGTTTGGTACAGATCAGTGCTATTTTAGTAGCTATCACTATTTTTACATTTTCTGTTTTCATTTTCATTTTTGTTAAAGTTTTAGTAATTTTATAATGTGCTTTTGTCAATTTTAGTATTTTTTATATGTCTATATAGTTTTTATTCATTTCTATTTTTGTTTTAGTTTATTTTAGTACATCAAGTTAAACTAAAATGAGAAATGGTGCCTTGACAATGGAAATAAAATAACAAGTAACAAATAAGTGTTATATATATATATATATATATATATATATATATTATTTCAGTTAACCTTTATTTTATTTCGAGTAAAAAATTAATGGTTTTAATTTTAGTTTCAGTTTTAGTTACTGTAATAAACCTATTACAGATAATTTTTTGTAATCCAAATATGTTCTATGTGATGTCAATTTGCAAATGAATCATTCATTTAAAGCAATTCTCTTAAATGATTCAGTCCATCTGCAAAACATTTGTAAACCACTTATATCAATTATAAAACAAGGTTGATTAAATACGTACTTTTAAGAATGAACCGTCCTGATGAACTGATTTGCTCAAATAAATATCTAAATCTCCCAATGCTAATCTCAATTTTCTCAATGCGAATCTGAGCCGCAGACACTGCCGGTGTATCTGACATTACTGCGACATCCACGACCCGTGTAGAATGTGGAAGAACCACAGCGATGAACTTTGAGTTATGATTTTAATAAAGAATCTACTGTTCTCCAGGATACCGTGCATCATTTGAATGGAATGATTTGTCTTTTTTGCACACATTTGCTTGACTTTTAGAGAAATTTAAAGCCGAAAGACTGCAGGTATCACCGAAGCTCTACACGATTTTCTTTACGGTTTTGCAGTTCTCTTAGTTAATGGGATAAATCAGGCTCTGGTGCCGACATATCCTAAATCCTGTCTTCAATAACCAAGAAAAGTCAAAACTCCACAGGTTCAACACTATTCGATCCGGAGAAATCAACGCAGGATATGAATGGACTTCATTATATTATTTGTTCTTGGGAGAATACTTTTGATGTGGCGCCGAATCGATGTGTCTGCTTAGAAACAATAGCGCGAGTGCCTACAGCGTTTGTGTTTACACCGAGACGTTTCGTGTCTTTTGAAGAGCATGATTCTCCCATTCAGTTCTTCCATGTCCCTTCAGTTCTGACTACAAGTCTCGCTGATTGCAACAGTTCGAATTACAGCGCATTCTTTCAACAGCCACCCGTTCCTCATCCAAAAGGTGCTTCGTTCTCCATTGACCCGGACGTGACCTGAATTCGACAGGCGTGTGGGGAACGAAACCAAGCCAGGCCCGGTTGAGCAGGTTTTATCCTGGAGGATAAAACACGGCAAAGGATCTGGAGAGGAAGCAGCAATCAGATCGGTGCTGATGAAGCACATAGACGCGTGTTGCATGCGGTCTCTCAGCAGTCAGACTCTTTGATGTGTTTGAAAGGATGCGTGCCACAGCGTGTGTTCTCCACAAACTCATCTTCCAGATCCAAACCCCACGATTCACAGCACTAATCCTCCACTAAACCCAAAATATTAACACAAAAACACATTTCCTTTCATCGCTCGCAGGAACATCTCTAAAGCAAGAAAAGCATCACAAATAGTGATTATATTGTGTAAGATGAAATACAAATTATGGCTTTTTAAAGGCGGTGGATCTGTAATCGAAAGCATTATGATTCTATCAAGAGCCCAAGATATTCTGTAATTAAATTTTCATATTAACTCAAAGGACAAATGTCTGAATGCAGAAAAGCTCTTCAGATCCCAAGAGTTCCCAGTGAACAGGTAGGAGAGGGAAAGACATTACCGAAACATTAAATTAACCTTTAAAAATAGTAAATGCATTTATTCAAAGATAGAGAATCAATTTGCATACAGATTCTCTATTTGATTACTCCCTAGACACAAGCAAGCCATGATGTGGAGAGTTTAGAAACACTTTTCAATCTGCAATCTAAATATTATGCTTAACTATACTGTATCTCATTTAGGACAAAGTTTTCTCATTAAAACTTTGCATACAGCTGAGACGAATGCAGGGCTGACAATACCAATTAAAAGTAATTGCGTATCAATGCACAAACACAATGCACAACATGACAAATTGTGTCATAAACTACAAACATACTTTGACTTGAGTTGCGCTAATTATTAATTATGATGTCGTCACACAACAAGCAGGTTCAAAACACAACAAATCCAGGTTCTGTTGATGAGTTTGAGCAGCGCTGTAGTTCTAATGAGCTGTTACGTGTTTTATAAAGTAATAAAGCAAAAAATCTTGCATATAAAAGTAAAATGCACCTTTACTGCTTTAATACCCATATATTATATTTTTTTGAATATTTGATCAAACTTAATTAACATTGTTGAAACTACTTATTACATTCAAAAGGTGTTTTTATCAGTACTGCCATTTATTATTTTATTCGCATATCCTTTTACAAACAGCCTTCTGTGTCTGTGGTGGTCTTATTAATATAAAATCTTATTAGATTATATTTGGCTTTCAGCATATTTGTTCATATTCAGCTCAATTTGAATGAAGTGCTAATAAAAAATATCCCGATCTGATAATGCACACTGTCTTGGACTGGGACTAAGACTCGACCACTTACCTGTAACACTGTGGCTCCTGCATGAAGGAACTGCAATCCGGATTCTGCAGAGTCGATGCCTCCGGTGGCCAGAATGGGAAAACCGGGAAGCGCTTTCGCTATGGCGGACACTGCTCGCAATGCGATTGGCCGGATGGCATTTCCTGCACAGACGCAAGCACAAAAAAAAGAACAATCATATAAATTTATTGTTATCCATTGCAGCCATTTTTTCACTTTATAAAAAAAAATAAATAAAAATAATAGTCCAATGTGAAGATCTCAGATCTTGGGTGGATGGTCTACAGCAGACATAAATTATCTTCGTTAAATGGCATCTCACCCTCTAAAATTTCAGGCTGAGATTCTCTAGGGAGCGCTGCAAAAAAAAAAAAAGAAAGAACAATCATATAAATTTATTGTTATCCATTGCAGCCATTTTTTCACTTTATAAAAATAAAAAAATAAAATAATAGTCCAATGTGAAGATCTCAGATCTTGGGTGGATGATCTACAGCAGACATAAATTATCTTCGTTAAATGGCATCTCACCCTCTAAAATTTCAGGCTGAGATTCTCTAGGGAGCGCTGCGCCTCCTTGCATTACACCCTTTATTTATTTACCTGAGCCGCAATGTCTTGAATAAAATTAAAACCTCTGATCTGATCCCACTGACAGACGGGGCCGTTTATCACATTAGATTTAACTTCATTTCACTGGCAGCCTTTTTCCCCCTCATTGATCAGTGGGAGACATTGTCTCTCCTCATTTGGTGCTGGTGTCACTAAAGACAAAGAGCGCGGGGCAGCGCTCTCTCCCACATGCTAAATGACCCTTATTAATGACACGGAGGACTCGCGTTAAAGGAACACCAGCTCAGTCAATCTTCTCTGAAGAAGCATGTAAAGTTAATGTCATTTTCATGTATATTACAGAACATGTGAAACAGCAGGAAATATATAAAAAACATTAGATGCACATTCACCACAAAAAAAAATAATAATAATAACAATTGGAAAGAAAATTCCACAAATGGGATATTTTTAACATCTTAACTGTTTCTTCTAGACAGCAATGAGATTAAACAGAAAGCATATGACTTATAAGACTTTTGCTAATATCTCTTGATTCTCAGATTTTTATCTCGAGTAAAATTAAAGGAACACCAGCTCAGTCAATCTTCTCTGAAGAAGCATGTAAAGTTAATGTCATTTTCATGTATATTACAGAACATGTGAAACAGCAGGAAATATATAAAAAACATTAGATGCACATTCACCACAAAAAAAATAATAATAATAACAATTGGAAAGAAAATTCCACAAATGGGATATTTTTAACATCTTAACTGTTTCTTCTAGACAGCAATGAGATTAAACAGAAAGCATATGACTTATAAGACTTTTGCTAATATCTCTTGATTCTCAGATTTTTATCTCGAGTAAAAGACCTAAGTATTCTCATATATGTGACCTTGGACGTCAAAAACAGAAACTGAATAAATAAGCTTTCCATTGATGTATGGTTTGTTAGGATAGGACAATATTTGGCTGAGATACAACTATTTGAATAATGGAATATGAGTGTGCAAAAAAAAAATCTAAATATTGAGAAAATCGCCTTTATAGTTGTCCAAATGAAGTTCTTAGCACTGGTTTTGTGCTCCAGGGTCACATATATGTCCTCTAGATCTTCTACAAAATCTCAACAATGTCTCAAACTGATGTCAGATTTGCCAAGATACCAAAATTTGTGCTCAAAAATCAAGAGATTTTAATATGATCTCAAATACTCATGATCAAATCATTTCAGATATCTATTGATATTGCTCCTAGTTAAGGTTAAGGATTTGAACAAACACCTAACTTTAATTACTAAAATTTAACCACCTAGCAAGCACCCAGAACACCCTAGCAACACAATAAAAAAACTTTAGTTACCACACAGCAACATCCTGCAACCACATATAATGCTCCAACATCATGCCAGCAAGTCTTACACCCACATATTTGCGTCTAATTTTTGAGAATTTTCATTTAATTTTACTATAAGGTTCAATATAACAGTAACGCAATAGCTAACAAAAAAAAGAACAATACTAATACATGTATAACATGTTTCACAAGTTGTATGAATGTCAATGTTCATTATGAGCAATCATAAATGAACACTAATGAATTAAGATAAATTAACATTAATCTAAACTATTAAAAATTAAGGTTCTTTACTGGCACTGAAAGGTACACACACACACACACGCACAGACACACACACACACAAACACACACACACACACACACACACACACACATATATACTGTAAACTAAAGAACCTTCTTCTACTACAAAGAATCTTTTGTGGTATGGAAAGGTTTCATGGATCTTAAAGGTTCTTCATGGAACCAAAGATGCCAATAAAGAACCATTCATTTTAAACTGTTCTTCCCACTAAGAAAATATGTTTCTTTGTTAAGTAGTGGGGAACCAAAAATGGTTCTTCTATGGCATTACTTGAAAAAGGGAACCTGTAGATTAATAAATATATAAAAAATGTTGTTCATTATACCAAATTCATTAAATAACATTAAACAAACAGAATATTACTGCAAAGTGTTTCAGAATTTTCAGAGAGACATCTCCTCTAAAATGAATTTAAGTATGGTCACACAGTCAGTCTATGTTCTGAAACACCATTCTGTGCACAAAACAAATGAAAAACATTTGAAAAGCCATGTAATACACTGACACACATTCCAGTCAACTTAGTCAGGGGACACTTAGCAGAAAATCTAAATAAAAAGCCTAAAATTTTAAATATGGATAAATTTACTTGAGAAGCAAAATTACATAAGCTATTACAATTTGTTTTAGAAAATTAATTGCCCAATAATTAGTTTTAAGCATAAAGCTTGAACATATTTTTGGTCAAAAAATTTTCTCTTCACATAATTTGAATAACGATTAATAAATACTTTGCTTCAAGTAAATTGACATTGTTTTGAGGATATATAGATTCCTTTAACAGAAAAATACTGACTCTAAAAGCAAAACTTGTTTACAAATCATTTTTTTATTTTTGGCCTGGATTTATGCATACATTGAAGGGGGGAAACTGTACATATTTCTCAGAACAAAATATATCCTTTGAATATAATTTGAATAAAAATGTTTCTTAACTGATCTTGACATTGAACATATTTTAATAGGAAACTAGACACATTTTGACTCATTTGTGTGTGTGTTTTGTATGGATCAGAATATCATAGAGACAAAAGAGTAACCGCCAAGATATGCTTAGCAACCACAAATAGCAACATCTTAATCAGAATAGCAAGCAACACCTTGACAACCGTCCACAACACCCTACCTTCATAGCGGTGGATTTTGCACAGACAAGCACTACATTTTCTTCATAAGATATATAATCTAATTCAAAATGATTATTCTGTTTTTTTTATAAGTAGCCACACAAAGCCCTCACCTGATCACCCTGACGGACCATCCGCTGTAAGTCACGTTAGTATAATAAGCAATTTCTATGAATACCTGATTTCATGTTGCAATAATAGCATCAGAAGACAGTGAATGCTTGTCCTCGTTTAAATGTGATGTAATAAAAGACACATTAAACTGATCAAAAAAGACAGTAAAGATGTTTATAATGTTAAAAAAGATTTCTATTTCGAATGAATTCTTGTAAACTTTCAATTTATGACAAAATCCTGAAAACATTGATAATAATAAGAAATGTTTCTTGAGCAGCAAATCAGCATATTAGAATGATTTCTGAAGGATCATGTGACGCTGAAGACTGGAGTAATGATGCTGAAAATTCAGCTTCGCATCACAGGAATAAATACATTTTTTTAAATATTCAAATAGAAAAAAAGTTATTTAAAATTGTAATATTTCACAATATTACTGTTTTTAATGTATTATTATTATTATTTTTAAATAAATGAAGCCTCTGTGAGCAGAAGAGACTACTTTTAAAACATTAAAACAATCTTACCAACTCCAAACTTTTGAATAGTAGTGGATTATTAGTTATTATGTTTGATATATTCACCTTAGCTCCACTTTACAGTCCTTACTTGATTTAACCGCATACATTAATTATTCGATGAAGACATCTGAATACTGACACACTGATGTCAAAGTCTTAAGCTCATGTTTCAACATTTCTCTCTGGTCTCTCTACTGGGTCGATGGACACAGCAGTGATTTACAATCTAATTCAGCGAGTGTGTTATAGATGCTTCTTCTGCCGCGTGTTCTTATCATTAGCAGTTAGCCTATGGTTATGTTCACAGCCCACTGCCGTTCTCCGCCCATAAGATTTAACGGCCTGGCCTTTAGAGAATATTCAAAATAAAATTGAAATCTTGACAGCGGTAAGAAATCTGTCCTGAGCGAGGCAAATTTAATTAATCAGACCTACTGTACCGTGCTCTGTCCAACACGGCAGGCCGCAAATTAAACAGCTGAGAGCTCCCTGCATCCTTACCGTATCACCTCCGCTCTGTACGTATCTAGCTAGATGTAAATATGAAAAAAAGCAAAAAGGAAAACTCAAGCAAACAAACTCAACATATTTCCTGCATTTATGCATTTATGACCCGAGCGAGAACCACAGATTCAGAACTGGGACTGTTTTTCTATTTTATGCGGCGCCGCATCTGTGCCGAAACTCTCAGAGGATTGTTTAAGTAGTAAACGAAATCTGTGTGTACTCAGAGTGAGAGCTTTTGCATTTGACGGTAATGTGGCTGAACGTACAGCGGGTGAGCGCGGCGCTCAAACGTGCCGGTGTTCTCTCATTGTCATTACAGAAAGATCACGCTTCTGTTACCTTCAGCATGACGATCACCATAACAAGCACATAGAAAGAGGCATTATGGGTATGTTGGGAAAAGATGAGGTGAGATTGCAGCTCCAGGGGTTATAAACCGCTGCACAGGTGTGTTTCTCTGAGGGTTGAAGGGATAAAATCTTAGTGATGAAATGTTAAAGAAATAGTTCATACATAAATCTGTCATTATTTACTCACCCTTCCAAATCCTTATTATTTTTTGAAGAAACTACTCCGTTCAAGTTAGTAAAAGTATGTAAGCTTGTTTTCTCCATGGAATAAAAAAAACGTTTTATCTCACAATCTTGATGTTTTTTCTCACAATTGCATGTTTCTATCTTAAGATTTTGCCTTTTTTCCCCTCAAAATTCTCACTGTTTACTTACAATTCAGCCTTTTGGTTTCCAGCCATGGAGAAAAGGAAAAAAAAGTACTTTCTATTTAAGAAACTTCAGAAACTTCTTTTTTTTTTTTTTATAAAAATAGGTGATGTGGGAGCTGGAGGCCTTGAAACATTGCAACAAACCCGAAAAAATAATAGTATGTGAAGAATAAAAAAATTACAATTTAATTAAAAGTAAAGATATCAGTCTGTGAGTTCAATTCAGATTTTTTTCTTGCAACATTTTGCAATTGACCCTTTTTCTCAGAAATGCAAAAACATTAATAAATAAATAAAAATAAAAATCTGAATTGTGAGACAAACTAAAATACTAACATTGATTAAAAAAATGTCACAATTACCTTTTTCTTTTTTTTATTCCGTGGGGGAAATAATCTTTCATAAAATGTGAATGAAGACCATAAGTGACAAACAACAAAAACCTTAAAGGTTTCATTAAAGTAGTCCATATGATGTGTGCGATTAGTCTTCTTAAAGGGATAGTTCACCCAAAAATTTTATGTTTATCTGTTTACCCCCAGGGCATTCCAAGATGTAGGTGACTTTGTTTCTTCAGTAGAACACAAACGAAGATTTTTAACTCAAGCCGTTGCAGTCTATCAGTCGTATAATGCATGGCAATGATAACAAAATCTATGCGAGTAAAAAAAACATGCACAGACAAATCCAATAATTTGTCCTCTAATACACCACTATGTCCAACTGTCTTTGGGCGCGCGCACGGCATCCGGTGCGCGTGGTGTGTACGCGCTCTGGCGTAGTTTACGTTAATGGGTGTGTTGATATCCAGCCGAAGAGCAATCAACCATAACTTCAGGCGAGCAGGCTCAGAAGTTGGGAATACGTGGAAAGTCACCACTCCCGAATGAGTTCGCGCAAGAGAAAGTAATTTTTTTAGTTTTAAGTTGGTTTGAACAATCCGGATAAGCGCAAGTAAATACCATTTTGATTAGCCGTCGTACCTACAATGTTTGTGCACTGTGTAAACAATGAGTGACGTATATGTGCGAGAGATCACTTCCGGCGCTTGCGTAAACTACGCCAGAGCGCGTACACACCTCACGCACCGGATGACTGCACGCGCTCAAAGCAGTTGAACATAGTGGTGTATTAGAGGTAAAATATGATATACATACTGTTCGGTTTCTCTCACAAACCAATCGTTTCGTGTCTTAGGACATCTATGTGTCGTCACGAGCCGCAGGGTTTAATTTGGATTTGTCTGTGCATGTTTTTTTACTCTCATAGATTTTGTTACCATTGCCATGCATTATACGACTGATAGACTGCAACGGCTGGAGTTAAAAATCATAATTTGTGTTCTACTGAAGAAACAAAGTCACCTACATCTTGGATGCCCTGGGGGTAAGCAGATTAAACAGTAATTTTCATTTTTGGGTGAACTATCCCTTTAAGTCATGTTCATTTTGTATTACAAACATGCTAAAATTAAAGTCATATTCGCTGATAATATTTATCTCCAGTAAACTGTTGTTGAGTTGAACTGGAGAACCACAAATCGGACATTGCTACTTTACTCATGAACTCAGCTCTTCAGTGAATAACATAACATTTGATCATTTTGAAGCTTGACAGACTCAGTCATATTTTACTTATTCATTCATTATAGTGAAAAGAGTTGCCAGGATATTCGCTAAGAAAAAAAAAGATAATCTTGATTTCCACAGAAGAAAAAGTCATACAGGTTTGCAACAACATGTGGGTGAGTAAACAATGACAGTATTCATTTTTGGGTGAACTTTCCCTTTAAAGAAGAGAAAATGAAGCAGAGGGGCATAACTGACACAGTGAGGGTCTCTCATGGGAACAACAGAGAGCTACATTCTCTCTCTCTCTGAAAATGGAAGGCAGACAAGCAAACACATCCATGGCCACATCCTACAGCTCTCAAAGGGGCCCTGATTCCACCCACTCCATGACACTGTGCTAATGCACTCTCAGGAAGGTCAATACTCACACAAACACACACACGTCTCAGCGCTCCGCTCAGCTATGGAAAGGAACCTCCCAGAGCACTTTTAATTGTCAGTCGGTACAAGCCACATACAGACACGCTGGAGTGAATCTAAAATCCATTAAATGGAAAATTTGAGTTGCAAAAAGTGAGGTTATTTTTATAACTTTACTTTGGTAGGTCAACAGGTCCAAAGGATGGGGCCTTCGATTTTAAGTCTAACATCACTTCCTTTTAGATTTATTTATTTTTTGGCAGTGTGGGAATATCAAATACTATACTATACTATACGATACGATACTATACTATTAGAGCTTTCGAATAGATTTTCCACTCACACGTGGTTCTACAATAAAATAAAATAAAATAAAAGCAAACTAAGAAATAAAAAATGTAACACTCATGTTTCTAAAACAAAAGCAAGCTTTTTTTCTTTAAAACACACATGGTTCTAAAATAAAATAAAATAATTAAAAAGGAAGTTTAATGAGCAGCTTGTAAAGCTACTTAGACTATACTGATTGTATGAACACAAATAATAAACCTAAACTAGTATTATACTGAACTATAACTAACCCTATACCATAATGAATCCAAGTACCAACACACTGTAGTAATACAAATGCTAACACAAATATTCCTGCTGTATGCTAGCACTGTACTGTAATACACTCCACTGTACTGTACAATACTACACTGACAAGGCCTATGATTTGTCTGAGAAGTAGAGAAACAGAATTGTGGATTAATATTTCATGCTGGCTTTCTCTAAGTTCGGGTGGTTTTCAGTACGGTGTTTGTTTTTCTAACACATCATTTGTCTTTGCCATCCATTCAGTGGGACAAAAAAAATGAAACGTGCTTTCTTGAAGTAGATTAGTTTTCCATGTCTATTTATACAGAACTGCAATTCAAAAAAGCAGTGTGTTCTGTCAGAGGAGCACTAAATGTAAATGTGAGAGTGTCAGTCTGTGGGTTTTGCGTGAGTGTGTGTGTTGTGCTTGAAAAGTGTGGCGAGATGTCTGTGAATTAAAAGTCAGAGCCTGTGACCTCACAGGTATATGATCACTATCAGTTGTGAACACACACACTGAGAGACTGATACTCTGCGTATGAAGTGTGTATGTGTCTCTTCCTGTGAGGACAATGTGTGTTTACACAAATGGGTTAAATAACTACAATCACTACAGATAAGAGGTGGTTATTCAGCTCAGAAACAGCATGCAAACCGTAGCTCTTCATCCTGAAGCTTAACTCTGATCTTACGCTTTGAGGTCTTTGCTGCAGGTATAAGGACAAATTAACTACGCATAAAATCACTTTCTGCTAACTTATTTGCTTAGATCAACAATACAGCTCTCCCAGAGACACGCACAATTTTTCTTGATGATACCAAGCTGACTGCTTCATAATACTTAGAGCTTTTATGTTTCCACTTCTTACTTGTAATGCTATATATCATGCTATAATTGCTTGCACACCAATGGATCCTCTACAGTGAAAGGGTGCCGTCAGAATGAGAGTGCAAACAGCTGATAAAAACATCATAATAATTCACACCACTCCAGTCCATCAGTTAACATCTTGTAAAGTGAAAAGCTGCGTGTTTGTAATAAATTCATTATTAAGACATTTTTAACTTCAAATCATTGCTTTCGGCTAAAATACATCCAAGGCCACATGCATAGACCTCTATCCATAATATTGCTTTCTCCAGTGAAAAAGTTGTCTTGTCTGAATTAGGAGAGAAACATGTACAGATTAATCACCGTTTACAAGCCAAAACAGTCCCAAAAAAAAGCTCTAAACAAACATGTTGGTGGATTTCGATGTGAGAGGACAACAGTTGTGAAAAGACAATTAGCTGTTAGTTAACTCTCATTCTGACGGCACCCATTCACCGCAGAGGAACCATTGGTGAGCAAGAGATTTAATGTACATTTCTCCAAATCTGCTGTGATAAAAAAAAAAACTCATCTACATCTTGGATGGGTGGTCATACACTCAGTGAGAAAGGTACAAAAGCTGCCACTGGGGCAGTACCTTTTCAAAAGGTACAAATATGCACCATTTAGGTACTAATATATACTATAAGGCACTTATATGCACCCTTTAGGGGTAAATAAGGTACAAAGATGTACCTTTTGAAAGGGTCCTGCCCCAGTAACAGCTTTCGTACCTTTTTTTCTGAGAGTGTTTCCCTGAGAGTGAGCTTCTGGTTGTGCAGACACAGTTTTGAGCTGACAGATTTTTGTCTGCATAGAACCTCAAACTGTTTCCACAACAGCAAATTAGTTTTTCCACAACACGTCCCCTTTAAAATTAAGCACTGCGTCTAAAGCCCTGGTGAACAAAAGTGCATCACAGGTATATTTGTTTCCAGGCTGCTGGCAGCTCGAATGGCCTGCAGGCAGAGCGGAGGGTGATGGATGTTTGGTGGGTGGAGCCGGGGAGACCCTTGCAGGCCGGGGCCGGCTCCACTCCTGGGGGATGTCACCGAGCTCCAAACTGCCACAGCTTAAATGGGGAAAAGATGACATTGAGTAGTTCTGCTTACATAAAATACTGCTGCAATAGTTTCATGATTAATTTTTAATGTTGCTCCTCGGCCAGCCCTGTTGCTGTTTCCAAACCAATGCACCTTTTTCCTGGTTTTCAGTTCAGGTTTTCAGGATTGTATGAGAAAGAAGTAGACAGAGAGGTGTGGATAGAGAAAGCCAGCAGATAAGAAAGACTCTGGCCCTTGTCAATCTGTCCAAACACACAAACAAACAAACAAACAAACAAACAAACAAACAAACACACACACACACACACACACACACACACACACAATGAAAGAAGGCCTCATAAATGGCATTAACTATGCAACAGCACAGTGATACAGTACAGAGAACAACTGCATTCACATTAATTATTGAGGAAGGGAATGAAAACACCGCTGGTCTGAGAATATATCCCTGAAGAGCAGGATGTGTGTGTATGTGTGTGAGAGAACATAAGCCTTGTTAAGGCACAAAACATCATGCTGTTGAGAACACACAACACTTTATACTTAATCACACTGTTATCAGCATGTTTTCCATGAAATAAAAGATAAACAAACATTTTTATTACGTACATTGAATTAAGTACACATTTATCTGTTTAAGTTTGATACTGTCACTCCAATTACATTGTTTGTTTTTTTTTAGATGTTTTTATTTTTCACCACGTGAAAATCGGCTCAATTTATAGCATCTCCTCTCCACCAGCGTGACTTGAGGTCAGGAGCAACATTAAGTGAATCTTAGCTTACCAAGTACCACTAATAAATGGAATGAAAATGTTCTAAAGAAAGCGCCACAGTCAGAATCCTTCAGATGTCAGTGGATGGATAACAGTGTGAAATCCATTAGCGGGGTTCCTGTAGTGTGGCGAAGAAAAACATTATTCTTTTGAAGACACATTTGTTTAATGTCTTCATAGAAAGCCGTACAGCGGCAGAGAACGTCAATATGCCATGGCAACCAGAGGACCACTTTTCAAAGCTCTCTGTTGACGCTCAACACCAAGGATAAAAATGCTCTCCTGAAAGCCCTTGCTTGCCACACACTCATAAAACAAACTATTTTTGGAAGACTCATCTACCAAATCATACCAGCAATTATAGTTCAGCAGTTGCAACCCATTTCAAATAGCATGCACTAAAAAAACCTACATACTTTGCTTGAGATAAGAGCCTTCATACAGTGAGGTCTAAAAGCCAGAGATTCCAATCTGGAATTCAAAACTATTTGACTATTATATCTATATAATATTTTAAATATTTACATTATAAAAATATATTAAATATTATTATATTAAACATTCATAACTGATAAATGTTATATAATACTAGGGCTGCCCTCGACTAAAGATTTTTCTGGTCGACTAGTAGTTGTTCATTTTAAGCATTAGTCGACTAATCGCACGTTTATTAATAAACCATTTAAATCATGATAATAAGTCTTTAATTGCCTACATAGCCTAATAAGCACTCAGGCACACACATAAATCTTGCCACAGCACACCGGCAGAAGTAATGATTATGAATGTGTCAGGGAAAAACAGTAAGATTAAACTGCATTAACATTTTATTAATCTATTGATAAATTAGTGTTTTCTGTGTTTTCGGCTTAAGCGATGAATTCGGTGATACGGACTCGTCATCTCCACAGTAGTGGATGCGCCTGCATGCAAGTTTCATAAGGATTAGCCTACATAATCTGAGAAATATTAGTTTTTTTCAGATTTGAATTGTTTTATTTGAAAGTAGACATTTCACTCTCTCTCTATATATATTTTTCATGTCTGTAAGGCAAGTATACACGGAGTTTCGCGCTCAAGTTCACAGAGGCCGAGACGGCAGAAAGCGCATCCTGTTTGCTTTCAGTATTTTAGAACAAAATTCAGCCGTTAATGATCTGTCCGTGACCTCACCACTTCCTGTGGATTTTTTTTTTTCTGCGACTAAGCGACTAATACAATTTTGGTCGACCAAGCCTCTTCTCGTCGAATAAAGGTTAGTCGACTATTAGGGGGCAGCCCTATATAATACAATTTTAAAATACTTTTCATTTATATTTTATTTTATATATAACAAAGCTGAACATTTTATATATATATATATATATATATATATATATATATATATATATACACTGTATACAGGTGCATCTCAATAAATTAGAATGTTGTGGAAAAGTTCATTTATTTCAGTAATCGAATTGAGGCAGTAATTAAAGCAAAAGGAGCCCCTACCAAGTATTGAGTACATGTACAGTAAATGAACATACTTTCCAGAAGGCCAACAATTAACTAAAAATGTTTTTTTTATTGGTCTTATGAAGTATTCTAATTTGTTGAGATAGTGAATTGGTGGGTTTTTGTTAAATGTGAGCCAAAATCATCACAATTAAAATAACCAAAGACTTAAACTACTTCAGTCTGTGTACATTATATTTATTTAATACACGAGTTTCAGTTGAATTACTGAAATAAATGAACTTTTCCACGACATTCTAATTTATTGAGATGCACCTGTATATATATATTAAATGTAGAAATTGTATTTACTTATATTTATTGTATTGTAATTGTATTTATTTATATATAAACATATACATTTTTGATTATATATATTTATACAACAGTTCCCTCTGGCCCTCGAATCTGACTGGCTGAGATGAGTGTGATATTCAAGTGATATAGGAACTCCAACCGTTTCAGTTTGTATCACTCCGCTTGCGGTATTTCTCACAGCGAGTGTGTCATGGCGGACGCCCAAATCCATTATAATTTTTATAAATCTCACTTATTTCTCATTTATAATTTTTATAAATAAATATCACCCTTAACAGATGAAAGGACAGTACGACAAAGATATCGCTTTCCTCAGCGGACATTCAAACTAATGTTTTATTGTGAAGATGAGATTGAGCTGAAGAATGAATGCTGTATCAGATGCAGGTAATCACAATAAGCTTTTAATTAAATGACTCAACGTTCCTTCATTACTAGTTCTAAAGTAACGTTTTCGAATTAGTAACGGAGGCTTGAGCTCAGCTGTTAAACTGTCAAACTGAGATTTGAATCCGTGGCGGAAAACACAGTTTGAAAGTGCAAATGTGCTCATGTTCACCTTGTGGCGTGGAAAATGAGCCGTGCTGCTACCAAACCCTGTATAATGTATGCTAGCAAGATGTCCATATTTCACAATATAGTGCACAAACTGTTTTATCTTGTAACAAAAGCCCTGCAGATAAGCTGTTGTAGGATTTCAGCACTCCACCAACCTCCATTCCATCTGTCTGCTCTATTAGAACTTCTGACCTGTGTATACACACACACACAAACATGCACACGCATTCATATGCACTCCCACACACCTTTAACAGGGGGGGTAGATGTGCACGCATAGTCTGTCTGTGCCACACACCCGTTAAACCTCAAGAGGAGAAAGAAATGGATCCAGTGAGGTGGGTGACACTCACCAGACACTCCACCATATGTGGTGCGCCTTCCTCTGCCGATGCCAGGCCAGGGAGAGCCGTCTGCCTTGAGTCCCATCAGCCCCGAAACCGTGTTGGTGGCTGTGACGCCATCTGCTCCACCTGTGCCAACAGGGAAGAGACATTAGGCACGGGGAAGTGGGAGGGAGGAAGGCCAAATTCCTAAAACACCTGGATCCCAAAACCTGCGGGTCTGTTTGTGTGGAGTCTCTAACTCGTACAGGAGACGTCAGGCTGTTAGTCGAAGTCGTGAGGGAAAATGTGTTTCTAGGGCATCTAATGTCTGGACTGGGAAAGAGTTTTATAGAGGACATGTTCTACACTTCTATTTCTTTTCCCTGAAGTCCATTTATAACATTAGTCAAGGTTTCTTGCATCAAAAAAACTATAATTTTCCACTATTCTCTGACCTTTAGAATTAAACAGGCTGTTTTTGCAATTGTACCTTTAAGACTTCGATACATAAATTAAGACAAGTAAAAACAAAAAGATGTTTATATACACTACCAGTCAAAAGTCTGTAATAATATATATTTTTTATGTTTTTGAAAGAAGATCATTGATTTGATCAACAGTAAAACAGTAACAGTATTATTGTAAAATATAACAATTTACAATAACTTTCAGAAATCATTCTAATATGCTTTTTTAGAGCTCAGTTATTATTATTAATTATTATTGATGTTTAATTATTAATAATAGTTCATTTATTAATACAAATTAAATATGATCAATGTTGAAAACAGTTTTAGCTAATATTTAATATTTTTGTGGAAACTGAGATAAAAAAAATTCAGGATTTTTGATGAAAGAGCCAATAATTTTTATGTCATTTTTAAGTAAAATCTTTTGTAACATTATGAATGTCTTTTCTGTCAATTTTGATACATTTTATGTATCCCTGCTAAATAAATGTATTAACTTCTTATTAAAAAAAAGCTTACATAACCCCAAACATAATAGTTTCAACAAAAAAATATTAAGCTGCAAAAACTGTTTTCAATATTGATAATAATAAGAGAATGTTTCTTGAGCAGCAAATCAGCATATTAGAAAGATTTCTGAAAGATCATCAGACACTAAAGGCTGCTGAAAATTCAGATTTGCCATCACAAATATAAAATAAATTTTTGAATATATTAAAATAAAAACAGTTAATTTATGTTGTACTAATATTTTACATTATTCTGTATTTACTGTATTTTTGATCAAATAAATGCAGACTTAGTGAGCAGAGACTTCTTTCAAAAACATTTTAAAAACCTTAATTATTCAAAATAAGTGTATCCAGAAGTGTATTTTGGGAAATGTAGAATGATGGGAAATGTAGTTGGGTTGCACAGACCTGTTGCCTTTACTGTGAAAGTTGAGGGAGATGAGTTAATGAATCAAAGACAAAAAAAAATAAAAAATCTATATAATAAATTTACCACTATTATCAACCCAAAACAGTAAAAATTTACCATAAAAATTGCCAAATACCTTCCTGTGCAGCCTTTGCAATGTCCACGATGTTGGTCACATTAGGGGTGAGTTTGGCAAAGAACGGGATCCGAACAGCCTGCCGAACCCACCGACAGATGTTCCGCACCAGCTCTGGATCCTGGTCAAATGGGTCATGAAACCAACAAGCAAACTTAAACAACGACAAAAGAGGCATGAGAAAACAAAACAGCAGAGATGAACTTATGGCTTAAAAGTCATATTGACAACTTTTATGATAATTTTTATTTTTTATAAAGTTTTGCATCCGTTGTTGTCACCATTCACTGTAATTAAAATCTTCACAAATTCTTCAGGAACTTGTTTTGAGTGGAATGAGGGCATGGAAATGATGAGATTTAACACATTTGGGTGAACTATTCCTTTAAATATTAGTAGACTGCTAGCCTGGAGTCTCTGTGTGATGGAGAGAGAGAGAATGAGCGAGTGATAGATGGAGAGGGGAGCCTGTAGTCGCTGGTGTGAAAGAGAGAGGGATCATAACAGTGTGAACTGCTGTTCCAGGAGGATTCATGCTTTATTAAGCTGCCCTGGTCTGTCAGTCTGTGCTGTTTAGAGAGAGAGAGAGAGAGAGAGAGAGAGAGAGAGAGAGAGAGAGAGAGAGAGAGAGAGGGGAGGGTGTGAG
>NW_015505305.1:4727677-4728183 GCF_001515645.1 Sinocyclocheilus grahami | reverse complement strand
TGTCGGGGGTGGTTAGAGAGAGAGAGAGAGAGAGAGAGAGAGAGAGAGAGAGAGAGAGAGAGAGAGAAGAGGGTTTGGTCTCTGAAAGAAAGGTTGCATGTCTCCCTAACACTTTTAAAGTAAAATCACAACTGCAACCTAAACAATGTTTAAAAATCAAAGCATTCATAATGATATGATCATTAATTGGATTATTTCCTATCTGTATGCAGCAAGATTTTATAAGATTAAATCAGAAACCAATCACAAAGTATGGTAAAAAATTCTGAGAACTGCCTTTATATCGCAGTGATTTTATAAAATGTACAATTATTTATATATATATATATATATATATATATAATATGTAGTAATATGTATTATACTGTACATAAACAGTACAGTATAATTTTGAATTATTACAATTTAAAATAACTGTTTTCATTTAAATACACAAATTAATGGTATATATAATTTATATAAATATATATATATATATATATAATAAAAATAATATGCAGTAATAT
>NW_015505305.1:4720694-4726437 GCF_001515645.1 Sinocyclocheilus grahami | reverse complement strand
GAGGAGGAGAGAGAGAGAGAGAGAGAGAGAGAGAGAGAGAGAGAGAGAGAGAGAGAGAAGAGGGTTTGGTCTCTGAAAGAAAGGTTGCATGTCTCCCTAACACTTTTAAAGTAAAATCACAACTGCAACCTAAACAATGTTTAAAAATCAAAGCATTCATAATGATATGATCATTAATTGGATTATTTCCTATCTGTATGCAGCAAGATTTTATAAGATTAAATCAGAAACCAATCACAAAGTATGGTAAAAAATTCTGAGAACTGCCTTTATATCGCAGTGATTTTATAAAATGTACAATTATTTATATATATATATATATATATATATATAATATGTAGTAATATGTATTATACTGTACATAAACAGTACAGTATAATTTTGAATTATTACAATTTAAAATAACTGTTTTCATTTAAATACACAAATTAATGGTATATATAATTTATATAAATATATATATATATATATATAATAAAAATAATATGCAGTAATATGTATTATACTGTACATAAACAGTACAGTATAATTTTGAATCATTACAATTTAAAATAACTGTTTTCATTTAAATATACAAATTAAAATAACATTTCTTAATACTATCAATGTTCAAAAAAGTGCGGCTTAATATTTTTGTCTAAATGGTGCTACATTTTTTTTTCAGGATTCTTTGGCGATTAGAAAGTTCATAAGAACACATTTTTTAAGTATAGAAATCTTTTATAACATTATAAATGTCCTTACTGTCATTTTAGAATGTAATGCATTTTTACTAAATAAAAGTATTATTAAATTATTTCAAAAATAAGCAAAAATCCTATTTTTTCTAATAAATTATGTAAATATATTTTACAATATATTAAATAAAGAAGAGAGAGATGACACATAAAATTATTATTATATTACTTATATAATTGTTTTTATTTTTTGCCATCTTTCTTCTTTGCATCCACTATCTTCGTGTTACTGTTTGCCAAACAATTCATGTCTCAAATAAAGACTCACAACAGCATTAAACCCTTTATACCCCTATGAGGTAAAACAGACATGGTTTAATTCAAGCAGCAAGGTCTGATGTCGGATCAGTCGGGATGCTTTAAAAGACTGTAAACCCGACATGAAGCTTTCATTCAGTACAGTCTCCGTTCCCTTTCTCATCCCTGTCCTTCTCAGTCTCTCTTTTCTTTCACAGGAAATAGGTCTCTGTTTTGACATATCCAATAACGGCTGGCATACATTCCCTTGAGCAATGGGTCT
Organism: Sinocyclocheilus grahami; assembly: GCF_001515645.1. Classification (NCBI taxonomy): domain Eukaryota; kingdom Metazoa; phylum Chordata; class Actinopteri; order Cypriniformes; family Cyprinidae; genus Sinocyclocheilus; species Sinocyclocheilus grahami. Next base: position 4,725,180 of record NW_015505305.1, on the reverse strand, counting down.
GTCCGTCTCTATAAAGAAGTGTGATGTACGAGCTGTACGTGCAAAGCTGAGTTCTAAGGTCACTCCCTGCACAGGAAAAGGTTAGCATTTGATTTTTAAAACCATTAGCCAGAATTGATTTGTAAGAATACAGAAGCCCACAGAAAAACACATCTCCTCCTGACTATTTCCTTTCCATTTCTAAAGCATGCTGAGTGATTCAGCACAGTACAAAAACGAAGAGCGAAAAAAAAACAGCACTGTGGGATCTGGTGCGTCCTTGGGTGTGTATTTTACCTGAGATACACATGAAGTCAGGTTATATTTGCACCCAAAAGTATTGAAAATGCATTCGAAAGGCACTAAAAGAGCAGGAACAGGAAAGGTTATGCCATTTAAGATGATAAACTCATTCCCAGAATTTTTTTGTATGAAAATATTGGATTTACGCACTCGACCCAGCAGTGAGCACCATCCATGGCAATTTGTCCTGATTTATTCAAGACTTAAACAGGGCATAAACAAGGTTGGAGTGTTAGGTTCAACCTGTCCACTCCGAGCCGTCTGCCAGAGCAGGAGGGGTAATATCTGGGCTCCTGAGAGATGTTTGATAGTGCTGGCGGGTTGCTGGAGAGATTCACTGGTTGATATAGCGAATCCTGAACTCCAGGCTAAAAAAAGTTGTAAGAACAAAAGTGGCAAGACAACACAGCAAAAAAAAAAATAAAAATAGACAGACAGAAATTGGCAAAAAAAAAATTTACTTCAAAAACTTATAGGATATGTACTATACTTGGGTAACAAGCTTCTCTGTATTTTAGGTTCTGCAATCGGTCATCAACTCTTTTTCGCCTTTTAATCAACCTTTTGTCTTCACTAGTACATTTAAATGGTCCTGAAGTACAAATATTCATTGTTTTGTTATTTCATAAGCATATCAACTACCCAATGATACAAAACCAGCGACTGTTCTTACCAATGCAAACAGTACGTATTCTTACTAATCAGACAATGTGTTCAAGTATGAACTGTGCTTATACAAAAGATTCTTAAACGCTAAAACAAAAAGATGCATGATTATCAGCATTCTTTTAAATTTAAACAGCATAAGTTTGTACAAATATATAAAAAATGAAGAATGTATTCATACTAACAAGGAACGACTGTTTACACTAATTTGGACTTGAAATGTTGACAATCATGCATTTGTTATATTTGAATAAATACTGCTATGCTGTTCATACTTGGACGAATGAAAAAATGACTGTCAATATTCTTAAAATTGCATACAGCATGTATTTGCACTTATTAAAATGTGTAATTGTAAACATTCTTACAACTATGAAATGTATGCATTTGTATTAACAAAAAAATGTGAATGTCTACATTCTTACACGTTTCGACTATGTAAATGTTTTAATACAAAAATTCCACTATTGTCAATTTTTACAAAATCTATCAGCATGTATTTGTACAAACTAGGGCTTGCATAGACTAGTCGAGTAGTTGAGTGATCGACTACTTCAACCACTAATCGGCGCTGTCAGAAACAATCGACTACTCGAGCATGCGCACAGAGTTTGCAAATACGATGTGAATTTTATGATTACAATATTGCGTGTAGCTGTTACTTTCTATGACTTTATCTATGTTGCATGTAAAATTAAAATATGCAATGTAATAATTAGGGGTGTGCCCGAAGCCGAATACCTTATTCGGAATGGCACGGATAATGGCTTCAAAAACAAATAACGGATAAGGAATAATTCTAATAAGGAATAATATTCGGTTGAGGCTGGCACAGTCTGGTGTTTGCTAGATAACAGGTGAGCCAGGGGATCAGCGCAATATTATACACAGACCTCTAAAGTCACGCAAAAATAAATAGTGAATGAATGTAAACTTTATGAATGAAAATAGTGCATATCAAACACTGCATTGCTGTTGCCTCTCCATGCATCTCTCAGAAATCAGAGCTTGGCAAGAGTAATATCAACTAAAATAATACATCATACACATTCTATTATTTGTGTATATTTAAAAGTCAATGATTTAAACCTTAGGCTACGATATGATACACGAATGAATGGAATAAACACAGCGCGCTCACCGATCAAACAGCCACTTTGCGCATCTCAGTCTCTCAAAAACCAAAACAGCACTCTCTCAATAGTAGGCAAATAATCATCTAAGATACAGATAAATTTTCTACTAGGCCAACATGTTTACTTCTTTATCTTTTGCTGGTTTGTGTAGCACACGCACATTTGTTTAGTGAAGTTCAAAAAAAGACTCGCTTAAAGAATTCTGCGTAATGAAAATGTGCGCCTTGAATTAATTCAGTCGTGTTCAAATGATCACTAAACGTTTGTCATGACATCTCTCTGCTTGTATGATAAATATATTTTTAAAAATTTATAATTATTTTAGTTTAACACAGCATATTTGTTCAGTGATAAAAGAAGATATTTATAACGGTCTTATCAAGTAACTGTACAACGTTCCACCTGGTTTTATCCGAATACAGATACGAATAATTTTGTGATTGTTACAGATACAAATACAGATACAAATACTGGCTGTTACATGAAAATTTAAATACGTAATGTCATAATTATAAAGTTTTGACAATTTACATATGTTATGTAATTGTTGCATTAGGCTAGGAATTACTAAACGTTTATTGATAAGAACTATTTCAAGTCTTTTCATTTACAGCATGAACCACGAATAGTCGAGTATTTTTTAAATAAGAAATCGACTAGCAGAAATCAGTAGTCGTGCAACCCCTAGTACAAACAGAAAAAAGTACAATGTACAAATACAAACAGCACATGGTAATATTAATATATAAAAAATGTGCAATTGTCAACATTCTAACAAGTGTTCATCAAGGCTGCATTTATTTAATCAAAAATACAGTAAAAAACTGTATAAAAATACAGAATGTCTTACTTTCATACTGACCACAAATCTTTGAACGTTAGTGTATTTAAACTAATATTAAAAATGCATGACTGTCACTATTCCTACGAATATTCATAATTTCTTTAATGCAAATTCAGAGCTGCCTGCCAACACTGAAGGCTGAGTGAGTGGCGCCCGCCTGGTCGAGCCGCAACCGAGCCCTGGGTCCTGAGGGAAGGTTTTTTTCTACAAGCCAAACGTTGGTAGTATTTGAAGGAAACAACAACAACAGACTTACAGGAAGCAGGACAGGCCTTCCTCCCAAAGGGTCATGGGAAATTGCATTATGCCAGCCACAGTACGAGGCACAGGGGTCGTGGCCTGCAGCCAGACACCAGCCACCAAACAGATGCTGCCTGTAAGTACTCTGCTCTCGCACCGGAGACCACCGCTCCCTCTGAGGGCTTCCCGTGACAGCTTATTACAGGCCAGATGGGGGTGAGAGCTGCTGTCTGTGGGCCAGGGAGTCTGGAGCAGGGACGCTTTTTCCCTCTAAGCAGTTTGCTGTACACAGTATTACACAGAAACTACCTCTCTCTCGCGTGGACACATCGACCGGACGAAAGCCCAGTGAGTCTATGACCCATCGCCACCCCGTTTCACATGGAGAGGTGCTTTCCACGGGCCTGGAAGCACAGCGGACCTACCGCAGCAGTCATGAGCGGTTTGAAAAGGCGGCATGCCTTGCAGACGGAGAGCTTTCGAAACCGCTGAAGAGCATTCAGAGATGAAAATCGACTGTGAGCAGCAATAAGGGCTGAGTGAATTGCACGGTGACTCCGGCAGCACCGGTTTGGCAGGTGGCCGCGTGGTTAAGGGTTGGGGGAGGCCTTGTGTGAAATTAAAGGAAGGGGTGCGCTGGATTCTTTATATATTTTCCGTGCCGTCACTGCAGGGCAGGTTAAGCAGGGAACCGGAGCGCTTTTGCAACTGGAAGAGAAGGAGAGAAAAAGAGAGAGATGGAAAGCATCCCGAAACCCCCTCAGGCTGTGAGGAGAGGGGGCGAAGGGGAATGCTGGGAGGAATGCAGGAATAATAGCAGCTTTACACCTGAAATTTTAATTTTACAGCGCAAGGTCACGGAAGGTGGGCACTCTCGTTAAGGGCTGCCGGGTCTCGCAGGAGGTATGATGGAAGTCGGGTGTCATTCGGCCCTGTTTGGTAGGCTCAAAATAGCTCTGGGAACGAGAGTTGGTTTTAATTTGCGAAACTGGGGAACTGTGTTGAAGGCAGAAGGTGAAAAAAAAATGAGATCCCGAAGGATGCTGAGTCAAACCTGAGCGAGAACTCTGTGACCCCTGAGCTCTTTCCATCTCACATTTCTTTTCCTGTGATTACAAATCGTTAAAAATTAATTGTGCCAACCGAATTACTGAAATATTTGGAGGTGAGATGAAATATATGCATCATCACAATGATTAAAATGATTTCAACAGAATATTGACAAAAATATGATGGTAGCAACATATTGGCAATGTGCTTACAATGTTTTAAAAAAAATGCATATCTAGAAGAATATGATTGTTTCAAATAATCAAAT
>NW_015505305.1:4718035-4720251 GCF_001515645.1 Sinocyclocheilus grahami | reverse complement strand
TTTTTTTTTTTTGGCAACTGCTTAGTGAATTTGCCCCTTAATCTTTAAAGTATTAATCAACAGTAAACAGGAATTACCAGCATTAATGTTTAACATATGTAAACAAAAACATCTCTAATATGCTGCAAGTTAAATGTTAAACAGCTTTGAGAAAATAGGGACCGTTTCATAGCAAAACAAATTGAAATGAGAGCAATTGAGAGAGAATATTAACATCCCATTAAAATCAAATTGTATCTCTTGCCATGCAGTCAGAAACAATGCTGAATTAATGTTTTTTTCCTCTTCTTTTCCACAGGCAAGGAGTAGACGAGGTGCCAAACGGAGTGATTAAATGATATTGCGTCTCTTTAGTTCTCTTGGCAGATACCTGCCCTCGGGCTTTGATTAGCTCTTTGTCTTACAGCGGAAAATCTACAGCAAACCCAATGGATATGACTGCAAATTTACAGCCACGGTGGATGGAAATAACTCTGTCTTTGTTCGGATGGAACATGCAGGTTTATTTCCTGTGGTATAACACATAGTCAGGTGAACAGAATGAAGAGGCGTGCATTTATTCAGGCCTGATACGGGCAAACAGAAACGGTAATACGCAAGGTCACGTACTTCACCTCTGGGCTTAATTGATGTGACAGACCTTCACAGCCAGATCGTGTGTAACAACTTTGATGAGAAAACCTCAAGTCGGTGTACCAAACCCAAAGGAAAAAAACACAGCGTGATCATGTTCAGCCAGAATGTACTGAAAGTACTACATAATAGTCAATCATGGTATAAGCTGTTCTTGACTGACTTGGGACCCTTAAACTTAGCATATAGGAGGAATAGTTCAACCAAAAATAAAATCATTTACTCATGTCCTTCCAAACCCATTAGTTTTTCTTTCTTCCGGACAGACTTAAAATTTAAATTAATGGTGAGAAGATGATTTCTAGTGATTAATAGCTCAAATATTGTTCAGTTCTTCACACACACAAATTGCCTCATATTGTTTCTTGAATGAAACACACAAGTTATATGGATACGTATGATTTTTTTTTTCCAAAGCATTTTTCAATTCATATTGACTGTATATGAAAAATGGCAGCATGAACATTCCGCAAAATATCACATTTTGGGTTCCATGGGTAAATTATTGCAGAATTTGCATCTTTCCTTTAAAATGTGGTCAAAATTATTATAGGAACATTTAACCAGTATAAAGTATGTTTTGGGAAGTTTAATGCTAGTTTTGGTAGCTATTAACTATTAACTACCAGTGGCTTAATCGACTTGTTCTAGTAACAGACCAAAAATGCCCATATAAAACCAGACTATACACAGATTTAAACTGGTCTGAACTGGTCTAAGCAGTTTATTTTTCAGCAAAGATAGCAGAAAATGTCACATTCTTGACCATGACAGGTGCTGTTTCAGGCTTTTAGGCTTTAGAGACTTAAAACATGTCTTTCTTGTAAAAAAAAAAACAAAAAAAAAACAAAGCAATAACCAGATATTTTCATGCATAGCTTTTAACAGCATTTTATACTGTTTTACAACTGCACATCAGAAATCCAAACAAAGATTATGATATCAGAGAATAAAGTTCTCTAAGGTGCAAAGATGCGATGTTTTCCTATCAAATACATCAGTTGACAGGATGTTATTCCGATTTTCACAGTTGCTGAGAGTGTAATCATAAGCAAAGATGCTGTTTTTTTCTCTGTAATAGGCACCATGCTCTGGTGTGAAACCCAAAAAAATGACAACAACAAAAAAATACCAACTTGATCTCAATGGGCATTTAATCACAATGCATTTGATTTGAATAATGGAGTTATGCGTTTGAATGAAAATTGTTTACGAACCGCAAAAAGGGATTATTTGTGGATTATTAAATTCGGCTAATTCCGCAGTTGAATGTAATGTGATGGAAAAGTGTTTTTAAAATGCTTTGACAGAATCAGTGTTACGGTAACGTGAAGAGGCACTGATGCAGGTTTGGCAAAGTTAACAAAGTCTCATCAGCCATTCATAAGTGCTGAAATGCGCTCTGATTCGGAACGGTACGCATAGGAATGCACATGTGAGCGCACATGAATCTATACCTTATTAAAGACGCAATATCAAAATCTACATCACTGCGAAATCCATGAAGACAAGTCTTTTTTTTTATGTGCTTGTAGTACGAGATATTTATAGAACTGTACACGGACCAGTGTAGGTCTTATGTG
>NW_015505305.1:4686861-4718025 GCF_001515645.1 Sinocyclocheilus grahami | reverse complement strand
TGATTGTTTCAAATAATCAAATAATAATCAATATTTTCAAATATTTACCCGCTAGATCAGCATGAGCTAAACTGTTCAAATGAAGTGCTTTGTTAATGGGTTTATTAGCTCATCCAAACACATCTTGTACACTAAAATAGTAAAAATAGTTTCAAATAAAATTAATTAATATGACATGACAAAATTACAGAGCCCCACAAATGCTATGCATAAGAGGAAACATAAAGATAGCCAATAATTAAGAATTATTTCGCACAAATTATTAATTTGTTTCCTGGTTTTAGTAAAATTTGCGTCTATCACACAACTTATTAATTAGTTCCCTAATTTTAGTAAAATTTGTGGCCATGTTTTCATTTTGTTCAATCAAGGTCATGAATTAATAAGTCATGCAAACTGATCAGCATGAGCTAAACTGTTCAAATGAAGTGCTTTGTTAATGGGTTTATTAGCTCATCCAAACACATCTTGTACACTAAAATAGTAAAAATAGTTTCAAATAAAATTAATTAATATGACATGACAAAATTACAGAGCCCCACAAATGCCATGCATAAGAGGAAACGTAAAGATAGCCAATAATTAAGAATTATTTCGCACAAATTATTAATTTTTTTCCTGGTTTTAGTAAAATTTGCGTCTATCACACAACTTATTAATTAGTTCCCTAATTTTAGTAAAATTTGTGGCCATGTTTTAATTTTGTTCAATCAAGGTCATGAATTAATAAGTCATGCAAACTGATTCTTATTTTCTGGCCATGATATAATACTTTTCCATGTACAAAATATTGATGAACTTTTTTTTGCAACACAAGACAACAATTTCTTTTAAATTCCATTTGCTGCTTAACTTTTGTAAACATATTAAATAAAGTTATTAAATGCATTAAATAATGTCTTTAAATACAATTTTGTGAAAAAACGTCATCTATAATCACTCATGGTGTTTTGTGTTTACATGTTAAACTAGTTTGTGAACAAATCTTTTTTTTTTTTTGGCAACTGCTTAGTGAATTTGCCCCTTAATCTTTAAAGTATTAATCAACAGTAAACAGGAATTACCAGCATTAATGTTTAACATATGTAAACAAAAACATCTCTAATATGCTGCAAGTTAAATGTTAAACAGCTTTGAGAAAATAGGGACCGTTTCATAGCAAAACAAATTGAAATGAGAGCAATTGAGAGAGAATATTAACATCCCATTAAAATCAAATTGTATCTCTTGCCATGCAGTCAGAAACAATGCTGAATTAATGTTTTTTTCCTCTTCTTTTCCACAGGCAAGGAGTAGACGAGGTGCCAAACGGAGTGATTAAATGATATTGCGTCTCTTTAGTTCTCTTGGCAGATACCTGCCCTCGGGCTTTGATTAGCTCTTTGTCTTACAGCGGAAAATCTACAGCAAACCCAATGGATATGACTGCAAATTTACAGCCACGGTGGATGGAAATAACTCTGTCTTTGTTCGGATGGAACATGCAGGTTTATTTCCTGTGGTATAACACATAGTCAGGTGAACAGAATGAAGAGGCGTGCATTTATTCAGGCCTGATACGGGCAAACAGAAACGGTAATACGCAAGGTCACGTACTTCACCTCTGGGCTTAATTGATGTGACAGACCTTCACAGCCAGATCGTGTGTAACAACTTTGATGAGAAAACCTCAAGTCGGTGTACCAAACCCAAAGGAAAAAAACACAGCGTGATCATGTTCAGCCAGAATGTAATCTACATCACTGCGAAATCCATGAAGACAAGTCTTTTTTTTTATGTGCTTGTAGTACGAGATATTTATAGAACTGTACACGGACCAGTGTAGGTCTTATGTGAGTTTTCCTAAACTGATATTTAGGTACATTAGGTTCATGCCCATATCAGTGTAATAGCTGAACCCAAGCTCAACCAGCTCCCAATCCAAAAACACATTAAAATCCCAATTTAGTTTCAAGGCACCATGCACAGGTTATAGCTCTGTTCCAAAACCTACAGTAGCAAGCTGCATTTCGGCAGACAACTAAATCAGCATTATAACCATCACATGACCAATAAGTGACTAATCTAGAGCACGCTACATTGGCATCAACTCAAATGCACTGGGGGAAAAAAAAGTGTAGAAACGATTTTCACTTAGAAATTGCTAGTAAATTTGACAAACAAATACAAAGATATGGCGAGTAACACACTGAATTAAATGTGAAATTTTGAAGCAGAAAAACTAAAATAGTAATTTCTTGTCAAATGTACTCTAATAATCTTTGTTTTATCTACAACTTTAAAAAATATTTCTTTACGTTGTATACAAACAAAGCCTCAAAGAGATTAAACTGTACTCTTAAAAATACATGGTACACAAACATATTGGGCAAAATTATTCATTTTAATTTACACTTAACTATTGTTAACGATACTTTTTGGCCTAATACTTTGGCCTAATTTGCACCAATTTCCACGAGTTTCAAGTAGCTCTATTCGTCTTTTTTTCCAGTAAATTTATAAAAATGTATATACATTTACTTGAGAAGCAACACCGCATAAGATTCAATTGTTTTAAGTGTAAACGAATAAAAAACAAGTGGGAAAAAATTGTCAGTGTATCAAGACAATATACACTCTATGAAAAGAGTGTCTTATTTTATGCAGTCTTCTCAAGTAAATTCATTTTTAGATATTTTTACTGAAAAAAAAAAAATACTTCAAAAATGCCTTAAAATGCTCACTAGGTTTTGGAACAGAGCATGTGTTTACTGTCAGATCCACTGTATGGCTCTACTAGATCCATAAAATGAAACACAAAAAGCACAAAACTGAGAGAGCCACATCTTTCCCAGCAGGCCTCATGCTCATGGTCTCCTAACACGTTTTCTCTCCCTGCTGAGTGACAGCAGACTACAAATACCTCAGGGTACCAAACATCATCTGGCATACTAATCAACAATTATAGACCGAAAAAATCAATCAACACTAACAAACAATTCGTACAATGGTGTTGCCATGTTTTTGGGCATCTATAATGCTAAATAACATTATTTTTAGACATTGTACATGATGTATCTCTTACATGACTGTACCATGGCACCACAGTTAATATAATTCCCTGATTGTCACTCACCTGATTTTCTGACATACAAATACAGCTTTAGGTTTTTAACAAAATAAGACCCTAAAAAGTATTTGCGGTGACTGCTGTACCTCACAGCTGTCAGTGTCTATGCATGGTGACTGTGTACCGTAGGTGTTGAATGTTGGATTTACCTGCCCACAGGCGAGCCCCATTCCCCTCTCCCCCATTCCATGAGGACATGATAGATTTAGCTCCAGGGCATCAGCGCCAGAATCCTGTGAGATGGATGCAGAAGCCTCAGATTATTTACAAATAAATTCAATGCATTTTTCAGCTTTGAATCACAATCAAGCTGTGGATGTTCATATGCAACCCTCACACATGACACATACATATATAATATATAGGAGTAAATTCACTCAAATGAAAATGCGTCCACTTTTAGCATCTCATACTCATTGTTTTTGTTTTTTTGCACACTGTTCACTAAGGATTCATGCAAATTAGACAACTTGCCCCAGAAATAGAATACAGCAGACTAGCATGTTCTGGTGTACTTTACTGAAACTGTATCATATTGCTCCATCATTGTGATCCAGGCACATGAATTGGATATATATGTTCACCCGTGACACATCTCCATCATTTGATGAATTACCGCTCTCATGATCACAACATGAACCCAAACTTGTCTTTTAAATAGTTAATTGCAATAAAAATGAATTGTAGAAAGACTGTTTTTTGTAAATAATCTATTATTTTAGCAAATTTAGGAAAAAAGACGTGTGTTTGCATTAAAAAGAATGAAATTTGTTTAAACTGGGATGCTGCAGCACTATATTAGCAAACTAATACACGTGGTTTGTGAATAATAATGTGGTCTTTGTGCTGAAATACAGCATGCAAAAGTCACAGACACAACTGTTTAGTGAATTTAGCTCCCAGTATAAAAAAATAATAAACAGCCTGATGCCATAGGAGAACTTAAAAAAAGTCATTATTTTCTCACCCATATGTCATTCCAAACATACATGACTTTGAGATAATTTTTTTTTCTATCCACTTAAAGTCAATGGGGTCCAATATGGTTAAAAAGTCAAAATATCACCTTTGGTGTTAAACAGAAAAAAGAAAGCCAAGCAGGTTTGAAATGACATAAAAGTGAGTAAATGATGACAGAATTTTCATTCTGTCACCAACTTGTAGAACATATCCACCTTTTTCTTCAAAAGGCCTATGGGTGAGACTGTAAACAGTAAAACTGTTTGCACTACAAACCAGTGTGTTCATAATGAAGATAATACATTAAAATAATATAAGACACACCAACTTTCAACATCAAGCAGCAAAACAAACTATTTTATTCAGCTAAAAATAGCTGGACGGAGTGGACGCAGATGAGACCGGAAGCCAGACCCATAGAATTTACAAATGGCAAATTTGTAAAAATTACACATTTTTACGACAAGAAAAAGGTGGATAATGAAATATCAAGAAACAAAACAAAATCTTCAATGCACTTTAGGTTCAGCTAGGGCGGTGCAATTTACCGAAAAACTGTTTCGATTTCGATTTTGGCCTCCAACGATTATGAAAATGCAGTAATCGAGATAAAACGATTATTGCGCCCCATTCCACCCCCTTTTCCAGCGCTTTGTTCCTCCATAAAAGCCCAATTTCACGTGCGAATCAGTAAAATCATGTAACGTGACTTTTGCAAAATGGGACGTGCTTGATTTATAGAAGTATATTTATTCATGTTTTCAAAAGCGTGAAAGAGAACTTGCGTTGCTTCTCAGGAAGATATATACGCTCAGAGACTGAACAGAACATGGACATGTAAAGTCATCTTTTAGCTCAAGGTGCGCGCCTAAACGGCCAAATACACGCAAAAATGTGTCAAAATGCGGTGCTTAGTGATTAAGCGATTCGTGTGATATTGTGACTCATGTATACCTTCGTCGGTCATGTAATAAATGAACGTAGAGAGTTGAGAATGAAAATACGCGTAACGGTAAATTGGATCCGCGCGGCTCTTAAAGTGACAGCGGGCTATTTTCCTACTGTGTGCTTAATATTAATCAAACAACAAAAGACAAATTCACACAGCACTTGAATGAAGGACTTTTGTAGCTTTAATAAGAAACAAAAAAGTTTAATTTTTACAGTGAAGACTATGCTGTTTTATTTTACATTTGATTATTAATTTCTGTAGTTGTTACATGTTCTCTGTGCCCTGTTTGGACTTTTATGTTGAATGTTATGGTGTCGTTCTGCTCCTTGTTCTGCCTGTGTTTTGGTTCTCTGTTTCCCAGTGTTTCCGGTTCTTTGTTCACTTATTCTTTTTACTAAGACCTGTTTCCTTCAGACCCACAACTCAGCCTGTTTCCTTCAGCCCCCAAATATAAGAGTAGTAGGCTGTAAACTGCTTGAGACTTGCATAAAAAACATTAAAGCACAGTTTGTTTCATTTGTATCTTTTTATTCTATTGTATTTGTCCTTTGCTTTTTTTATTACTGACACTTTAATTATTTTCAATAATTGAGGACTTTTTGTTTGTTTGTTTGTTTGTTTGAAATTGCGCTGGTCTCTACAATGTAGATGTCATAGCAACCTTATTTACAGGAAATATATATTTGATATTTTTTACTAAGACCTGTTTCCTTCAGACCCACAACTCAGCCTGTTTCCTTCAGCCCCCAAATATAAGAGTAGTAGGCTGTAAACTGCTTGAGACTTGCATAAAAAATATTAAAGCACAGTTTGTTTCATTTGTATCTTTTTATTCTATTGTATTTGTCCTTTGCTTTTTTTATTACTGACACTTTAATTATTTTCAATAATTTAGGACTTTTTGTTTGTTTGTTTGTTTGTTTGAAATCGCGCTGGTCTCTACAATGTAGATGTCATAGCAACCTTATTTACAGGAAATATATATTTGATATGTATCACTATCTTTAAATAAATCACTCATATAAAGTTTTGGTCATTTGGCCCCCTCATAATTGTGTTAAATAATCGTGATTACAATATTGACCAAAATAATCGTGATTATGATTTTTGCCATAATCGAGCAGCCCTAGGTTCTGCAAAGAATGCTGTACTTTAAATAACTTTTCTTTTCACATGTACAGAGCACAACTATTCACATACAGTCTTTCTGCATTGTACTTTCAAATAATCTTTCCATGCAATCTAAGTCTATTCACCATGCAACAGCAAAATGAAACACAAAAGACACACACGCACAAGCTAATAAAGAATATAACTAAAAAACAAACAATTTTATTGTTTATCAGACTCAAGCAGATGCAAACAATGAGCGAAGCAAATCAACGCTGACTGAGACATCGGCTCTAAAATACATGAGAGCAGTGATAAGTGTTCAACACGGATGAACGAGAGACGAGCGAGCGGGCGGGCGGCACGCAGACCGGGGTGGGGTGCATAGCCGAGCCGAGTTTGACAGGCAATTACAGATCCACGGGGGCTTTAAACCACATCACATGGGGGATTTAAACAATTACAAAAAGCTCTACAAACCTGCCACAGTGACTCCATCTGTAGATTTATGATTTTCCGCAGACTGACAGCCATTAAAGGGGGAAAAGAATAATAAGCATTTTAGCCTTACAAAGTGCAGAGGACCATGAGGTGGGCTGATGCTATTTATCACTGTCAGTCGGGGGAACGGGACAAACCTGCCGCTCTTACAGGATTAGGCCCCAGATTTCATGGTCAATTAGGACCAAATACAGGTACAAAATGGATACAATGTGCCGTGATCCAAAAGCCAATTATCAATAATGTTTAATTTCACCCAGTTTCTTTTAAGCCCTTTATAGAAAGAGGAGGAGGAGGACGAGGGGGCAGGCTTTCCTTTTAGCCCTCCCGTCCAACAAAAGAGGCGACACGCACACAGTGAATTAAGTGCTATCATCGCTCATCACGGTAAGCTGCTTTCAGAGAGAGAGAGACCAGCAAGACGACTGTTTGATAGTGCGGGCTTAGTACTGAGAGTGAAGGGATAGATGTAAAATAAGCCAAAGGAAGCAAAAACAACGACAACAAAACAGCCAAGAGCAGTTTGTTGGGGCAAAGAGATCTCTCTTTTCTAGCTGTATGAATTGTGAAATACAAGTGTCTGTCTATAGAGAAATAAAGCCTTTGCATTCATAACTAGGAAGAAAAGTCACAGCCACAATGCTGGGGTGTCTGGATGGTTGCCGGGGCATGCGGTTACTGCAGTGTTCAAAAAACAGAGCACAACAAAATGTAAGGATGGAGCATTTGAGGAATTTTATTCAGAATCTGTTGCATTTGGTTCTATCACTTTAATGGTAATCAGAAGCTTTATGAGGCAGTACTTTTTTTGTAAAAAGTTTAAGGGCATGCTCCACAAAAGAGAAGATCTGGATCAAACCTGACACTGCCTTTGACAAGGATTATCAACTCTAAAGCTGATAAGGACAACATTACCTATCGCTACATACATACTGGATCAGTACAGCTAGTTTGATCTCAGGGGGCATTAGAGAGGAGGAGAAGTGGAAAAGTAGAAAAGTGTCTGGGGAAAAAATATGCACTCAAAAAGTGAGAGGAACGACAACAAAAGACACAAACATTATAGACATCCAGTGTATTCTTACTAAACTCACTCACTACCAACCTAAGCAAACTGACTAGCATAGAATATTTATTTACAGATACAAGACCAGGATCGGTTGAATCTGCTCTGGCTGGTCTTTCATAGGATGTCGTCATGGAATAACACCCGGCTAAACGCACAATAAGCTACTTTTTGGGGACACCACGCATAAAATGTCTCTCCTATGTGACAGATATCACTGAAATAGGTGTCCTGAGAAATCAAATATCTCTCTGTGACACCTCTAGGCACTATAAAAAAAAATGTGGAGGAAGCTAGCTAGCAAGCTGAAATTGTACAGAAACAGTCTCCGAAGAGCAGGGTTGTGCACCATATAGAACTGAATTGGGAATGTGTTTATGGAACAAAACGAATTGAAATTAAAATGACAACAAAGACATATTCTGTAATTATAACTTGGAAATTGCCCAGACAAACTTTGAATAATAAGCAACTTTTTGGGGACACCACGCATAAAATGTCTCTCCTATGTGACAGATATCACTGAAATAGGTGTCCTGAGAAATCAAATATCTCTCTGTGACACCTCTAGGCACTATAAAAAAAAATGTGGAGGAAGCTAGCTAGCAAGCTGAAATTGTACAGAAACAGTCTCCGAAGAGCAGGGTTGTGCACCATATAGAACTGAATTGGGAATGTGTTTATGGAACAAAACTAATTGAAATTAAAATGACAACAAAGACATATTCTGTAATTATAACTTGGAAATTGCCCAGACAAACTTTGAATGTTGGCATGAAAAAAGCCTCATTTGAAAGCTTTCTGAAAAAAAAGAAAGAAAAAAACAAACTTGAAATTCAAAGGTTTATAAGCCTTACAGTAAGAACAAGACAGACCGACAGACAGACAGACAAATAGATAGATCGACAGACAGACAGACAGACAGACAGATAGACAGATAGATAGATAAGAATTGAAATTAAAATGACAACAAAGACATATTCTGTAATTATAACTTGGAAATTGCCCAGACAAACTTTGAATGTTGGCATGAAAAAAGCCTCATTTGAAAGCTTTCTGAAAAAAAAGAAAGAAAAAAAAAAACTTGAAATTCAAAGGTTTATAAGCCTTACAGTAAGAACAAGACAGACCGACAGACAGACAGACAAATAGATAGATCGACAGACAGACAGACAGACAGATAGACAGATAGATAGATAAATAGATAGATAGATAGCTAGATAGATACTGCCTGGATGAACGGATAGACAGACAGACAGATAGACGGACGGATAGATGGATAGATAGACAGATAAATAAATAGATACTGCTCTTATCAACAGTTTATTCATTTATACCACCCTCAAATTTTGACCGAGAGACACATGCAGCAGTGCAGCCTGGGAAACTGGCTTCTGAGTGACAGCAATGAGGCTTTTATTAGTTTAAATTCACGTATTCACAGATTCTGTAGCTATGCCACTCACGAACAACCGCACACTGCGCACTTATTATTGGGCCTGCTTTTAGCTATTTATCTGCAATCCACTGTTCCTTTTTCTTCTGCCAACTTTCAATTGGATAAAATAGGAACAGCTCATGGAGAGACTTTGACATTTATGAATTATAGCCTCAGGCACATCGTTATGATGTAATATTTCTCTCAAAGGCAGTGATTTTATGGAGGGGAAAGTAGCTGAGGAGAGGTGGCGGCTGCAAGTAGAATGGTTTACTTCAGACTGACACTTCTGTGAGGGGAAGAGAGAGATAGTCTGGATGTTATAGAGAGACAGACAGACAGAGAGATAGAGAGAGAGAGAGGCATGCAAGGGAAGGAAAGAAAGCATGACAATTTTTTTTAAGTAGTATCCTTAGGCGAGGAACAGTGTTAAGTGTTCCCTTAGATTTCAAAGTGGGAATGAATGGTTGATTCTCTTTGAAAACGGAGTTGCCATGGCAACTGAGCCTTTATTTCATATTTGCTGGCACAGGTAGCTAAACAGCAGACGCGAGGAAGATGAGGCATTCAGACCACAGAGGAGTTCGCAGACCACTAAAACCCACGGCGCCAGACGTGGTCCAAAGACAAACGGTCTTTCACCGCTTCACCCCAATCATCCATATCTCCCGCTCATCCTTTTCTCGTTTCATCTCTGACAACAGATCAATGCTTTCACTTTCATCCAGTATAGTTAAAAGAGCAAGACCTTCAAATCAGTCGTGTGCTCGTTTTGTTGGGGATTTTTTTCAAGCTTAAAGTGCGGAGTGAAGTTTGGTGTGACACGGCAGCCGTACCCTGAAGCGATGTTCTCACCGTACTTTACATCATCGGCTTGCCTTATGAATACACAATATGCAAAATGTACCTGGGCTCCAGTGACGGGGGATGTCAGGCGAATACATAATGACAGTAATATGGAGGGGGGTGGGGAGGCAGGAAATACCAGATGTCCATCTTTGCCGTTAGTAAAAGAGGTTTTGGGTGGGTTTGACAGGCCGGTTTAATGAGGTGAGAGAGAGGATAGGGTGACGCGTCGATGTAATCGATAGCAGAATTAACACATTGACATGCGGACAGTTTACTTTCAGCCATTTTCTTTGCACAATTAAGCGCCTGAGATCTGCAAGTCAACTATGATTAATCCCGGGGTCACTCCACTGTCTCCCTCTATTTCCACTTGAAGTATCAAGGCCTGTGTTTATAAACTCCAAAGTGGTGTGTAGACATATGTGAGTGCTTCACTTCTGCAGAAAATGTTTGTGTGTGTGCGTATAGTCAAGGTTATGCACAATAAAGAACCAAAGAAATGGCTCCCTTCGTGTGAATTTGAATTCAAATTGTGCTACCACAATTCAAATCGAGTTCAAATTCGGAAACTGATTTGGAATTGAAAAGGCATTCTCAATTTAATTCTGAATGGTGGAGTTGGAGTTGAAGCTGTTTGATAGCATTTTGGGGTTTATGGTGCTTGGGCTTTATGTTTATGCCAATTGAAGCCTCAACTCCAAGAACTCCATCTGCAGATCGAGGTTGATGTTGTTTGAAGCTGATCTTGGGGTTGATGCCTTTTTGGAGGTGAGGCCTTTTGCAGTCAATGCTGTTTTGGGGTTGAAGCCAGTTTAAGTTGATGCCTTTTTGGGGTTGAGAGCTTCTGCAGTTGATAGCATTTTGGAATTGATGACGTTTTTAGGTTGATATCAGTTGAGGCTGTTTACAGTTGATACCAACTGAGATTGACTCCTTTTTGGAGTTGAAGCTGTTGATTGTAGATTGTGTTTCAGGGATGATCATGTTTCATGGTTGTTGGCGATTGCAGTTTATGGCTTTTTGGGAGGTTGAGGCCATCTGCAGTTAAAAGCATTTTGGGGCTGATGTGGTTTAGTTTCACTGCAACATCCTGGGATCTGGACAGCTCCATTCTCACAGATGGACCGGCCTGATGATGTCTGGTCTGGGAAGTTCTCTCATTTTCTCTCTTTCATCCTGCCTTCCCCCTCTCCTCCCATCTCATCCAACCATCAGCGGCTCACTCCTTGGCATCCTCTGTCTCATCCCTCTCAGCTTCTTGGCAACATCAGATTAGCTGCTTCCGAAGAGCATTTCCCGTAAATGTAGCCTACTTTAGATCCAGGATTAGCTGCCAATGATTCAATAAAGGGCTTTTTTTTTTGGATAACAGTAAATGTTGGTTTTGCAGTTTGGTACAGGACAGTATGTGATGGTGTGGGTACACATGCAGTGTTATCAAAAGAGCCAAATTATCCCTAAGGGAAGAGGTTATTATTTCACAACTGTGTGTGTTCACAAATTAGCATAACAAAGACTCACCTCTGCCATTTTGGCAAGCTCGGTCCAATCAGCTTTGTTGTAGCTGCACATTATGCTGGATATGACAATCTATGGGGGAGAGAAGAATAAGAGAGAGATTTCAGCATGGACAGAATTCAACAACAGGTTTTCTTTGTCTCACCTTGTGGCCTTTAACAGAGGCCCGTTTCATTGTGTACAAAAAAATTCCCCATCAAGGTCCCATTTCAGCACATTATAAAATGGATCTGAAGGCCATTATCTTGTCTTTAAAAAGCAGCTGCCGCCTTCTTCTCAACCCTCAAAGTCACAAAATCAATATTTATAATTCACAAGACCAGGACAAATCCACTGTTGCGCTGCCTTTATTAAAACAGTATCAAGCCCCAGAGCAGGGTGTTAGATAAGAGCATTTGCTGGATTAGCCTGCACCGTTTGTTGTTGTTTTTTCCCTTTGGACACACAATAAGCCAGTCATAAAACAGGTTACGGAAGGTCTGCTTCTCAAAAACAACTCTTGGTTTTCAGTAATCACGGACATAAAAAGCTTTTGAAACTGTACAGAGCGTACTATAGCACCAATTGTCCAGAGATGGACTTTCTGCCCACACTTGCTAGTGGAAAGAGTAGCTACCAGGTCAAAATTTCAGCACACTGTGTCCCTCATCGTGATATTTCTCAAGGAAAAATCTAACCGTGTTAACCGCATATGTGGCCGCACTCCATTATGTGCCTAATAGCTGCAGAGATGTGGAGAAAAACCCTGCAATGAAGGCCAGCCTACCTTGTGTTCCTTGGTCCAACAACGCGATTACATCTAAACTCGTCTCATCAGATGTCCATGACTTTCACTCGCTGCTGATGAGGTGGAGGTGGGCGGCACGGGGGACGGTGAAGATTGGTGCTAACAACAGGATAACAGGAGTCCAGGGAGACTCTGAGAAAACTGATTTCATGGGAGGATATTAAACTTGGAGGCTGTGTTGTCCCCCCGAGACAAATTTCCGCTAGATATAAATCTCTCGGGCATTACACTTTCCCAAAAGCAGCAGGCAGTTAGACGCTAAGCTTAGCCCACCTACACGAGAGCAGAAAATATTGCCAAGTTTTAGGGGGCAAATAAAGTTAAGCACTCTGACATTTACCGCCAAGATTTACAGTACAACACTGACATATAAGTGATATTTGATACACCCTGAAATAGTGTTTGGTAATATTACCATAAACCTCAGGCCATCGGCGAGCAACAGCGGGGTTCCTAAAGAAGACGAAGAGATCAATGCCGCAGGCTTCATTTCGGGTATTAAACGCAACGCGAGTATTCTGTTTTGATTTGGTCTTGACCTTTGCTTGCTTTAATGTCACGTTATTGCAGAACAGCCCTTGAGAAGCTGAAGAGGGATCTAGTTTTAAGTTTATTAACACCAATCCAGCCTGAGCTCCCCTGCTGGAGCGTCACATTAACCGGTGCAGAGGCTGCGGGGTTTGAGGAAGATCGGGGATTACCTGGTTATAAGCTCAATAACCTCCCTCCGGGTGAGCGCCTCCGAACCCACCTTACACTCTAACAATGTGTCTCCATGGAGATGAGTTACCTGGAGGCCATAAGAGAACACGTGGAGCTATGATTCCTGCCGATTCTCTAACGCAGTGCTGTGACCATTTCCTAATAATGGGAAAAAATGGAAGCGCTGATAACGGCAAACCACAATTTGTCCAGTTCAGAGTCACAACAGCCAGAGCAGCATCCTGCTGAGGTTTCTGTTACAGGAACGGTAAAGAGAGCATTTTAGCGCAGTGGGTGTACATGTGAGGGATTGTTAGCTATGCAACAAAGCAACCTAAAAGTTCGCCAGCCAGACTTCTACCTCTCACACTGACAAATTTAACTGACAAATAACCACGCTAGCAATACACTCAGAGTTTTCTAAAGCATTCGTTGATGTGACAATAGGTACTAAAAAAAACATAAAAAACACACACAAAAACATGCGTTCCATCTTTTGTTCGATGGAAGCATAAAAGACAAATTTGAAATCAAAATTGTAGTTTTTTTATTTTTTATTTTAGGCATTGTACAGAAAATTCTGGTGTCCTTGAAAAACATGAAAAATAGCATGAAGTACGATTTTCACCAGCCTGATCCATGTATGTGGTATGTGTATGTGGTTTGAAATTCAATTACATTTTTAAGTCAGTTGTGTGACAGTTTTTTTCTTTTTTATTCTGATAATAACATTCATATTTGGAAATTGACCTCATGAATAAATATAATCAATAGCAAACCATCTATTATCCATCTACAGTCTCTGATATGGAAAATTTTGTTGCAGTTTGTCTAATTTTTTTTTACAAAAACATATAAGAAAATATATAAGAAAAAAATTATATATATATATATATTTTTTTTTTAAATAAAAACTGAATATCTTCGTGTGTATACAGTTAAATATGCTTAAGATTAAATCAGCATAAGTAGATATAAAAAATTGTGCAGTCTTTCTTTTCTAGGAAAACATAGCAAAAACCTACACTCATGGCATACAAATATTACTGTTTTAACAAGAAATACGCTCGTCAAGCAATTTCTTAGGGTGTCTATGGCATATCTCAGCTCAGTCTGGGCCCTTAAAAGGAGCTTCTCTCTTTTTCTCTCTCTACACTCTCTTCACCTTGTTTCAGAAAGAAGCGATACATCTCTGCTGCTTTCATCCTCAGTACAAAAGCCGCCCCAGTGAATGCTGGGCATCACTTCCATTAGTGCTGCCCATGATTGCCGTCAGAATGTCCTGCAGAAATCAATTAATCCTTTGATATTTCTTGAGCACAAAACGAAACCCAGATACAAGAATCTTAGCAGTGAACAAATGAGTTGTCATTTGGTAATTTCGGCAAGCATATGCCGCTCCTGCTGTACCGATACGACGGCTGAATAAAAAAAAATGTACTTATGGATGGAGCTAGCTCACATTATAAATATTTGGATTTCATTAACAAACATGAGGATCACATTACTATGAATAATAAATGGAACAATGAGAAATGAATATTGAAATCATATTCAAATTTTATGACTTGAGAGCCAAACCACTGAGGAAAAATTGAAAATAACTAAATTAGAAATAACAATTTTCTCTTCTCAACATGTTCATGTCATGTCATGTCAGTATGTTCAATAATGCAGAAATAAAACAGCAGCTGCTCTAGTTAAAGACTCGAAATTAAGCTGAATATTCTTATATTCTTACACCTTGTCCAACAGTATGTTCAATAATGCAGAAATAAAACAGCAGCTGCTCTAGTTAAAGACTCGAAATTAAGCTGAATATTCTTATATTCTTACACCTTGTCCAACTAGCAACAGATCCATAAAAATCACATCTCTAACTAGCTGGGACTGCCAACACTGTGACACATCATGACATTTTGACGGATTGGGCAATCTATTTTTGACATGTCATGCTAGGTAGCCCCGCTGTGAATCTCACTGGTCCATTTTCTCAATACAATGTTCCTTTTCGTGTTCGTTCAGGTCATGTGATCCGTGCTTCTGTCCAACTTACATTGTCAGGAAAGTCGGCTTTGAGTTCCGTCACACTCTGGCACCAGTAGGCAGCCGTCTTCTCACTGATCAGCTCAATGTTCAGGAAGGAGCCCTGCCCGGGACCAAACAGCGGTCCGGAAGTGGTTCCCCGCACAATGCGCGGAGACACATTGGTGACCAAATCCTGCATGAAGGAAAAAAAGAGAGAAAATGTTTGGACTTAAGCAGTTAGCATTTAGATCAAAAACTCCTTCATAGGTACATGACCTCGAGCCACCTCCATTAGAAACTAATAATTAGCGCACTAGGTGAAAAGACCTACACCGTGGAGCCAGACCTACAAATTCGACTATCCCAACAGACTCCACTGCTATAAAATATGCCCCGCGGCTATAATTTCTGTGTAGAACAACATAAAAAGACAATTACGACCATATTCTACAGAAATTCATGACACAAATTCAATAGTGTTATTTCTCCTTCCCTCTCCCAGGAAACTTTGAAGTGGAGCTAAATTAATATTTAATCATACACGTTTGAAATTGTGCCATGCAGTAGGGAAAATGAAGTCTACTTGAACCACAAAAAAAGGGTTTTTACATTACAAAATAAAGTCAATCATCCATCAGTTCACACTAATATCTTCCCTTTCTCACACTTTCCCAAACTACATTTTTTACATGTAGCAGAGGCTTGTCTTTTATCAAAAGTGCCAGCATGCCCACGAGCCTTGATAGATGTTCTCTGTACTACATTAAGCTGTGGTTGAAAATTCATCTTTTGGCATTAGAGTCCCAAAGGATTCCCTGCCAAACTGCTATACAATTCATCATTGATTGGATGTACAGAGTACAGGTCATCGTGGCCGGACAGTAATCAGTTCACGCGGTACATTAGAAGCCAAGCTAATGAAGCTGGCAGAGTCGTGAGGATCCAGTGAACCGGCTATTGGCTAATGGCTTTAGCCCTTGATATGAGGTTCCACCAAGCCAATGAACTGATGCTCTCACCGATGTAGATGCATCTTCTGGGGTCGGGCCAAGAAATCTGTTGTGTCATATTTCAAACCTATGTGCAAATGACAAACTGAGATTATATTTACATGTTTTTGCAGCGATGACAAAGAACCATTTTTGGTTCCCCAAAGAACCTTTCAGTGAGCAGTTCTTGTAAAGAACATACAACATTTTTTTTCCACTATAGAGAACCTTTTATTCAGTGAAAATATTCTTTCCTAAAAATAAAGGTTCTTTATTGGCATTGATGATTCCATGAAGAAAATTTAACATCCATACAACCTTTCCATTCCACAAAAGGTTCTTTGGATTATTCAAATGTTGTACAAAATGTTTTTTTAATAACTGTTCACTGGAAGGTTCTCTGAGGAACCTAAAATGGTTCTTCTATTGAATCACAGTGAAAACACCTTTTTAGAACCGTGTTCCATGTTAAAGGTTCTTCATGAGACTATATATGCCAATAAAGAAGCTTTATTTTGAAGAGTGTATGGTTTTCTGAGAGTTACTGCTATTCTGGTCTCTGGATACGTCTCAGGACCCTGCATGATTTGAGGTATCATTCGTGTCTGTAGCACAAACGGTGTGGGACCAGATATGCACTGACGTTTAATATTGAAGGTTAGGGGTTTGTTCTAATCCTTAGCAAGCATCATTATTTAAAGACAAAGAGGAACTCGTTTTAATCCAATGTGTCAAAGACCGCGGCACTAAGAGGTTAAAGGGTTAAGAAATTACATTTTGTGTTTCGTCTTCTTCTCTTGCTGTGAAACCTGAACCGATAAACTCAACAGAACAAACAAAAGGGAGTGAGAGCTTAATCCTTTGAACTCTGATAAACCACCCATCATAATTTAACAGTGTGAGAGGACGATTTGCATATCCTAATTAGAACCT
The DNA here is from genome assembly GCF_001515645.1 of Sinocyclocheilus grahami. NCBI lineage: Eukaryota > Metazoa > Chordata > Actinopteri > Cypriniformes > Cyprinidae > Sinocyclocheilus > Sinocyclocheilus grahami. The sequence continues at coordinate 4,701,083 of NW_015505305.1, read as the reverse complement.
ACGGAACCTTACAGAACAATTACAATAATGGCCCGCAAACTTCATTTTACAACATTTGAGCACTTTTCAAGCCACGGAGACAAGAAACTTTCATTGAAAATGTGATCTAATTAGCATAAATTTGATTTAGAAGTGAGGCTCCAAATGTGTGGTTTGTTTTTGTATTATTCATTATGGACTTCTAATTCATTTTTACACAAGTTTATTTATTTCTCGCTTGCAAGTAATTAAATCATTATTGTTATTGCCCATACTTATGCTTAGGGATTGTGACAAATTTCCAACTTTAGACATGTAGCTTGTGCTGTGGACATGAATGACACCTCACATCTTGTTAAGAGGTGTGAACAGACTTCCAATTTTCACCTGGTGGACAATAAAACAGGAAAAAACAAAACAAAACACCAAAGTCATATTGCAATAGAGATATGAGCCTTATCTAGAGATAAGAATATATAGAGGCTATGGCAAGCAACGCTCTAGTTCACTAGCAACCATCTAGAAATGCACTAAAAACACTTGTAAGCCCTTAGCAACCAGATATCAACGCCCTAGTAACTACACACGACACTCTAGCTTCATGACAGTGAGTTTATCTAAAAATAAAATAATAAAATAAATTAAAATAAAATGTAATAATAATTTACTTTTATCACTTTACTAATCTAGGTGGGTTAACAAAATAAATAAATAAAAGCAAGCATACATACATGAACTAAAACAAAATATTTATTTACTTTTACAAAAATACACAAATAAACAAACATTTAATCAGTTTAATTTTATACATCATATACATTTTCATAATAATACAATTATTATTATTATTATTATTATAATTATTATTTATTTATTTTTATTTTAGGTTTAGGAGTACACATACAGACAACTTCAAAGCTAAGAAACATACATGGACTAAAAGCCACAACACTTAAATTTCTGATTTCAGTGCATCATATCATATCGCATAAAAAAACGCTGGATGGAAATGCCAAGATGCGCATAAATTCTAAAAATGTGCATAAAAAAACGTATGCGCACAACTTTGAATTGAGAATTGAGTAGGATTTACTTTTTATCCGATAAGAAAAAATGCGCATAAACTATGATGGAAACACATTTACCGAATAAATTCCACCATGCGCATTGAAAAAGTCACGTGACTTTGCGCTATGAGACGGGATAAATTGACTAACCAGCGGACCGATCTCGTTCACAGCATCTATATGTGACCCTGGACCACAAAACCAGTCTTAAGTGTCAATTTTCTAATTTTCTCAATTCGAAATTGAGATTTATACTTCATCTGAAAGCTGAATAAATACGTTTTCCATTGATGTATGGTTTATTAGGATCGGACCATATTTGGCTGATATACAACTATTTGAAGATCTGGAATCTGAGGGTGCAAGAAAAATCTAAATACTGAGAAAATCGCCTTCAAAGTTGTCCAAATGAAGTTCTTAGCAATGCATATTACGAATCAAAAATTAAGTTTCGATATATTTATGGTAGGAAATTTACAAAATATCTTCATGGAACATGATCTTTACTTAATATCCTAATGATTTTTGTCATAAAAGAAAAATCGACATACAATGTTTTTTTTGGCTATTGCTAAAAATATACCTGTGCGACTTAAGACTTGGTTTTGTGGTCCAGGGTCACCCATGTTGTTTTATGTATGTATGTATGTTATGTATGTCGTTCTGAAATGCCTGAGGAAAGTCTGTCATCAAAGTATTTCTGTATAATTACTGTCTTACATGACTGCGTTCCCAAACAGCAGGCATCCACCTCCAAAAGCAATGACCGTATTTACTGTGTTACGTCTGCTCTCTCTGAAGCGCAAGTAATTTATTACGATTTTGTTCTCTTTGACTCGTTGGATGGAAACGGTGCTGCATTCACAAATGTTTTATGCGATATTCCAGTTTTGCGCATACGTTAAATTTGCATCTTTGGATGGAAACATAGCTACTGATAAGATGAGGTTCTGTTCAGAACACAGATCGACAGTTCCAATCTGCTAGCAGATGTTTGCTTCAGATACATTCAAACATTCAGGTGTCTGGTTCTGCGATTCAGTGTTTTGAGTTCTGTCTGATGAGTGACATTTTCATACATGGCTTGTGGTTAAAGATGAAGACGTTACTTCTTCTTTAATGAAAGTGTTGAGGCCCTCCAGTGAAGACTCTGTTGGGAATTCAGACAACCATCCCATGAGCTCCAGGCCAATCTGTAAGTCTATATTTAATGACGCCGTGACGAACATTTGGCTGCTGGCGCTTTGGATTATCAGGCGAGGGTGGAACAAGACATTTAATATTAAGCAACTAGAAACCATGAAAACTACCAAAGACAGAGGTCTGGCATGCTGAAACAGGTGCCGCACACAGCGACGGGAGATAAGACACGCATGCATACACACGCTCCCTTTCCCATTCTCTCCTTCCCAGCATGCATCTCAATGCAAATTGGATTCCCAAAGATGAGCGCCGATGGACATAAGATGTCAAATCATTCCCCTACACAGACCAGAGTGTTAATATGCATGACTGCCACCAGCCAGCAGAAGACGGGATAAAACCTGCCTGGGATGGACATATCAAATGGGTTTCTGTTTCAACCTACACTGGGGTCCAAATGTCTGAGAACACATTATAAATCTGAGATTTCTTCTCTTTTTTTCCCAATTTTATTTCTTGAATTAGAATTCTACTAATTAGTCTTTTGCTAGCAATTACAATGAATGAATGGACACTGGCTTTCAAGCTCCAAAAAGGACTGAAAATCATCATAAGTGTCATAAATATGGACCACTTTCATTCATGAATCCTTCAGATCGGTTTTGTGAACTGGATCAATTGATTTATTCAAAAGATCAGATTTGAATCAGTCCGATTAGTATACAGTCTCATTCACACCTGTTTTGTACACTGGATCAACTGAAAAGATCTGAATGAAAAGAACCAAAGTTAGTAAACAAAATTTTCAGACTGGGTTTGTGAACTAGATCAAATATTCAAAATATCCGACTCAAAAGAAACAAATCAGCTTGATTAGAAAACATATCAACTGTTTTATTAACTGGATCAACTGATCCTTTGAAAATTTCTCCCTCAAAAGAAACAAATCAGTCCAATTATTAAACAAATCATTCAGAGTGGTTTAGTTAACTGGATCAAATGATTAATTCAAAGAATCTGATCTGAAAGAAACAAAACAGTCCATTTAGTGAACAAATAATTCAGACTGTTTTTGAAAACTGGATCAACCGATTAACTGAAAAGATCTCACTCTCAAAAAAATCGGAATCAGTTTGATTAGTACACATCTAATTCAGATCGGTTTTGTGAATTTGATCAACTGAATCATTGAAAAAATCTGACTCGAAAGGAACAAATCGGTCCAATTATTAAATGAATCATTCAGACTGGTTTGTGAACTGGACAAACTGATTCACTGAAAAGCTCTAGATTGATCTTTTTATGATGCTTTTATAGTGCTTTCGATTATTTTCATTGTATTGAAAGGAGTGGCTAGGAAAAAACGTACAAACGTCCACCTTTTTTGTTCTACTGAAGCAAGTTTGTATGTTAATCATGCAAGCATTTTCACTGGTGCTCTCAGACTTTTGGACCCCACTGTACGTGGCTGGACACCCTCTGGTTGTATACTGGTTTTTATAAGGACTCTGTCTACTTGGGGTCCCATATTAACCAATCGCAGACTGTGACCTGTGAGGAAATGCAGGAAGGACCCTTTTTCTTTTTTTTCCCTACAGAGGCTCTGTGTCGCTCACCATTTCATGTGTGTTTTTGAGCTAACAACGTTTTATCACAGCACAACAGGCCCCTAATCCTCCTGTACAACAAACACGCTTTCAGAAGCAGACACATGCAAGAACTACTAATCAAAATGCAGCAGACTACGCCTCCGCCGCGCTCACACACTTGTGCTAAAATCACAACCCGTGTCCACACGCTTTCACATACTAATGAGAATATACTGTACTCTGACCTCACACTGCCACATGAACAGACTGCGTACAAGCAATGGAGTCTGGAAGTATGATCATACCATCATAATTCACTACTGCACTGACGTTCACTGCGATCATCTGCATATTTTAGCATGTTTTTACAAACCACCTTTGAAACGCAGCAACGGAATATCTGTTTCTCTTTGCACGTTTCATTATCCCGAGAAAGATGCACGCTGCTGTTTCCCATCTATCTCTTGCTCTCCCCCTCTCTAGACACGCTGGGGAGATCAAGTGTGGAATATACTGCTCAATGGCTGATAATCCCGCACATTAAACCACAGGCTTGAACTAATACCATATCAAATGCCTTGCTATTCAGATCCAGCATCCCGCAGTAATTGTCTTATTTCAGAAGATCAAAACTGCAGGGAAAATGCACGCAGTTTCTTACTGTCAGTTTAGATTGTAAGAACGAGCAGGCAAGACATTTAAATGGTGCAATCAGGAAAAAATATGTTCAATCAGAGAGAGCGAGGTCAAAGCTTTTCTGTAGTTGATGCTTCTGTTTAATACATAAATATAAGACATAATGAAAAATTCATATTGGGAAAAAAAAGGGGGGAAACGTACAAGACCACTCAGAAAATGCTTCTATTTTGCTTTTTTCCCCTTTCTTTAAAATTTTTAAAAATTTTTGAAATTATAAAATATTTCATTGCAATTTCTTCTTGAAACAAATTAATTATTTTATTCAGCAGTTATTTGCATTAAAGTTATCAAAGCTGACAGTAAATTCAATTTAGATAAATACTGTTCTTTGAACTTTCCATTCATAAAATAATCATAAAAAAGTATCAACATTTACATAACAATTTTAAGCAGGACAACTGTTTTCAACATTGATAATAATAAGAAATTGTTCTTGAGCAAATAATCATATTTTCAGAATTTCTGAAGGATCATGTGACGCTAAAGGCTGGAGTAATGACGATGAAAATTCAGCTTTGCATTACAGGAATAAATTACACTTTAAAATATATTTAAATAGAAAACAGTTACATTGAAGCAATATTTCACAATATTTTTTGTGATCAAATAATTTTTATTATTTGTGATCAAATAATTTCAGGCTTGGTGAGCATAAGAGACTTCTTTCAAAAACATTACAAATTTTAGCCTAACATTTTTAACAATGCGTATGTGCTGTCTCAAGCTGCATGAACCGCAAAAGATTGCATAAAAGCTGCGCTGAATATGACAAAATTGTTTATTTGAACTCTCTGATTAGGGAATAGGACAGAATTATTTTTAGAATTTGAAAAAAAAAAAAAATCTCAAAACTTTATTTCCAGGTTTACATTAGACTTTGAAAGCCAGATTTTCATTGTGGTCTCACTTGTATCGTCTCAATAATAGGAGCTAGATCATTAAGCATATGTATTTAACATAAAACACCTGCACTAGCTGTGTCAGACTTCCTTTGACACAAAACACAAAGCCTTACTCTAATGCAAATTGCACCATCAGTCTTGCTTGTTAAATGCATTATAGACTCATTTGGGTGAAACGCTCAGCATTCTGCATGAATCGTACCTGCTTTCCAGACAGCCTGCATCACCAGAATTGATCTGCGAGATTAGTCTCCTCTCACTGCATTTGTGTAACTATAGTATGCAAGAACCACACTCACACAAACATAAAGAATAACAATGAACATCACACTGCAAAATGACTACAGGATGTGCATATTATATTACTTGTTATGATGTACAGATGTGTTAGAAACATGATGGATAATTGCTATTCAGTACAACAAATTAAAAAAAAAAAGATTCTACGGGGAAGTTAAAAGATTCACATAAACCCTCCCTTCACTTCCCAAAGAAAATATCTTTTAAAAATGACTCCAAAACAGAAAAGGAGCATGCTTTTGTGGATGACATTTGCTCTGGTACTGTATTTCCTTTCTGTGGGACCCTTAGAGTCACTGCAGGATGGAAAGCAGACAAATAAAATAATACAATCTTGAAGAGCCATAATTACACTGAGTGGCCCCAAGTCGGGGCATTAATCATTATAAACAGCCATGACAGAAAAATCAAACCACGGCTGGTTCACTTCTCCTGTGAACCCAGGCCAAACGACACAGAACACTAGAGAAAAATAAAATTTAATAAAAAGAGAAAAACATTGTAAGAGAAACAGAGAGAGTAAAGCTGCAGTTCTGGTGTACCAACATATTCATGAGGGATAGTTCACCCACAAATGAACATTCATATATCATTTACTCAGCCTCATGTTGTTCCAAACCTGTATGAGTTTCTTCTTTGGAACACAAAAGACGATATTTTGAAAGCCAATGGGGTCCATACAACATTGAAATAACACAGACATTTCTTTTTTCAAAATATCTGTGTTCGTTCTGTTCCACAGAAGAAAGAATGTTATGCAGGTTTGGAATGACATGAATGAGTAAATCATGATTTTTTGGGGGGGCGCTTTTAAAACGTGTTGTTCCTGTAAATGTGAGGAACATGGGACATTAGACCCTCTTAAAGGGAGAGTTCACCCTAAAATAAAACATTTAGGATACTTTCTTTCCGTGGAAAAACACACACATACACACACACGGGCTGAAATTTATAAAACTGAAATTTAAGTCATTTTTTGTCATCTTTAAGAAATTTAAGTCATCTTGCCTTCTATGTCAAATAACAAATCCTGTTTTTGTTTTTTAAAGATATTAATTTTATTCAGCAAGGACATGTAAAATTGATCGAAAGTGACAGTAAAGACATTTATAATGTTCCAAGATTTACATTTCAAATGATTGCTGTTCCTTTTGAAAATGTGTCATGGCTTTCACAAAATATTAAACTGCAAAACGGTTTTCAAAATTGATAATAATAAATGTTTCTTGAGCACCAAATCAGCATATTCAAATGATTTCTGAAGGATCATGTGACACTGAAAACGGGGGTAATGATGCTGAAGATTCAGCTTTGCCATCACAAAAATTAATTATATTAAAATAGAAAACAGTTTTAAATTGTAATAATATTTCACAATATTACTGTTTTTACTGTATTTTTATCAAATAAATGCAGCCTTGGTGAGCATAAGAGACTTCTTTCAAAATCATTAAGAATGGTACTGTAAATTTCATTAGAAATATCATTAGACATTACAAAACTTAAAAGATAGCATACAAGTAATTTTATGGAACGAGTTTATGGAACTATTTTATGGTCTTTATTGAGGCATAACAGCTCAAGTCCCCATCCACTTTCATTGTATGTAAGAGCAGCCTGGACATTCTTCAAACAAACTACTTCTGTGTTCTATGGAAACAACAAGTGACATGATGGCGAGTACGTTTCATTTTTACACAAACTATCCCTTTAAACATCAACTAATCGTCCTGTCATTGAAAGGAAGTATAGAAATTTAGATTCTAAATACAAAGATGTCAACTCAAAGGAGTGCGTTCAGCTACCTCAACCCTATTTGAAAGTGCATGCAAGCATGTTTGGTGAGTTCTTCCGCATGTGTTGAATGTACACGCATTGATGTCTGCTGAGATTTCGGACAATGATCTCCGCGGCTGCTGTAATCCTCTCTCCACGGCTGTCACTTAAAATCAAAGCAACCTTGAATCCATGACAACGTCCCAGAGGCACATCTGCACTCGCAGAACCTTGATAAACCATGTGACAACTTTCTTTCCTTCAGTGAAAGGACTCAGAGGCACAATACCACACAACTGCCTTTCATTCCACTAACTCGTGTGAATAGAACTCAGCTCCAGTAAAAAAATATAATAATAATAAAACAAAAAAGCTCTTTAAGTTTCAAGGCCTCATGCTGCTTAAAATAAGACAGAGGAACAATTCTGGAATAGAGGCAAGCATGACATTCACTGAATCATGGAAAATGAATGTTGGTTTTGTAAAAATTGATTTGAGTCTCATGCAATCGATAAACCCACTGAATTCATATTGCATGCTTTTGGACAAAATATCTTTCAAAGGAAAAATAAAAGACAAATAAATCCAGAGTCCAACTACACACACACACACACACACAGTATGCTGTATATATATATATATATATATATATAAACTAAAATGGCAAACTAAAAGCTACTATTGAAGAAATGTTGTGTAGGCCGCTGCTGAACATGATTGCAATCCGGACAAGTGTGTGAGATCAGTTCCCCTGAAAGAGACTTAATAAATTAAAGTCAGAACGGAGGATATTAACCCAGTTTGATAAATGAACAGGGATATTGTCTGTCAGCTTGGTCATTAGTTCTTTTCACCAATTACTTTTCTAGGTGCAAAGGGAAGTCACAAGCACTGGCCCGTGGCTTCCCTCTTTGAACGTCAAATCAACACAGGCCTACAAACAAGTCTGAAATTACACCACGCAATATATTTGTCACCCTCAGCTATAGGGATAAACATTCACTTGGACATAATTGTTATTGGATTGAGGGTCTCGGCAATGGCTTTGATTCATTATCTTAAATGTCTATAGTACTAGGATTATAACCTATGGGAAAGGTTTCCAACCTTGTCTGCCAACAGAACTCATATGAATGGCATCATCTACTTGAAGTAGCCTACCCTTGAGATTTTAAGAAATGTGTACTGTTTATTTTTATTTTTATATATTAAAAAAATATATATATTTACTTTTTTTAATATAATATAATATAATATAATATGATAATACAACAAAATACAATACTAACTTTAGGATTTAAATTTTTTGTATAATAAAAAGCATTACTGAATATGAATTAAATGAAATATATAATTATATAATATAGTATAATATAATATATTTTAATACTATAATTAATTTGAAGAACCAATTGTTCTTTTAACATGGGAAACAAATATGCTTTATCATATGCTTTTAAAAAAACATATAAAAATGAATTGAAAATGTTTTCCTAGTTCAATAACTCCAAAATAAACTATTATGTTCAAGGCCATTCACTGAGCATCATCTTTTCCATAAAACGCTTGTAGCAACAATATAAAAATCCTTTGGAAAACATGTTTTAAATCCTTAAGTAAACTCACCAAAGTCATCAGAGAACAGAGCTAAAGACACTTTCTTAAGCAAAAAATACTACATAAAATGTCCCCTTTGTTAATGGCCTGGCAGTTGGCACAATATCTGACACATTGAGCATGTGGTGCCCAAGTTTTCTCACCCCAATCACACTCAATTTCAATCTCTATTGTATTAAAAGTAGCAAAAACAAATCCTTAATCGAAGCATCCATAAAACGCTTGTAGCAACAATATAAAAATCCTTTGGAAAACATGTTTTAAATCCTTAAGTAAACTCACCAAAGTCATCAGAGAACAGAGCTAAAGACACTTTCTTAAGCAAAAAATACTACATAAAATGTCCCCTTTGTTAATGGCCTGGCAGTTGGCACAATATCTGACACATTGAGCATGTGGTGCCCAAGTTTTCTCACCCCAATCACACTCAATTTCAATCTCTATTGTATTAAAAGTAGCAAAAACAAATCCTTAATCGAAGCGTGTTAATACATCTCTGACAGACGCTTTTAGAGGCTCATCATCTGAGTGAGGTCTGCATTGAGTACTGGATGAAACAACTCAACATTACGCACACACGGCCCAACAAACACATCCTGTGCACTTAATAAAAGTATATGAAGCAGTTAAAAATGCTGACATAAAGATTTAGTAGGCTGCATTTCAAATAGACCAGAAAGCAGAGCGGCCGGCTCATTGATCATCAGCCGTCACTGACGGAAACATGAAAAAACAGCAAGCAACACCCATCCACCCCGGTGTCATGCTTTATAGAGAGTGAAGCATCCAAAGACCAAAGAGTCTGATCAAATTAGCAGACTAAAGAGATCTGCGAGGCACAACTTATTTGCCCTTTCAGCCATGCAAAAGGTAGTGAGGAGCGCTTTGATCTCCCAATTAACACTTATACATGTAAACATGTAGCTGTAACTAATGAGCCTGGGCGATTGGACTTTTCTTTTTCTTTTTTTACACGACAAAGTCCCCGATCGGCACTACCTCAGCTAATTTGCTTGTTAAATAAACACAAATCACTGGACTGTGACTGTTGTTCTACATGTCAGTTCTGTCTTGCTATCGTTCTATTGTGTTTTGCTTTTTTGTGGTAGATAAACTTGCACTTGACGCTTGCACCATTTCTTGGTCTGTAATTTATTCAAATTAAACTGAAGGAACACAAAAGATGCGTGTACAAAACATGATTGTTTACCGTTTTTTTTCCCTTTTCAATCCTTTTTATTGTTTTTTGGCCTTTTGGGTCTCGTTTTTTTTTTTTAGAGAGAACACATTGGTCTATGACTTGCAGGAAGTGATAAATGTGATTCTTTGTCCATTCATTCTACAGACGTGGCAGCTATGCAGAGGTTACGGAAGCTGTGCAGTCTTCATCTAAAAATTGCAGATTTCACCTTTGACGTTTGACGGCAGTATTCACTGCACCCTGGTTGACTTGAAGAAGCAGTGATTGAACAGTGACTGTGTCCCTATCTCCATCTGTATTGATTAGATGACAGCACAGATTGAGGGAATCGCCTCGTCGTGTATCACGTCTCTTCGTTTCAGGCGGCTCTTATCAGGATAACCCCCAACAAAATGCCAGCAATGAGACGGCACAGTTTACACGTGACATGATTCTCAATTTGCAATCGTTCATCGGCTTCTGAGAAAAATATCTAAATAGAAATATAACTGACAGTAGAAAAAAATGCATAAACTGAGTCATGCTCCAGCAGCAACACACATTCTTTTGACACGTCTAATACCTAACTGTGCCAAAATGATATTTTGTCAATGGAGATTTGTAAACGTATGATACCAAAATGACTTAAAGTGAGTTCAGTACTGAGAAAAGTCCAGTATAATATGTTTAAAGATCAAAGGTGACATTTAAATGTTTTAAATGTCTAGATACCCTTTATGTAGGCATAATTTGTTTAAACATGCTGGTTTAAGATGACTGTAAGACACTATTGTTTGTAATGTTGGTTTGGAAGTAAATTTGAATAGAAAATTGTATTTAAAGGTTTAAATCCAGATTGCAATGTGCCACTTATTACAGAGACAAAAAGTAAACAAAAGAGTCGAAAAATTTAAATTAACAATTGAATTAAATTGGTGAAAAAAATGTTATTGCAAAAAAAGTCAAAACTTAATTTAATTGTAAAACAAATGTTACAAATTAAAATAAAAAAAAAAATCAATTGAAAAAAAAAAAATAATAATCAATACATACATACATACATAACGTGTGTGTGCATATAGCCTAAGGCAGTTAGTCCACAAAATACCAACTTAAATTAGGGCCAAAAAATCGGATTTTTTTTTTTTTTATTAGAACATCATATCAAAATTTAATTACAAGAGTGGAAAGTTCAATGAAAAACATTAAATGAATTACAGAATCTCTTAATACATGGTTTGTCAATGTAATGGCCAATGTAAATGGTCACAAGTTTGCTTTGACAGTGACCTAGAAATAGTGCTGAAATCTGAAATATATATTTTTGTCTTCACTTTATAACTTAAAAACTTGTTTTCAGATTGAAAAAACAAACACTCCGATTTTGGCTCCCACTGTAAGACACAAAAGCTGGTCTAAAAGCAGCAGGCCAAGGATTCTGTAAGGTGACAAAAAGGAGCAGAAACTGGTTTTGAGGTGTTTGGTTGAGTGCAATGCTGTTGGCTGCCAAGGCATCGCTGGTGACACGAGGGGGGCCGCAGCTCAGGCCCCTGCACAAATGACAAGTGGCGCTGTTTGACGCAAACCCCTGATTCTGTCAGTCTTTACTTCTATCGCCTCTCTGTGTCATGTTAACTGCCAGTCACTGCCAGTGCGCCAATTACACAGCCAGGTTCCCGGGCATGCCATACACTCTCTCGTTCTCTCGCTGTTAATAAAAAAAAAGAGAGAAAGCGAGAAAGAGAGAGAGAGCGACTTCCACAAGACTTGCTGTGCAAGCTTACCCTAATTAACCATCAGCTTAATTAGACAATTTACTGTGTAATTAGCAGGCAATTAGTCAACACCTCTCAGATCGTAGTGACTGCTTTGACAGACCCACTTTTCCAATGCTTATTCCCGGAGTCGAAAAGCACCTTAGTTGTTTATTTTCTCATCCCCTCCCCTAATGCATGCCAACTGCTCGGAGGCACAGCATAATCACGGCTGATGAGACAGGTACGACGAAAGACACATGTTAGTTAAGCGGGAGGAAGGTGCGAGATGGGGACGTCTGTCCCCCATCACCGCAGACGGCTCCTCTGCATTACAAACACTTCTTCGGGATGTTTTCCCTGAGGGGAGAACGAGAGAATCCTAGTCAACGATCTGTGATTAAACAGGGGGCGTGAGGACAATAATGATACATTTTACAATGCAATCATGAGGTAGTTCTCGGTCAAAAACCTCTCGTCAACAGCCACTTTAGCTAAGCCACTAGTACACAGATTGTTATTAAACAGCATTGTGTCTCAAAGAAAGCAGATATTATGAAGCCTGAACTAGATTTTTGCGTTTCTTGAAGGTTGCCAGAGCGTTATTACATGGTTGTTCTAAGTGGTTTCTAAAGGATTGCTATTATAGGTGGTTGCTTACCGACGTAAACGAAAAAGAACATCTTCGTCTTAAAATCGTAAAAGTTTTTCACCTAATTTTATTGTTACAAAAAAAACAAAACATGCGGCATATCACTTATGGGGATAGACTAATACGTCAGCCGATTTTTGATAGTTTGAGATTATCAGCATCAACTGTGCTAATTAGAAGACATTTGTAATTCTGCCTAGTATCTGTGCAAATTATCTGTTTTCAACATCTCAGTATCACTGAGGCCACATCCACACGAAGCCAGAGCTTTCCCTATCCAATAATTTTTTTCCTCGTTCTAAAAAAAATTCTGTAAACATGGCATCGTCTCAAGAAATATCTGCGTACACACAAAACCACTGAAACGACTCAAAATGCCAGACCAGTATGTGGCGCTGTAATTCTGCCACAGAGATACATTACAAATGGAGTAAAAGATTTGGAGCATGCATAAACCTTGCGCGCTGTATGCAAACATTTTTTCTTTAGTGATTTTAGATTTTTCTTTAGTAAAGCTAATAGGCTCAGTAGATTCTGCAGCGCGAACGCAAGCATATAGTCCACTATTGTTGTTGTTGTTGCTGTTACGTGACGTAGCGGTGTCTGACTAGGGTCGAGACGTGGGGTGATGACATCATCGTTTCACAATATATATGGATTGGCTGTACACACGAAAACGCAAGGGTGTCATTTTCAGATTTATCCACTCTTGGACCAGGTTTAAAAAAATAGCAGTTGGATGAAACGGCGATATGATATAGAATTTACACGCGTCTCCATGTTGACGGGCTCTGAGACACTACAGTTTTTAATAATCTTTTGAATTAGATTTTATTTTCAGATTTTCTGTTTTCATTTTAGTTAAAGTTTTAGTAATTTTGTGTGTTTTGTCATTATTAGTAGTTTTTGTTTATTTTATGTCTAAATAGTCTTTATTTAGTCTTTTAATTTTAATTTCAGTTAAGGTTTATTTTATTTCAAGTAATTTTTTATGTTTTTAGTTTAAGTTAACTACAATAACGCTGGTTTTCCTATTTTTTGCTGAATTTAATTAAAAATAAAATAATTTGATCTTAAATAAAGAACCTTTTAATTAAAAAAAAAAAAAAAATAAAAATTTAAAATTAAATGTAAAACTTATCATTCAAAATTTTAGTGTCTTCCAAAAGAAAAATCATGTCATATCACTCATGGTAACAGATCAATATATGCTATCAGCCCATATTAATCATTTTGAGACTGTATTAATTGTAGCAATTAAAAGAAAATTGTAATTGTGTAACGTGTACATTTTCTATTTTCAAATTTTACTTAAAGAAATTGTGTATACCTCATTTGCCAAGTTAAATTATAAAATTACATTGTCAGCAATATATGACCATCATGCACTCTAGATATCAGTATCAGCTTTAGCAAACACCAATAATTAGTTTTTTTAAATGAGTGTGTGTGTGCGCATGTGTAGGGACCCTCAATAGAGTTGTGCTAGCAACTGTTTTGCGCTCTCTCTCTCTCTCTCTCTCTCTCTCTCTCTCTCTCTCTCTCTCTCTCTCACACACATCTC
>NW_015505305.1:4667273-4686731 GCF_001515645.1 Sinocyclocheilus grahami | reverse complement strand
GTGGAGCCACCCACGCGAGTGTTGCTAGCTTCTTTTTTTCTCTCTCTCTCTCTCTCTCTCTCTCTCTCTCTCTCTCTCTCTCTCTCTCTCACACACACTTCACAGTAGGCCAGCATGCAGCTATGGGAGGCTGTCCATCTCTCCGCTTTAACTCTGTCACAGAGCTGGAAGTGCAGAAATGGCTGTGTCACTTCCAAATACTCTCAGGGGGCCCCATCCCAGAATTCTCTCCTGCTGGTGTGAAATGGAAATGAGCCTGAATACAGTGCATGCTGGGTTGTGCCAGTCTCCAGCTACAGCGATCACTCTAAAGGAACAGAAACAGCTCTACTAGTGAAGTACTAGTGAAGAAAAATTAAGTCATGTTTTTCTTTTTCTTTTCTCCATTTGACATGCATATGACGCATTCTGGGTTTAATCAAGCAACAAAAAAAATACTGGTGTTTAAATATGATTCTAGTTTAAATCCAATGTGAATTCAAATTGAAAAATAATATATATATATACAGTGGGGAAAAAAAGTATTTAGTCAGCCACCAATTGTGCAAGTTCTCCCACTTAAAAAGATGAGAGAGGCCTGTAATTTTCATCATAGGTATACCTCAACTATGAGAGACAAAATGAGAAAAAAAAATCCAGAAAATCACATTGTAGAATTTTTAAAGAATTTATTTTTTTTATATTCCTAAGTTAATATTCATGGAAAAACAAGACCAAGTCCAAAGCTATAGACATGGGAGATCAATATCAGAAAATAAATACTGTATGTAAATAAATAAAAAAATGTGAAAAGTCCATTTCACAGCAGACTGAGAGATACAAGCTTGATGAGAACAAAACCGACAGAATATCTCATTATCCCACCCTGGGACCTCTAGCCCTTTTGCACCCGAAATGCTCATTTACAGAGTTACACATTACCAGCGCCACCTATTAAACACTCAAACTGTAAGAGGGTGTGTACGTGTGTATTGTGAGTGTGCATGTGAGGTTTGCGACCTTTAACCTTTCTGTTCTTGATAAAAATGCTGCAGTTGATTAAATCCTGGTTGCTAATTAGCAGAGAGACATATAAAGCCATGCAGAAGATGCCGAGAGAGAAAGTGACAATAGTGTGAGGTGGGGTGATGGGACACATCACACTTCATCTGTGTTACCATGGAGCTTCATCCAACATTTCTCATTAAATTAAAAACCTCGATCTGAGATGTACAGTAAATGTGTGTGTGTGTGTGTTTGCGTGTGTGCCGGCTTCCCCGTGCCATTTCTTTTGTTTCAACTGCGGTTAAAAAGTTGAGAATCCATCTTAATACATCTTCATATTTAGTTCATTCAGATTTGCCCACTAAATCCTCCTACGCCGAGGTGAGAAGGCACGTTCAAGAATAGACTGATGCGCGGAGAAAGTTTCACAAGATAAAGTTAGAGTTTAAGAGCTTTCTATGGTGGGCGCAAGTCTAGCGGGTCAACAGCAATCATTCAAGTCAAGTCAAGTCAAGTCTGCTTTATTGTCAATTCTTCCACATGTACAGCACATACACACAGAGAATTGAAATTGCGTTACTCTCAGACCCTTGGTGCATACAGATAACATAAATACAGATAGGTACAGATTATATACAAAATACAAAATACAACTATACCACTTCTTACTCTTACAGGTTAAAGTGCTGGAAATCTCACGTGAAAGACACAAAGGAACTATTAGTGCACAACTATAAAAGCCAATGGCTAAAACTAGCACCTACAGGCCCCTTTTGCGGTGCTGATTGGTGGCAAACTGGTGCCTTTGCCAATAATCAGGTTAGCTCCAATTACAGGTGTGATTTAACCAGACTTGACCAGTCAAAAAGCTAATTGGGCTCAGTTGCCTTCGGATCTCGGCCTCGGCCCTGGAGGTAGCCTACGAATCTGTAACGAATCTGTCTGAAATGGGCCAAATGTATCAATCACACATCTAACAATCCAGTATTTGGTGTGACACACACACACAAAAAAAAACATAATTCGTGAAAAATGGATGTAATGCCAGTGAGTTATTTGGAAGACGGCGTCCTTTGCCCTCTTTTTCAAAGGAGTAGCAAGAAAACAACACGTTTTCATATGCTACACAGTTCATTAATCCTAATTAACGGTCACAGAGCTTTGCTAGGCAGTTCTCCACCGGTCTAGCGCGCAACCCAAGCTAATTAGCGATGCCGAGCACCAACGACGAGACCCAGAAGCGTGAAGATTCTCATATTCGAAGACAATCCTCTAAGCATCTCAAATTCTATCAATAGCATGCGGCGGTAATGTTATGATAGGGGGGTGGCATGAAAAAAAAAGCACAGGATATTAAAAAAAGAGAAATCCCCTGTGTTTAAGGTGGGTGATAGTGGCGTAGCGGCTGTTCATTCATATTGACATTAAGAACTTATTTATCTTTCTCCCCCAAAGAAAAGCCCCCTTACAATCTCTCCCACTGAGCACACAATAAAGAATTATATGATTTCTGTTTATCGAGATATCAGGTGGTATTTCGGCATATGCTGGCGGGAAATAGATGCAACAGTGTATTACAGCCCAATCTGGCATCTACAAATGTCAAGAGTAAAGCAGGACTAGAGAGAGAAGGGGGTGGGGGGAAAAATTCACTCTTACGAAGTTCGCACAGACAACTTTGCAGACGACCATCAGTTGTTCACTTCCACTTTTAGTCAAGAAAGAAGGTTGACGGAGAGGGAAGATAATGTGATCTTAAGCAAAACATCCAGATGGTGCACCGAGCTCCCAAGGTAAACTGACGCGGGTGCAATTTCCAGCTTCCATTGTAACACATTTCTCACCACCTCGTGGGCGTAGAATACATGGGGGACGTTGGGGACGTGACCCCCCACCCCCACTTTTAAGAAAATGCAAATTCGTCCCCAACAAACATGATGTTTTAAAGGGCCAGTGTGAATAAATGTAGACTTAAATGCAGAGACAAGATAGTCTATGATTGGCCTGACGTTTTTTTCGTATCTAAAACGAGGCGATGTGAACATTATTGATGTGAACATTACCTCTCCTGTAGTGTTTAATTTATACTCAAAGCCGGAAGGCGCTCTCGCACAGAAAGTCCAAAATGGACTCATAGAAGCAATAACTTAAGACATGCCAGGAAATCTCTAATATGGACAAAGGCATCCAGCTATTGCTGTAGCAAAGCTGAATAAAATGCAGAAACGCTTTGACTTATGAAACTTGAAGATTATGAATACACAATTGCGACAATATATTGTTCATGAGTGTTTTGCATCTCCAGGTAAAAAATAAAATATATTAATAATGCAGTTCTAACTGGGCCTATCATTTATTACAGTATAGAACCTATAAAATATATTTTCCGCTTTATTCTGCGATAAAAGTTGAAAAAAGTGTTAGTATATAAACCAATCATAAAATTGTCATTAGGAAAATATAGGGGAAAAAATGATCGTACAAATTATTGGTTATTGTCCAGCAGTGTAGGCTATTTGATTTCCTAGCCAATTAAAAATAAGAGATAAGAAAAAGATAAAACCTGTCAATTATACAAACAATTTTTTTTTTAAATAAATAAATAATAAATAAAATACAGTTGACATTTCTGTCCCCCTCACTTCTGAAATGATGGCTATGCCCCTGCACCACCTCTTCCCTCCCACTGCCGTTTGTCTCTGGAAATAAAAAGCTGACCTTTTCCGAAGGGCCGGCGCGCAGTTTATAAAAGCAGACATGGAGGCAGGTGACAGGCGTCTATAAAACAGGAACAGCTACATCTCTCACTCACACATCAGAGCAGGAGAAACATCATTTACACACTTTACATGCTGTCCCTCACCATCTGAAAACAGCTGAGTGCCGAGGACCATGGGTTGGAAAAAACAATTTGACTCAATCTTTCCCGCTCCTGCCTCCTCTCAGTAGCATATGGAACTCCTGCATTACTATAGCGATGTCTATCACGAGTTTGAGTGCTTGTCTTACAGTTTTAATCTTGGGGTTTTATTTAGCATTTATTTATTTTCGTTTAATATCCCTAGTGCTGCTAATGAGTGGAAAGCAGCCAACACAGAACAAACATATGTTCCTGATTAATACGGACTTTGCTAAAAAGAGAGAATATTTCAAGTTAATAAAATAGTGCTTTTGAATTGTAACTGTTATTTTTAATGCCAAATTTGATTCTTTATCATTGAAAAAGAATAATTAAAACTATCTGAGTGCATGTTCATTTTAGCGACAACATTTATAATCATGACAATCACACTTAAATGGCTTTAAGCACAGAATAAAGAGGAGGTAAAAATAACATCTGACACGGTGTCATATCACCTTTCTCTCGACAGATTCATCTGTTAATTAAATCAAATAAGAGTCTAAGAAAAATACACTATAATTGTTGTTACCGGAGATACTGGATGAAACACGAAGGAAAGAAAGAACACAAATGAGAGCTCACATGACAAACGTGATCAAATGGAGACATGCTTTTAAGAAAAAGGCCCTGTAATCTCACGTGTCTCGTCTGAAGTTTCAGAAGAGATCTCAAATCAATGCTCAGATCTGTCATGACACCACAGCATGCAAACAAAACAATTTCAATTTTCAATGCCATTTCGTACCAAATTCTTCCTAGACCTGCTGGTTAACATTAAAGCAAAATTGACCTTATTTACTGTCTTGTTCAACATACATCCTACATTTTTTCATATAAAATATCCTGTTTTAAATGTAAATATATAAGATATCGAAACTAAAATGGGGGGATTGAAATAGGGAATGCTGTTTCATGTTTACTTTAATGTTACAGATCGATGTTCTTATTGCATGTTAACAATTATTTGATTTGTAATTATTTTTAGGAATTTGAGGACAAACACTGGAGACAATGCAGATAAATGAGAACACAATTAAATCTCCTGAGCCAAGTATTTTCAAACCAGTGTTGATAACTAAAAGTTAAACTATTAAAATGTGTTTTCATTGATTCAAATAAAGCTTAAATAAAATAAAATAAAAATATATTCAAAACCTTGAATAAAATTTGAATAGAAATGCTGTCTTGGCTAAACAAATAAATAAATAAGTAAATAAATTGAAGTTACTAAAATTATTAAAACTAAAATAAGAAAGCTAAATAGAAATATAAGAAAGACTAAATAACTATTTAAAATTAAAATGAAAACTGAATATATAAAACTAAAAGTTAATTCAAAACATGAATTAATAATACAATACTAAATAAATAATACTAAAATAACACTTTTTCAAACTGGGTCTAAGGGCCCTCAGAGTGCTAGGGGCCCTACATATAAATGTAGTAATGATTATTAATAAAGCATATAGTAAACTATAGTAATAAAAACAACATGAACATATATTTAAAATGAAATAAAATAAACAAAATAAAATAAATAAAGTGCTACAGGGTCCACATAAAAATTTAGTAATGAATAGTAATAAAGAATATAGTAAAATATGTTAATAAAAACAACATGCAAATGTATTTAAACTGAAATATTTAAATACAATAAATATGTTTATTTATTAACAAATATGGGGATTGTCATATCTGGGGTCCTTGGCATTAAACGTTTGAAAACTCTGAGGTATGAAAAACAATAAAATTTTACTCTGTCTCTTTTGAAAATCCAAAACAAAAAACACTATAGTTTGATGTGCATTATGTGCGCTGTTCTAAGTACCTTGTCCAACGAAAAGGTTTTGGTGAGGGCAAAACCCCAGCCCTGCTCGAAGGCCCTGCGGATCATGGTGGTGCTGGTGGTGGGTGGAGCGCTGGCCAGCCCAAACGGGTTGGGGAACGTGATGCCGCACATCTTCACACTGATGTTCACAGTGTCTATGGGTGAGTAGAAGAGGGGCAACTGGGGTGGGCCACTGACCGTCCGCCCAAAGATGGACTGTAATGACAAACAATCACAGCACACGTGTAAGACTTCATCTAAGGTATTTTCTACTTTGTGAGAGGGGAAATTGACAGCGTTCACACAGACAAAGCTCCAAAGCCTGGCGGAAAGCTCGCGGTCGCTCTGAATGCAGGTTTCTGAAGGTTACTCCGCTTTTGTGGGCCACCACACATGTGCATTTAAGGCTACAATAGAGCAGCTGATCGGAGTGAGATAGTGGCGTGTGTTTGTGCGAAACCCCGCAGCATTGTTTATCTCTTCCCATCGTGGCACAAAAGCAGCAAATAGCAGTCATACATCAGCTCTCTCTCTAATGAGCCTCACGTTTATCAAACACGTATGATTGCCCT
The DNA here is from genome assembly GCF_001515645.1 of Sinocyclocheilus grahami. NCBI lineage: Eukaryota > Metazoa > Chordata > Actinopteri > Cypriniformes > Cyprinidae > Sinocyclocheilus > Sinocyclocheilus grahami. The sequence goes on along the minus strand of NW_015505305.1, from coordinate 4,680,445 downwards.
TGTGGTGATGTCACAGCCGCATAATGAACGAGGGGGTGTCAAGTGAAGAGAAAACGAGAGCAGGAACATGACAGCCCACATCCTCCACAGAGAGGTCTCGTCACTGGGAAAGAGAGGAATCTAGTGAGAAAAAATACCCGAGACAAACAAGTAATGCCGAGGGATGTTCCTGAACCCACTTGGGCCCTGACGGATGTTGTAATTGTCAAACACTTTGTACACCAGATAGATCTTTGGCAGATGATACGTTATTGATTTTTCTTTTTTCAGAAGCACTTGAGGTAATTAACCACTAAGATTTAAGAACAATGTGATTATTTGAGGAATAGTTTGCACAATGAAAATTCTGTCATTAGTTAATCACCCTCATGTCGTTCCGAAGCTGTGTGACAAAAAAGAACAGAAGACTGTGTTAGTCACTTTTTTACATGCGATTACAACAAACTGGGAGCAAAATAACAAAGCTTCGAAAGTATCATTCCAAGTTAGTGATTCCGAGTTAACTGAGAGTCCCTTCTATTTGACTATAGACAGCCAGCAACAGCAATGCCTAAAAACTAAAACTATTATTTTTCTATTTGCAAGCACTTTTCTTTCCTTGAGGAAACATAAATCTAGTTTATTTTATTGAAAAATGTATGAAACATATCTAAAAAACATGAGTAATATTAAATGTCCAGGGACAAGTACATGAACACACCTCAGAGCTCTCAGGTGGAACTTGTTGTTGAGCTGATCTGAGAGCTGTTCTTACATTAGTCTTGCAACCTTTCTGCAAATGACTCTATTGGTTCCCTCACCTGCGGTCCATTACCGTAAAAACAACAACGCAATCTGTTGCCTTCCCTTGAACACTACATATGGTAATTTCATCAGCAAGTAAACAGTTATCTCTGCTTTGCTCTGGCCACAGACATGGACAGACTATTAACCCCTCGCTGATCCACCACTGCTGGAGAAGAGCTGCACTTAACCGTGAGATTCCCCCATATGGAGGTCAAATACAGTACCTTCAAGAGAATAACCCCTTATATCTTAGAGCACTCAACGGGACATTTACTTTGAATTTAATGCTATTATGGCAGAGGTCAGGAATGGCTTTATGATTCTGGTCTTTTATAACATGTTTTACACAATGTCAAAAGTTAAAAACAACATGAAATCAAAATGAACCTTACTAAATTGCTAAATAATTGTCAGTGGTCTTACATGTGAATACATGTGTTATTTTAATATCATTGGGATACTACTATAGTTTTTATTAAGTATATATATATATATATATATATATATATATAAAACTTATTTTAGTACATACATTTAAACTAAATTATAATAATAATAAATAATCAACTTAATCATGTTGTAATGTTTTAATGCTAAAATCCAGAAAAAGTGTAAAAGTATAAAAATTCCTAAATAATTAACTAAATAAATATTATTAAAATAAAAACAAACATAAAGTAACAAACATTATTAATAATATAATAAAACAATCAAATATTAATACAATAAAATAAACACAAATAAATAAAAATTTCACAACAAACAAAAAGATTTGTATTATTATTGAAAACAAACAAAAACAATTATAAAGTAAATATTATTAATAAATAACTTGCTTTTCATTATCCAATCAATCAAATTCCAGTTGTCCAGATCATTATTTCCAATATTCTATCTGGCATGGATATAAGACACATTACAAAGGTTACATCTAATTCACATTTACTTAACAACAAGGTAGGGAGAGATTTTTTTTTTAAACTTCAGAATAACGTGCACTGATAATCATACCAAATAAGTCCAAGAACATGTATTAAGATCAAAATTTTTCCCCCGCAATTTTTTATATGTTGACTTTACAGTCATCTGTGATGCAAAACACTCACGCACGGCCTTCATTTCTATCTGCCCAAGAATAAACTGTCATGTAGTCATGCAAGCAGTCAGTGTTTTGTCACATATATCTTCATAATTACATAATACACGTCACGGCTCCTTCATTTCAGCTTGGATTTTGACGGTTTTGTTGGTGTACGGGTTTGATGGCTTTAGCAGCATGAACAGCCACTGATGTCTCTGCAGGGTCTCAGTCTGCGTGTGCGTGTGTGTGTGTGTGTTTGACAGGCAGGGGGCCTCCATAAGCCCCTCTCAGGAGCCCAGGCTGATCTGGCTCAGCCAACGGGACAATCCTAAGTGCTCTCTCTCTCTCCCTGACCTCCCTCCTTCACTCTCCACAGTTACTTTGCTAGTAGCAAACTAATTAAGCCGAACAAGCTCGTATTGCCGGTGCCTCTGAGGTGAGATTTACGGAATAATCCTGTGCAGAACAGCATTCTCGCTGTGTGGCCCCGGCGTGTGGTTCTGCCGCGTGAAGCCACAGGAAGACCATTGTCCTACCGCCTGCTATAACGCAAATTTATTCCTTATTGTGCTCTGATTACTCATAAACATACTCATATTGAGAGGCTTTTGTATCCAGCGGTGTCACAGCTCACTCTTTGTAGAGAGCATGTAAAGCCCTCATCTACATAATTAATCAGCACTGCAAATCCTCCTTTTCCATTGGGTTTTGTGATCTTAACACGGGACATAATCAGGGCAACATCTGTTTCCATCTCATCAGAACAAAAACAAGTGTTTTCAAATGTGGATTTGTTGAGAAAATGAACTTGGGTGTGTGTTTACGGTGACACAATATTGTCATTTGGGCAGCTGACATGACATCTCACAGCAGGGACGGCAAAGTCCTGCAGTGTGATGATACACTCCATCTTAGAGCATTATAAATGGCATTTTCGGTAATTATTTTATAATTATTATGTGTGCAGCTTGTATAACCTCATTTTGCCCTGGCCCTGTCATCTTTTACTCACCCTCATGTCGTTCCAAAACCATATGACTTCTTTATGTGGAATACAAATGCAAGGTTCTTTTCCATACAAAACAAGTGAATATGGGGCTATCAGGCTCCAAAAAGAACAAAAAAGCATAAAATATTTAATTTAATCTCATACAATAGAAAAAGACCTAAAGCAGACATAAAAAGTCATTATTATATGCTGAAAATCTTTCTTACACGATGACATCCAGAAAAGTCTATTAAAAATTCCTCAATAAATAAATAACTAAACATTAATAAAATAAACAAACATACACATACTTTTTATTATTATTAAAAACAAGCACACATAAATAATGAAAATAAATATGATTAATAAAATTACAATTATTTTTCATAAATAAATAAATCGATTAATACATTGCTTTTCATAATCCAATAAATCAAATTCTAGTTTTCCAATATTTTCTGCTGAATATTCTGTCTTACACGTAAATAAGACACATTATGAAAGTTACTTGCATCTTTCACATTTCTTTAGCATCAACAAGGAAGATAAGAAGACATTTTGTCCAACTGATATACATTTTTATTTATATATTTAATATTAAAACTGATTTCAATTTCTTTCTAAACTTATTTGCACTTTTGTGCAAGATGCATCACGATACATCAATAAAATCAAACGTCATTGGTTGGTGTGCATCTCATGATCAATTACAGCACATTTGAATACATTTGAAGTGCGAATGAGATTCAAGAGCTACAGCGTAAAGGAAGATTTTTTTTTTTCCGTCACACAAATACGTGTGGCTTCCGAAGACCTGGATTATAGTTCAATAGTCATGTAGATGCTTTTTTTAGTGTGTTATTTTTGGAGCTTAATGGTCTGAATAGCAGGGTCTTTCACTATACAGAGAAGAGCAGCTCAGATATTCTGTAAAACATGTCCACATGGATTTGGTACATCACATGGGTGAGTGAATGATGACAGTTAGAATTTTTTGGTGAACTATCCCTTTAACTTTATTCCTGAATCCTTTTTCAACCACTCTAGAAAGAAAGCAAGAAAGAAAAGCACCTGTAAGTATCTGTGCATGTGCCAGGAGGCCTGTTTCCCATCATTGACTGCTTCCACGGTGGTATTGGCCAGACCGGCCACATCGCCCCCAGCGAACACCCACGGCTCACTAGTTTGCATGCTCTCTGGGTCCAGCTCAGGAAGCCCCCATCTGTTTAACCTGATGGGAGCCATGGCCTCGATCACTGCAGAGAGAAAGAGAGAGAGAGAATTGATAAAGAAAAGGGTAAATTTATGAGAAAAGAGGTAACATGGAAAAAGACCTGCAGAAAAGGAAAACCCTGATAGACTGGAAATGGCAAGAAAATAATACGAAGTCACTGACAAGACAAATGACGAGAGCTTTTTTCCCCCACTGGCGTTTCTTTTTCTTTTTGCGAGGTTAATGTAACATCTCCTGGTGCATTTCATTCACTGTTAGTAACGTTAGCCGGAAGATAGTCTGTCAAACTGATCTACATTCTGAAATGACCACCCCTCCTCTCTCTTGAACACACACCATCCATCTTCTAAAGGCACGGCTGCTCGACATAGACCGCATCCTACATTTATCAATGAAGAAAATTACAAATACAGATCTAAGGACTGGATGCCTAAGATTTATTGCACATTATGAGGATTACTTTGGAGGAACGGAACTCCTTTCTCTCCTTATTGAGTAAAAAAGTCAGCTGTATATTGGACAATGTTATTCAATCACAAATGACAGAATATCATCAGCCATGGAAGAATTACATTAACTGATGTTACTTTATACAACCTGAAATGATATGAACATATCTGTAGAAAATATTTATCAATTATTTCAAAGTATTATGATATAATATAAAATAATATAATATAATAAAGCACTAATTTAAACATAAATTAGAGATTTAAAAATCCTTATTTGCAAACCAAGGCAGAAGGTATTACAAATTCTATTCTATTCTATTCCGGACCCCTGCTCAAGAGTGTGATGTCACATCATTGATGATTTCTGAAGGACCAGAGTTTTTGAATATTAGTTTTAATAAACAGTGAAGATGCTCTGGTGACTGTTTACACAGTATATCAAAATCATTTACACACTGTTTTCCATTATATGTCTCCTTTAATAACAGAAAGCAACAAGCATGCACACCAACAATCAGATTTTCTAAACACTGAAAGTCAGAATTCTGTACAAACTCCAAACACCACAGCCCACCCAATACTTTTAAGTAAAAATAAATTGAATTTTCCTCTTCCTCCTCATAACTAAGATTTCGATTTTCCTCCGGGCGATTAAAGAGACTGGCTGAAGGGAAGTGATGTTAAGAACAAAGTTGTAATATCCTCCAGTGAGCTGGCAGGTCAGTTCAAAGACAGAGAGGAAGAGAGATTGGCTCCTACACTTGACACTGTGCCTGTAATCCTGATCGTCAACACTTTTTCTTGCTGTTCTTCTCTATTATTTTTTCCCCTTTATCTTCCTTTAATGTCTAGAGTTCTCTGCAATTGTCTAGACCTCTTCAACAGCCTCACTTAGCCACACAGAGATGCTAACAGTGAGTTGTTTTTCTTTCTGTCTGCTCTGGAGAGGTAGTAGAGTGTGTCAGGCCTCTCACAGCCCTCAGAGATCATTCTTAAGTAAAGCAGCAACTCTCTCTCGCTCTTTCTCTCTACCCATGGGCATTCTCCTCACTGACAGATGCAAATTGCAAGGGTCCATTAAGCAGAGGAATCCACACTGGATAAAGGAGAGGACGGGGATTGTGGACCAGCACACTAGGATAGTCATCATTCCATCAGAACATTCCCATTGTTCTGTACTGCAACAGCACAAATTTCAGTGTTAGTCAGTTGGTTTAACAAACTACAGAGACAGTTTACAGAAAAATAATATTTCCGTCATTTACTGACCCTCATGTGATTCTAAACCTGTATGCTTTTATTCTTAATGTGGAAAACAAAAGTAGAATTTTTGAAGAATTGCCTATCAGCTATTGACACAATGAGTCAGTTCTCAGGGGAGAAAAGTAATAAATAAAAAGATATATATATATATTGAAGTTATCCTAACAGGAGTCAAAGGGCAGTTTTTTGTGCATATTTCATAAATTAATTGTATTCTGAAGCACAGTATAAAAACTTAAATGAGATTTGAAAAATAACTCTGATCAAAATTAGAGAACACTTACAGATACCTTCAAATTATTGGTGTTAAAGGGGTCATATGATGCGATTTCAAGTTTTCCTTTCTCTTTGGGGTGTTACAAGCTGTTCGTGAATAGATAAGATCCCTAAAGTTGCAAAGACTAAAGTCTCAAACCCAAAGAGATATTCTTTATAAAGGTTAAGGCTCGTCCACGCCCTCCTAAAATGCCTCATTTATACACGCCCACATGTCTACGTCACTATGTGGGAAGATTTGCATAACACCGCACAAGTGTTCAGGCAAAGAAGGTGTAACTTTAATTCTCGCTGTAGAATTGTTGCCGCCGCCGCCATGTCGTGGAGACGCTGTGTTTCATTGTGAAAGCGAAACATCAGTGGTTAAGTTGTATCTACAACATTGTTCCAGAACAGCTCAACCCAAATATTCAGATGTGTGCAACGCATTTTACGGAGGACGAGGACTGTTTTCTGGTGTTCCAGTGTTCCGGTGAATTCAGTTCCCCTGTTTCCCCTTCGGCGCGCATGCTGACCCTATACAGTCTATGATGCTGACAAATAATGCTGACTCACAGACTGTAAGTATGTTTTCATATTTAAAGGATTTGCCACTGACGATTCAAACGCGAGTTTTGAGCAGTGTAGAGTAGCGCTTGTTGTTTGTCATTTCTCCGATCACAAATGCAGACATGGTTTTATGTTTACGCAGCGCGATGCAAGTCATTATAATCAGTAATTATGTCCCCACTGGATGCAACAAATGCCGCATTTATAATGGATTTTTTTGGTTTTGTCTCGTTGCACCGGTACTAGGCATCACAGTATTGTAAGGGGTGTAACATTTCCGTCATACGCTTGAGGAATTCGGCCAATCATAACGCACTAGAATGCTGGCCAATCAGAGCACACCTCGCTTTTCTGAAAAAGCGAGACTGAACCCTGAGTGTGTAAAGAAGTCAGTGAAAGGTGGAGGAGGAAGTGTTATGGTTTGGTGCATTTTTTTTGGTAATCTTTAGCACTTGACAGTCTCGTAACATTCATATTTAGACACATTTTGAAAAAGATCTGTTTAGGTTTTTACAAAAGAATTAAAGTCATATGGGTCTGGAATGACATGAGGGTAAATAATGACAATATTTTCAAGTATCCTCAATCTGTTCTAATTTGCTGGTTTTTAATATAAGAAATTCAATGCATAAAGCCTTGTGTTTGACTGTGTCAAGCTCAAATGCAAGTTGCTGTTCAGTCTTGTGCCGGAGAAAGCAAGCGGCCTCATTACCGCTGATGGAGTGTGATTAATGGAATGCTGATGTTTGAATATTCGGCCGAGCGGGTAGGTGGGGGCGGAGCCTTGGCTGGAGTGACAGGAGCCGGATGAAAAACACTCCATCACAAAGAAGAAATGGGGAAAAAAGAAAATGGAAAGAAAAAACAGCCAAGTGTGGCGAGGGATCAAATCAACTGTTAGCTCCAGTGGGCAGGCCTGCTAGATTACCAGCCAACTTTTCTAGCCATGTCAGCTGTTCTGGTACCAGCCCTCGATGGCCGCGGCCAGACCAATCTGATGAGACACTTGAGTGGGCAAGTAATTCATATTTCCTAAATGAAAGAACACAGATGGAAAAAAAAAACACCATCCCTCAGCATTTTTTTGCAAAACTAAAGGAAGGTACAGTGCGGACAGAACTTTGGCTGTTGCTTATGTTACAAAACGCAATATCTGCAAAGTAGAAGTACACTAAGATGACAAAAATAGGAATCGAGATGAACACAGGCATGTCTGAACAAGACCATCTGATTCCATTAAACCGAAAGACAACCGCACACACAAACGCACAACAACCTCATCAAACACAATAACCTCCCTAAAATCTCTTTGCGAAATTACACTAGCTGGCTTTCGGTCAAGTACACTATTTCCTGCTCCTGCTAAGAGGTGATTTGGTGTGCTTTAATTAACCTTGTAGAGCAATTGCTAATAATGATAACCCTCTCTTGCTGTGCAGACCTTTCCTGATGTTTAACATGATCCACAGATGCTGTGAGCAGGTCAGACATCGTACAATAGCGCCAATAATACTTACGAAACAACCGGAGGTGCTAAATTCAAGGTTAGGACAAACAACTTGGACTACATGCAAAAAAATTAAGAAATTATAGGACCGAAGAAGGGGCAAATATTACAGTCTATCCAGGCATAATTGCATTGTGGTGATGTTTGCTGAATAAATATATTCAATAATGCTTAATAAACCTAAACATAGACAATCATATGTTTTTTTAAATATAATAATTGCAACCATACTTATATACTTATTTATTCATCATTAGGCAAAATGCATTTAAATACATAATCATTATATAATATACTCTTTAAAGACATAAGCATGACAAGGTTACAAAAACATTTATATGTTATATTTATATGTTTGGGCACACTTGACTGAAAAGTTTCGTCATGAATGTTTATCATGATTGATTGCAATTAGTTTTGTAGATATAAACAAATTCTGCCTAGACATGGGATTCTTTACAAAAGTAAAATTTTTGAGAAATGAGGCCCAGAAAGTGATGTAAAAGTCCTGCCAACACAGGAACTCCATCAATACATGTTTTAAGCATCCAATGAGGAAACTTTTTCAACAGTCACAAATGGTATGTACTTTTTATGTACCAAAACTTAAAATAATAATATAATAATATATATATATATATATATATACACACACACACACACAATTATTTTATGTTTTTTTTATTTATGGTACATACATTGTGACTGTTGAAACAGTGGGTTTTAGTTTCAGATAATTTGTGCTGTTACTGCAGGCTGGTCAGTGAGTAAACTCATAGCATGGGTGGGATGGATCTCATTATGATGAATTCATGTAATCTCCAGTCAGCTCTGGACACTACAGTCTCTCTGTGACATTACACCTTGTTTTTTTAATGCAACCCTAATTGAAAATCATAGCGGGTCTGCCCTTTAGCAGCCTGATCTAATTAGTGGACTTCAAAATCATGTTAGAAAAAGTTCTGCTCTGTCATCTGCCATGAACACGTTGTATACTGCAGCCCACCAATAATTAGCAGGTCTGATGATTACAGTTATTAAATGATTGAATTGTAACAATTTATATTATTAATCAACTGTTAACTGAGTTAATTTAACTACTTGAATGATGTGCTGTGATCACAAGTTCCTGACCACATCTATCAGTACTAGAGAATAATCGGATGGAAACCCCAAGTCAGTATTTAGCAGCAGTTTTTAACTGCTTCAGTTTATCAGAGGAATTACACTAAAACTTGTTAGAAAAGAATCAAAAAACAAGTACAGTAATTAACATCAGTAATAAATGCAGTGCATTTCGCACACTGCTATTGGTCACAGTTCAGGGACTTGGCGAGCAGATAATTATCCGGTTGAAAATGAAGATGGTGACTCTGACACCGGTCTCTCTCTTCACCCTGTATTCACGTCACTAAGACGTCCAGGAATAATTTTGAGTTGTAACTGTGCGGTAATGACTTGCGTTTGCTCCCAGAGGGCTGACTGCAGGAGCTCAATACTAATCCAGTCACACTCTGTTTTAAGATGATTTCCATTTGGAAACAGCATAAAACTCATTCAGTGCCATTCATCACCACACTACCATCAAAGACAAATACATACAATCAAAATACCATTACAACAACACACCAGTTTTAAGTCTCTGACTTGCCTCAAAGTGTTGATGTTTATAAATAAATAAATATGAATATACATAGAGAAAAAGGCCATTTCCAAAGGGTAAAATAAAGTTTCACATAAATATAAAGTTACGTTGTGATATTTAAACAAATTAAGTCAATTGTGAGATATAATGTCACAATTACTAGAAATAAAATAAAAACTATGATAGAGATATCTATAAAGAGAAATAAGGTTAATTTTTGATATATAAATTTGCGATTGCAAGATATAGTCACATTTATGAGAAATAAAGTAAATATTGTGATATAGTAGTACTAATAAAGCCACCATTACTTTTTTTTTTTTTTTTACTGAGTGGTGGTGGTGGGGGGGTGGGGCAAATATTTTTTTTACATTAATATTTCAAAGTAAATGAAATCAGATCTACCATTATGTTTTGATGACTTAAAGAAAGTTATTTCATATTTAAAAATGTACCATATACAAATTGTAAAGTAACGTACCAGTAATGTTTTCTGTTATATGTGTTTTGTTGTAATAGGTTTTATTATAAAATGATATTTTAATTAAGAATAGAATAGAATAGAATATGGCTTTGTATATACATGTGTGTATGATATGGTCAAGCTTTAAAGGGGTCCTATTATGCTTTTTTTTTTTTTACTTTTTCCAACTTTAGTCAGTCTGTAATGTTGCTGTTTGAGCATAAAAAAAGATATGCAAAGTTACAAAGCTCAAAGTCCGATTCAAAAGGAGATATTTTATTTAACAGAAATTACTTTTCAAAAACTACAACGAACGACTCATTTGGACTACAATGCATATTTACCGGGATTTGTGATATCACAAATATCGACGAATGGGATGAGACCTGTTTGAGCTGCACTAGAGAAGGCAGCGAGAGACACGCTAGCTTTCCCAAGGCAGACGAACTTAGAGTGGTTACAATCATCCAGGTTTAAATCACGCTCAAATTGATTTGATTTTGACGCAATATTTACACTGAAGCTGGCAGGCGGCTATGGTAAGGGAATGACATTTCCCAACCAGGAGCCGAGTGCTGCCAATCACAACACACACTGGCCCAGCTAACCAATATGAAATTTAACTGCTGGTTCGTCTGGTCAGAGGAGAACTGGCCCACCGACTGAGCCTGGTTTCTCCCAAGGTTTTTTCTCCATTCTGTCACTGATGGAGTTTTGGTTCCTTGCCGCTGTCGCCTCTGGCTTGCTTAGTTGGGGACACTTCATTTCCAGCGATATCGTTGACTTGATTGCAAATGATTGCACAGATACTATTTAAACTGAACTGAGCTGGATGATGGCATCACTGAATTCAATGATGAACTGCCTTTAACTGAAAAATGAGTGTTTACTATTGTCATTTTGCATTATTGACACACTATTTTCCTAATTAATGCTGTTCAGTTGCTTTGACACAATCTGTATTGTTAAAAGCGCTATATAAATAAAGGTGACTTGACTTGACCAATCACAGCACATTTCGTATTTCAGAAGGCGGGCCTTCATTTGATTCAGGAACTATTTGAGCCGTTCATGCCAGACTGGGGCGCGAGGCGTTGTAATAATGCAAAATATGTGAAAAAATGTGAATTGTGTTTTTTGAACAACCTAGTATGAGAGCCTGTTCTAGTACACCCCCAAAACAAAATTAAGACTTTGTAAAAGAGCATAATAGGACCCCTTTAAAACCCACTGCTGATTTCCAGACTGCCTGTGATAAGGAGAAAGTTTATTAGTGTGGGACTGGGATACTTGGTCAAATATACCCTTGTACACTTCACTACTTAATCGGAGAACACTGGTGCTACAAGACAGCCAAGCTAATTCGACCTAAATCAAATGAATAAATCCCTGAAACAACACCAACAACATGGGCCTCATCCATTTGAAAATGGCAGTCGTTCAGAGCGCTGATGGGTTTACTTACAGCATAATAAGCCTCAGTTCAACCCACACTGTTCAGAATCACTAAATTTACTGCGAGACATCGGGTCTGTTCCAATGCTTAGTGACTATTCCCTACATAGGAAGCATCCTGACTAAAATAGCACCTGGTAAGTAACTGATTACAAATGCTCTGCATATTTTAAACTGTAATTATTCTGGAGAACATTACTTGAAAAATAATCACATTTTGGAGGAGTTGTGTTCATTTGTAATAAGGAACATACAATACCTGTGGGGTCGTTCATCAGAGAGCCGAAAGCACTCATGATATAGTCGGCCTTCAGTCGTATGATCTGCTCCTCATCCTCCACCCACTGACCCGACTCTGTTTGCTCAGTTCGGCAGAACTCCATTCCATGGACCCGGCCTGCCTTTAACAACACCTCACGTGGAGAGAGGAAGGGCAGGAACTCACATTTCTCCTCCTTGGCCAGCTCCATCTAAACACAACATAAAGACTCCACTTAAGGCCCTAAAACAAATAGAACTCACGTACAAATTCTTCTAGCTTGACAACATTTTTTTGAACGAAATATCTGACATGTCCCAGAGTGCAAATTTTACACAATCAAATATGCAATGAATTGAGGTTGTGTGGCCTATTGTTTGAAACGATTATCTGCATATGTATGATATGCATAATACTTCTGGTTTCACATCCAGTTCTACTTTTTTAAGCATGCATTACAGTAAGCAGTGAGCTAATACGAACCTAGCCTAGCCTATGGTCTGTTTTCGTTTCAGCTCAATTACTGTCATGCTGGAGCAACAGTTTGAAGAGAATGTTGCTGAGCAAATTAGTTAAACTTAGTTAGCTGATGACATGTTAATTGCTAGCTAACTGAATAACAACACACATAATGGGACAGGCAACTTAACCGTCACCTTTAGTACTGAGAAACGCATATTTAGAGTGTGTTGGTCAAACAAATATATCTGTGGTCAGAATAAAATTAAATTAAATAAAAAAGCTGCTTTACTTAAATAATAAATCAATATATTTGAAGGTAACTGTCATGCTGGAGCAACAGTTTGAAGAGAATGTTGCTGAGCAAATTAGTTAAACTTAGTTAGCTGATGACATGTTAATTGCTAGCTAACTGAATAACAACACACATAATGGGACAGGCAACTTAACCGTCACCTTTAGTACTGAGAAACGCATATTTAGAGTGTGTTGGTCAAACAAATATATCTGTGGTCAGAATAAAATAAAATTAAATAAAAAAGCTGCTTTACTTAAATAATAAATCAATATATTTGAAGGTAACTTGACCACTCCTTTAGTACTCAGATATGCACATGTACAGTGCATTGGCCAAACATTTGCATCTTATATATTCTTAAAAAAAAAAAAAATATATATATATATACAGTGGGGGAAAAAAGTATTTAGTCAGCCACCAATTGTGCAAGTTCTCCCATTTAAAAAGATGAGAGAGG